>NC_058132.1:489057013-489400451 GCF_016433145.1 Gracilinanus agilis
CTTCCTTCCTTCCTTCCTTCCTTCCTTCCTTCCTTCCTTCCTTCCTTCCTTCCTTCCTTCCTTCCTTCCTTCCTTCCTTCCTTCCTTCCTTCCTTCCTCCCTCTTCTCAGAGTCACATAACTTAAGAGCTGGAAGCTATCTTAGAGATCAGTATTTCAACCTTTGCATTTTGTAGTTAAGGATAATGTAGGCAAGTGAAAGGAGAAAGAAACATGAGGTATATATATTATCCATTAGTCATCTAATCCATGAGTTGCCTGGTATTTGTTATTTTGCATTTCTCCTAATAATAATTCATATTTATGAGGTTCTTTAACAATTTTAAAGCATTTTCCTCAATAATCCTACAAGGGGGATGTTTCAAGTATTATAATTGCATTTTACAGGTATGGTATCCCTCTTCCTCTGTCCTTTTCCCACCCTAATATATAGAGTTTGCAAGGCCATCCAAACATAGCTGCAAGGCTACTTGTTCAGACTGACTGCTAAGTCCACTCACCCTATTCTATGATAGGTTAGTTGTGGTGCAATAAGATTGGAGGTTCTTGCCAGAATCATACAGTTAGGACAGAGAATATCACCTTCTGTTAGTATCTCAGTTCTTTTCCTGAGTCCACTGGAGTCCTGAGCCTTTTCCCTGTATCAGAAGTTCCCAGCATTTCTGCCTGTTTCTGTTGACCAATCTCACTGGAAAAATAAATCAAAAAGCCTGGAGAAGTTAAGTCATTTACTTTCCTTTGCCACTCGAAGGGAATATAATGGCAAACAAACTCAGGCTTTACATTTCCTGAATTCCTGGGTCCTATATTTGAGGGTCTTCTAGATTCTAGGAGAGTGGCTGTTTGTAGCTGTGTGATGCTTTCTTAGGCAGGTACTTTATTATTTTATTATGCAATGTGTGTTACTGTACTGTACTATTTTTTACTAATTAATTCTATGCTAGGATTGAAAACAGAGATATGTAGCCATATCTATCTAGGTGTATTTTGATTCTAAGAAGAGTCAGTCCTCTTATGGCATAACCCAGGACCATAGAGTGTCTAGAAAACCATGGGGGCTCAGAGTTAATTTTTATTGGGTAAATTCACAAAGCCAGTGGTAGAAATGAGATAGAGAGAAGATCAATGACTCTTCCAGGAACCAGAGAGTACTTCTCCAACACTTTCATTCCACTGAGGCAGGGGTTGGCAACCTTTTTGGTCGTGAGATCCATAAACGCCACATTTTTTAAAATGTAATTTCATGAGAGCTGTACAGTGCTCACAGTGCGCACTTCTGTAACAGCGCCTGAAAAAAAAATTGACTTTATGGCTCCTGCAGAAAGAGCCATATCTGGCCCTCAAAAGAGCCAGATATGGCTTGAGAGCCATATGTTGCCGACCCCTGCACTAAGGCATTCATAAAACACCAGAGTGTTAATGGGGCTCTTCAGTGCCTATTAATGCTACCTAGTAATTAAACGGATGAAGAAACTTAGGCTTAAAGAGATAATGTAATTTGCCCAAGGTCACACAACTAGTACCTGTTAGAGCCAGGATTCAAACCCAGGTCCTTCCTGACTCTAAATCCAGTATTCTTTTTACTACATCGCATAGCCTCTCCTAAACTATGTTGCAGCTCTATTGTACAATGGTTAAGCCTTTACTGCATTCTCTGTTTTAGTTATTCTTGTCTATATTTTAACACAATTCAAAGCTTACTGAATGATTATATTATTTGTATAAGGAAAAGGTTTAGAAAAGAGCCAAAGAGAACATTTGATTAATGTTAACTATCCACCAAGAACCAAGAGTTTAGTTTTAAGGCTAATTAAGATTTATACATCAACTCCTATGAATTTCCTAAATGCTAAATTCTAACTATTATGCTTAACTGTGCTAGGTACCATGAGACACAAGAAGCCAAAGACATCATCTCTATCCTCAAGGGGTTTATAATATGGTTGAGTGACCAACAACAAAGAAATATAGTATATAATTTAGCATTAAATTATACAACTCAGAGTAGGCTGAGTTGTGGGAGTTGGAGTATGGGATATGAGAGGGAAGGAACCAAATACTACTATTACCATTACCACTACTACTAGTACTACTAGACATTTACACAGTTCTTTAATTTTGCAATATGCTTTTTAGAGATTATCTCATTTGAGTTTCACAATAGCCCTATATAATATAGGCATTTTCATTTTATGAAGGAGAAAAGGACACCAAAAGAAGATAAGTTTCTTGACTATGGCCAGAGGGCTCTAAGTACCAGAAATGAAATCTAAACGTTGGTCTTTAATTTTTAAAAAAATTACATTAAATCTTATTTGAGAATCCACATCTTTTTCCTTTTATCAACTTCCTTCCCACTTCCATGCTCCCTTCCTATACTAAATAAGAAAGCCAGAAAAACAAAATCCATGCTACAGACATGTATAGTCAAACAAAAACAGTTTCATTTTTGTTGGCCGTGTCCCCCCAAAAATGTCTCTATCTGTGTAATCTGAGGTCACATGGAATTGTGGTTGGTCATTGTTGATCAGGGTTCTTATGCTTTTCAAAGTTGTATATCTTTATAGTATCACTGTTATTGTATACATTATTCTCCTGGTTCTGCTCACTTTACTCTGCACCAATTTATGAAAGTCTTTCCATATTTCTCTGAAGCCTCTATCATTTCTTATAGCCCAAGAGTATTCTATTACACACATAGACTGTAGTGTGTTCAGACATTCCTCAATTGATGATTTCTAATTTTTTTTTTGCCACCGCAAAAAGAACTATTATAAATATTTTGCACATATGGGTCCTTTTCCCTTTTCTTTGACCACATTAAGGCATAGACCTAGTAGTAGTATCTTTGGGTAAGAATGTATACAGAATTTGGTGGCTTTTTGGGCATAGTTGTCTAGCTTGCTTTCCAGAATGGTTAGACTATCCACTATGGATCAATGTACCTATTTTATCACAGCCCCTCCAGCATTTGTAATTTTCTTTCTTTTTTTTTTTTTTTGTGATCTTTGCCATTCTGATTGGTGTGAGGTAGAACTCCAGAGTCGTAATCTTAATTTCTCTATTAGAAATTTAAAACAATTTTCCATATGGCTATTGATAATTTACATTTCTTTTTCTGAAAATGGCTTATTTATATCTTTTGACTATTTATCCATTAAAGGATAGCTCTAATTTTTAAAAATTTGGACCAGTTCCCTATATATCTTAGAAATGAGACCTCTATCAGAGAAACTTGCTGGCAAATCTGTTTCCTACTGCCTCCCACTTTTATCTACTTCTTTTCTAATTTTAGCTGCATTGTGAATGCTGGTCTTCAGTCTAATCCAGGGCTCTATTTTGATTAAATTAGTTCTTATATATAAATTTGGCATTTCGAGAGGAGCATAGCATTTTCTAGGTCTCTAGAGTCACATTTCACATGTGAGAAAAAGAATTTAATAAGAAATTAGGACTGGAGATAAGCCTTGAAGGATGCATAGATTTTAGATGCATTCTAGGGAAAGCAGACAACAAACAAGAGATTAAAGGTAAGAAAAAGCATGGAACACTGGGGCAATTAAAGAGCCTACACTGACTAGAGTAGAGGTCATGTGTTGGGAAAGTGAGAAGTGAGGTTGTATATGAATGTTGGGCTCAGAGTCAGCAGACCTGAATTCAAATTCTGACCTGTAATTTGTGAGTATGGAATATAAGCACCTTGAGGGCAGGAACTTTTAGTACAGGGCCTTATACATATTAAATAAGAAATGCTCATTGTTGGACTGATAGTCACTATAGACTCAGGAGTTTCTTCTGAAAAAATGGGGACTGCATACCTAATTTCCATTGTCTGAAGCAGTGTTTCAAGGAAAATGGTTTGCAAACCTCAAAGTGCTTCCACATGACTTATTATTTCTCTTTGATAAGGCGCACAATGAAAATTATTCCCTTGTCCAAATGTTTAGGGGTCAGAGTGAAAGGTGACCCTAAAAAAAGGGGGAGTATTGAGAAATTTCCTATTGAGTGTGAAGCTGGAATTCAAATAGGAGGCAAACATAAGTAATTTAAAACAGTCATTGTTGTGAGGTGAGAAGAAAAGAGGAGATTCTAGCAATCTCATTGTAATGCAACGCAACAGTCACCATGCTGGGTGTGTGTTGGCCTGGGACAGCAAGCTTGGCATTCTGTCAGCAGCTGATGGTCACATCATCTTTTTGAGCTCTACTCCACTGAGGCATCATGACAGATTTGATGTACCCCAAAAGTAAACAGAGGGATTTCCACAGATATTTAAGATTTGAAAAATGACATTTCATGGCAGCAGCTGAGAATGTGCTGAATCTGTGATGGGCAATTATAAGAATGACATTTTATTTAAAGAGATGATCGTTCAGAGTCGGGCATCTGTACTTTATGGATTGTTGAAAGTGGAAAGGTTGGCTTATGGGCACACAGAATAAAGGGGAAAAAGAGAGGCGGTAACAGAGGGAAGGAAAGGGAGGGAGAAAAAGAAGGGGAGGGAGAGAGAGAGAGAGAGAGAGAGAGAGAGAGAGAGAGAGAGAGACAGAGGAAGTGGAATAAACTAGAATGTGGTCAATATAATTTTATTTGCTTTATTAATCCTGAGTGTGGTGCCAATATGTCTGGGTTCTGTGGCTCCCTGGCTGCACTGTCACACGGCGTGTGATCAATCCTCACTCCCATGAATTGAGCCGCCCACTAGAAGGAAAACATCACTGGAATCATATGACATTTCCATAAAAATCTCGGCATTAAACCAGGCCATATTTTGATGTAGCATTCTCGGTAGGTTTGAATAGTCCCAGTGCTGCACTGCTCTGGGAAGAAGGCAGCCCTCTGTATCCTGATTGCTTGTTTCTTAACTGAAATATATCCCATTTCCTTGTCACCGGGCCAGTGAGACCAAGAAAAAGACACAAGCCTTGGGGTATTCCTCTGAATTGATCTTCCCTGCTTCCAAATGAACAGTCTTTCCTTTTCCAAGAGAGGAAAAGTGATCAGTGGATGCCAGTGGGGATGGAGGTGGGAAATTGAGAAGGAGAAGTTAAAAGATAACAACATTAGATGTTCGAAGATGCTAAGTGTTCAAATTAGTCCTCACATGTAGATGAGATGTTTTCAGACAAGTATGTATTTGTTCAGGCCACTTGGGTGCCATTTACTGCAAGAGAAGTCCAAAGAGTCAGGTCTGAATCCTGGTTCTGTGACTTTAGGGTGACTTGCCTACGTGACTTTGGATAAATTAGCTCACTTCTCTGTTCCTGTTTCTTTACCTGTAAAATGAGGCCTGGACAAGATGACTTGCTAAAGTCTGTCCCAGCTCTGAATCCTATTCTTCAAGAGATCTTTTAACTCCCAGATTTAACTGGGGCTTATACCCCAATTTGGCATCACGAGATGCCCCATGGCAGCCAGGTTCTAGTTCTTCTGCCACTTGGAGTCATGGGGCCTCTTCGATTTCCTCTTATCTCCTTCCAAAACTACAAAAAGCACAGGCAACTCCATAGATTGTTGGGCAAATGGCTAATTACTTTGGAGATAGTCCAGTCTTCCCTATCTACTTTCCTGGATTCCCTTTACTGCTCACTAAATCAGAGGTTACCGAGGAAACATTTTGCAGACTGTTTCTGCGTTACTTAGGTGGTGACAATTCTGGAAGCTTAAGGAGGCTCTGTGGAGCCAGGATTTTAAATAAGTAGGAGTCCCTTGTAATTAAAATAATTTTGAATTAAAATTGCCACTTCAGTAATTGCTTTTATATTATAATATTTACTACCAGTACCACTGTGTAACTTATCACATTAATTACAGTTGGAAAAATTTGGCTGATGAATAATTAATACAATGTGATAACCAAGGAGTATACCGCTTTGGAAATAGAGCCTGAAAGAAAACTGTTGTGCCCCAGCACCCACCCACCTACTCACAGCCCTGTTAGGGAGAGCCTGGTTGTCTGACAGCCATGTGCTTGCAGGTGCTACTCCCACTATTGATCACCTGCTGTTATCAGAGGTCAAGGGGAAAATTTCTCTTTGGCCTTGTCAGTGAGGCACCGGAAACGGATCAGGAATTCTCATCAGTGGCAGCTGGGTGAAACTTTCACTTTATTAAAACAGACAGTTTCCTCAGCCCAAGTAATTCAGCAAAGCATAAATTAGAAACAGCTCCAAAGGGTCAGTGAAATTCTGGAGCAGCAGTCCAAGCTTCATAAAAAATGTAAGGCTGATATTTTCCATAAGCACATACAAGGTTAGAGGAAAGAACAAGGGGTGGAGGGAGTGTTTCTGCAGAGCGGATTCCTGGGACACACAAACAGCCAGACCATTTCCCCATCACTTGCCAAATAAAGCCCATCAGGGCGGTATGCGCCCACCCTCCCCCATGCACACCAACACAATGAAGAGGCTGAAGGGCCATTTTTGTGCTCTCTTTCAACTGGAAGGGGGAAAATTGATCCCAAAGCTTGAATGGAGAGGGGAAAAAAGAGGTGTTTTCATAGCCTCTTAAAAAGATGTAAGATGGGTATCAAATGTGTCTGCAAGCCCAATTGGCAAAAGTCCTTAGAGTGGTTGAATCAGATTAAATTGTAATTGGGAGGGAGCAGCTGGGCAGCTCAGTTGATTGAGAGCCAGGCCCAGAGACGGGAAGTCCTGGGTTCAAATCTGGCCTCAGACACTTCCTAGCTGTGTGACCCTGGGCAAGTCACTTAACCCCTATTGCCTAGCTCTTACCACTCTTCTGCCTTGGAACTAATACTTAGTATTGATTCTAAGACAGAAGGTAAGGGTTTTGAAGAAATTATAATTGGGAAGCATTTAATCAAATGAAAAAATATAATAGGGATAATATAGATTTATGGTTTCCTACTATTTTTCTTAGAGGTATCGTAGTGTCTAAAGACTGTTTCATTTGAACCTCACAACAGCCCTGGGTGGTAGCTTCATTTTACAGAAGGAGAAACTGAGACCAGGCCAGGAGGTTGGTATCAGAAGTAGAATTTGAACTCTTTTAAAAGTCTTTTTAAAAAAAAGTTTAAAAAATTAAAAAATAAGTTAAATTTTAAAAATTATTTATTAAGTTTTTTATAATATTTTTCCATGTTTACATGATTCATTTTCTTTTTATCCCCTCTTTCCTCCCTGCTCCCAAATCTGACAAGCAATTCCACTGGGTTGTACAAATGTTGTCATTTGATACCTATTTCCATATTTAAATTTTATTTTCAAATCCACATTCTTTTAACCTATTCTCTCATCCGCACTACACTCTTCCTCAACACTAGTTGCCAGAAAAGAAAAAAATCTATGTTACAAACGTGTATATGGAGTCCTGCAGGGATCTGTTTCTATCTGGGTTTGATACCAATGATGTGAGATACTCATTTAAAAAATATGGTTAAGGTGGTAGCTAGGTGGTATGATATAGATAGAATGCTGGACATGGGGACAGTAAGACCTGAGTTCAAATCTAGCCTCAGACACATATTAGCTGTGTGACCCTAGACAAATCACTTAGCCTTTTGCCTCAGTTTACTTATCTGTAAAATGGGGATAACAATAGCAATTACCTCTGTAGGGTTGTTCTACTTTTATTTATTTTTTACTAGATTTTTTTACAACCCTTTCCTTCCATCTTAGAATCAATACTGAGTATTGGTTCCAAGGCAGAACAGTGGTAAGGGCTAGGTAATGAGGTTAAGTGACTTGCCTAGGGTCACACAGCTAGGACGTGTCCAAAGCTCGATTTGAATGCAGGGTTGTTTTAAAGATAAAAGGAGATAGTTGTAAAGCTTACAAACCTTTGAGTGCTATATCAATGCTAGTTATTATTACTATTATTAATATACACACCCCTGGCAGAGAAACTGTATACTTCATATGGACGGGGACTCTGTCCTGTGTATTTCTTCTTGGGGGGATAACATCGGGCAGCTAGGTGGCTTAGTGTATTCAGTGTGAGCCCTGGAATCAGAAAGATAAATTTTCCCAAGCTGAATAACTGGCCTAAGGATACTTACTAGCTGTGTGACCCTGGGCAAGTCTCTTAACTCTTTTGCCTCAGTTTCCTCATCTGTCAAGTGGCTGGAGAAGGAAATGGTAAACCACTCTAGTATCTCTGTCAAGAAAACCCCAAATGGGGTCATGAAGCATCAAATACAACTGAAAATGCCTGAACATGGGGGATAACACTGGACTAGGCACAAGGGACACTCAGCAAACACCTATTTAATTTCCCATGAGTCCAACTGAATAGAACTGCACTGAGTTCACAGGATCTAAAATTTATAGGCAGTGTTTCTAGGGGAGGCAGTTCACTACTGTTCCCTCAGCACTAACCCTTATTGTCCACCTCAAAAAGACAAGTTTGGGTTCCCCTAAAAATATGCTTAATTAGGGTAGACCTCAATATGCCATTTCCTATACAAGCCTCCCTCCCCCCACCAAGTTATTAGGATTTCTATAAGATGGTTTTTTTTCTAAGAGCAATTTTTCAGCAAATGGATACCCCCACTGGCCTTTTGATTAAGACCCATTTTCTAGTGCTTTACTCTGTCATGAATTTTAAAAAGATGATATTATAATGACAACGTAGAAAAGTGATGGCCGACAAACAGCATCTGCAGTGAAATAATGTCTAGGCTATTTTACCGCTTGAAATTTTGCAACACATCTTTGTACTCTTCAAGGTTAGGCAATAGTATTCTAGACAAAATGACAAGTGAGAAAATTAATTATAATTAATCACAGATCTGGCAGTTTGGAAGGCCCAGTAAGTCATGCTTCTGGTTAGGAAAGCCATATATTAAATGCAATGTAATACAACAGACATTGTGATGGAGGAAGGAAAAAACCAAAGAAGAATAAAATATCTTCCTGGTCAATTACAAAGCTACAAACTTCAAGGTTAAAATACTGTCATTTAGAGCTTCAGACCAGCTGTGAGATAAGTCTTTATGCAACCATTTCCCAATGAAATAAAACCTGTTTACATCTCAGCACCCGAAACATATGCCATCCAATTTAGAATCCCAGAGTTACCATGTGAGTCAAATAGGACTTCTATAAAAAGAAAAAATGCCAAATTACTTTTCAGCCCAGGTGTACAGAATGAATTTACTGAGGGCCTTTAGCATATCCAAACTAGCTGAGCTCTGGCAATCCTACGTTGCATCCTATTACAGTTGGACAATACCATATTGAAGGATGCTATTTTAGGAAGGAAAAAAGGTTTTGCTAATCATGCTGCACTTAGAAAGTATATTCTCTCTCCTTGCGGAGTTTTAGTGAAGACAATAATATCTATATATGGAGACTCCATTTTGCCAGATGCCTCTTCCTCGCCATAGTTTTAGCCTTGCACTTGGAACTCAATGGCAATGGACAATGAACGGTAGCAAAAGGGGCAGTTAGTTGTCCCCAAGCCCCCAGTTCTGAGAGGCTCCTCAACTCCATTTTGCATTGCAAATTGCATCCTAATTAGCCGGTCCTTCCTCCGGTCCTGTGCCAAATAAAAGCGAAAGTGATTAAATTCCATTAGGGAGCAATTCTTTTCCTTTATCTCTTATTTCTTTTTTTGCTTATGAGGTAAATTCTTCTTAAGAGTAATATCATATCCCAGAGAGGCCAGCTCTGCGGTATGTGTTGAGCTCTACTCTGGGCTCTTTCCATGTGATGGTCTCTGTCCTGGGCCCTCTCCTCTTCTCTTACTATATTTACTATTTCATTTGATGACTTAATCAATGCCTGTGGATTCAATTATCTCTATGCTGTAGATCCTCAGATTTACTTTTCCAGTCCTGGCTTTATCTCCTCACCTCCACACCCACACCTCCAATTTCCTAATGGACATCTGCAACTAGATATCCCAAAGACATATTCAATCCAAAGTGTCCAAATTGCTGAAGATCTCCAGATCTACTTTTCCAGTCCTGGCTTTATCTCCTCACCTTTATACTCACATCTTCAACTTCCTTTATTAAATTTTTATTTTGAATATTTTCCCATTACATATTTCATGTTCTTTCCCTCTCTCTCAAGTCCCCTATCCCCCCCCCCCTTAGCCAATGCACAATTCCACTGGGTTTTACATGTATCAAGACCCAATTCCATATCATTGATAGTTGGACTAGAGTTATCATTTAGTGTCTACATCCCCAATAATATCCCCATCAGCCCATGTGTTCAAGCAGTTGTTTTTCTTCTGTGTTTCTCCTCACACAGTTCTTCCTCTGAATGTCGCTAGTTTTCTTTCTTGTAAGTCCCTCAGCCTTGCTCTGGATCCTTGCATTGCTGCTAGTAGAGAAGTCTGTTATATTCGATTGTACCACAGTGTATCAGTCTCTGTGTACAGTGTTCTTCTGGCTCTGCTCCTTTGACTCTGCATCAATTCCTGGAGGTCATTCCAGTTCACATGGAATTCCTCCAGTTCTTTATTCCTTTGAGCACAATAGTATTCCATCACCAACAGATACCTCGATTTGTTCAGCCATTCCCCAATCGAAGGACATTCTCTTATTTTCCAATTTTTTGCCACCACAAAAAGCGCGGCTATAAATATTTTTGTACAAGTCTTTTTCCTTATTATCTCTTTGGGGTATAATCCAAGCAGTGCTATGGCTGGATTCAAAAGGCAGATAGTCTTTTAAAGCCCTTTGAGCATAGTTCCAAATTGCCATCCAAAATGGTTGGATCAGTTCACAACTCCATCAGCAATGCATTAATGTTCCAATTTTGCCACATCCCTTCCAACATTCATTACTCTCCCTTGTTATCGTTTTAGCCAATCTGCTAGGTGTGAGGTGATATCTCAGAGTTGTTTTGACATCTTCAACTTCCTAATGGACATCTACAACTGGATATGCCGAAGACATATTCAATCCATCATGTCCAAATTGAAATTCATTATTTTCTCCCTAAACCATTGTCTCTTCAGAACTTCCCTATTACTGTTGAGGGAGTCCATTTCTACTCAGCTGTCAAAATGATCTTCTTCATGCACATGGCTTAATATGTCACCTTCCCAACCTCATTCAATAAACTCCAGTGGCTATGTTTCCAGAGTTAAGTATAAAATTCTCTCTGACATTCAAAGCCCTTCAGAACTTTGCCATCCTCTCACCTCTCCAGTTTTCTTACATCTTATTCAGTCTCATGTACTCAATAATCCAGTGACACTGGCCTCCTTGCTATTCCTTATATAAGATGCTCCATCTCCTTTGTGTTTTCACTGGCAGTCTCCCATGCCTGGAATGCTATCCCTTCTCATTTCTGGTTTCCCCAATATCCTTCAAATCCCAGTTAAATCCCACCTTTTACAAGAAGACTTTTTGTGCCCCTCTTAACACCAATATATATTTCCTTTCTTTTAATTATCTTCCATTTTCCTGTCTGCATCTTGCTTGTATGTAGTTGTTTGTATATTGTCTCTCCTTTTAGAATGTGAGCTCCTCGAGATCAGGGACTATTTTTTGCCTTTCTTTGTATTTCAAATGTTTAACCAAGTTCATGGAGCATACTAGATACTTAATAAATAATTTTTGACCCTCTTTCAAAATAGTAAAAATCAGGTGTAGCTAGGTAGCTCAGTAAGATAGAGGCAGGAGGTCCTGGGTTCAAATCTAGCCTCAGACATTTCCTAGCTATGTGACCCTGGACAAGCTATTTAATCCCACTTAACCACTCTTCTGTCTTGGAATTGATTCTTTGTCAACTCATTTTATAGAAGAGCGAATTGAGGCAAATAGGTCTAAGTGAATTGTCCAGAGTCATATAGCTAGTCTGAGGCCAATTTTTAACTCAGAAAGCCGAGTCCTTCTCACTCCAGCTCAGCATTCTATCAAATGTACCACCTACCTCTGAACAACTCTTTAAGGTTATATGTTGTGTGGCAGCTAAGCAGCTCAATGGAGGGAAAGCCAGGACTGGAGACCGGGGGTCCTGAGTTCAAAGATGATCTTAGACATTTTTTATGGGTATGACCCTGAGCAAGTCACTTAACCTCATTTGCCTAGCCATTACTAACTTAAACTCAATATCAATTCTAAGACAGAAGGTAAGGGTTTTTATTTTTTAAAAAAGTAAAAAAATCTATCATTAGACAGTACTAGAAAGAATAAATGAAAACAAGTGAATACCTCTGATACATTGATCATGAAATTTCCAATGGATGACTACTAGATAGATGAATGGATGAATATATGGATGGATGGATGGATGGATAGATAGACAGATAAATGGATAGAAAGATAGATAGATAGACAGATAAACTAAGGCAGATGAAGGCTGCTCTGAGTGGTTCTCTTTTTTTCTTTAGCATTTTGCAAACATACTTTCTTATTACAGATTTTGTTACCAGAAGCAGAAATAATATAGGCAGCACAGATTTGCATTCCAAGATGGCAGAAAAGGGAGTTACACCACACAAATCATAATACTAACAAAAGTAATGTCAAAAATCCAAGAGACAAAATATGCACCTGGGAATCTTATGGCAGACTGAAGGGTTAAGAGGGTGTGTGTGTGTGTGTGCGCATGTTTGTGTGTCCCCCATACAATGAAATTGCTTCAAAAGGACTAACAATTTGTAATATAACCATTATTATAAAAGCAAACAATTTTGAAATATTTAAGAACTCTGATCAATGCAATGATCAACTATGATTCCAGAGGACTGAGGATAAAGAATGCTGCTCACCTCATGACAAGAGAGGTGAGGGTATAATAGGTAGAATGTGACAAATATTTTTCAACAAGTCCAATGTGGGAATTTGTTCTGTTTTACTATACTTATTTGTTATCTGGATTTTGTTTTTCTTTGGGGAGGAGAAAAAAAATGCTTCCTAACTGAAAAAAAAATTGAACATAAAGGGCTAAATCAGTTTTACTTGTAAGGAAAGCCCAATATGTTCTGTGACTTCAAGGTTTCTTTGTCCCCCAAATTTCTCCCTTCCTCCTTGCAATTTTTTAAAAAAAGAAAAACAAGGCCTACTTCATTACAAGGGAGCTTTCTTCCTAAAGGACTTGTTAATTGAGGTCAGCCTCATTATCTTGATCATAAATGAAGCTGCAGGTGTCCAGGGATTACTTTGTGAGATCTCCTTGACCCCAACTTCATTCCAAGTGACTCCTGGGGCCAGTCAGTCATGTCAAGTCATCTTTGGTACCCTACTGCCATTATTTATTGCCTCAAGAAAAGATGTGTTGGTAGATTTCACCTTGTTAAGAACTATGGAGCCTGGGCTTGTTGGTGTGGCTGGGAGAACAAAACTTGGCCCTCGTTTTGGCATGCTAAGGGGTAGTTAATACTGTTCCAGCTGGAAGAAAAAAAAATCCCAACAACACCATGAAACATAATTCTTGGGAAATAATGCAGATTCACTCTCTTAATCACAACAAGATGTTTAAATAACACTAGTGCACTTTTCAAATTCTCTGTCTGCTTCTGTTTTAAGTATAGACAACAAAAGGAAGAGATTCTAAAGCTCATGTTTAAAGAATTCAAAATCTACTGCCTTGGGTAGAACTGTGGATGGATGAAATCAAGAACTCACAGGATGGATATATTCACATCCTTGTGTTGTTAGGATGGCATGGAATAGGATGGAATTCCAGCAGTGCCAATATTTTGGAAGAAGGCTGAATCTGACTACGTAAGGCTTCCTGTTTAAGAATCCTTGGTGACTCTCTATTACCTCTAAGATAAAATACAAATGCTTCAGCTTAGGTTGGACATTTTAAAACTTTTTACAATATGGTGCCAGTCTACCTGTCTAGGCTTCTGGCAGATTACCCTCCCCTCGTCCCTATGCATTCTACAATCTAGACAAACTGGGCTTTTGGTCGTTTCCTGAACTCCATCTCCTAATTCTATAGGCATTTGTACAGGCTCTGCTCCAGCTCTCACTGTCTGGGATGCACTCCTTCCACACCTTTACTCCAGAATGGGCTTCCTTTCTCCTCTAATGATTACATATATTCATATCTGCTTACATGTTGTTTCTAGCCACAAATGATGATGTATATTCTTGTCTGTTATATATGTCTCCCAGGACAATGTAAGCTCATTGAGGGTACACCCTGGCACTTACTACGGTGTCTTAAACCATAATACTTAAAATGCTCTTTGAGCTGGATCAGATTTGTGCAGAAGGAGTAGGACTTGTCAAAAAAGGGACTGAGAAATGCAACTTAGAAGCTAAAGGAAATGGGAGAATAAGTCTGTAGTGTTGGTTTTTATTAGCCTTACAGAAGAGACCCAGAAATATTGACAAATCTTATGAGAAATGACTACTTAATTTTTTTTATTCTCACCTTCTGTCTAAGATTGAATATTAATTATCAGTTCCAAGGCAGAAGAGTGGTAAGGACTAAGCAATTGGGGTTAAGTGACTTGACAAAGGTCATACAACTAGGAAGTATCTGAGGCCACATTTGAACCCAGGTCCTCTCATCTCCAGACCTGCCTCTCTATCCACTGAGCCACTTACCTTTCCTTGGCTACTTTCTTTATCAAAGGGAAAGCATTGTTTGCCATTCTAAATGGCTATCCCAGGTTTTGAAATGGGGAACATTTGGTAGCATACAGTATAATAATCCAAAAGAAGGAATGACGTACGTTTTCAGGGCACAGGGCAAAAATATCAAGAGTTATGTCCAACAAAGACAGTCCTTGTCAGAAGTCAAACATTACTGATCCCTTTGTTGATATGTTTTATTCCCATTTAGATGTTTAATTGGAGAGTAGAACAAAGAGGTCTTCATTCAATTAAGGGAAAATAACAGACTGACAAAGTGAAGACAAAAAGTCAGTAATGCTTTACACTCTGTTGTCAGAATTTAGAGCATGTTTCTGCTGACCTTTGTGACTATAAGCCTGGAATGCACTAGAGGAGGAAGCCCAATTCAGTTTTGTTTATATATTGTTATAGTGTTATAGTACACAGGCAGAGGTGGGGACCCAAGAAGACCATGGGCATATGCAGCCAGCCAGTCATCAACTGGCATTTATTAAGCCCCTAATATATACTAAGCATTGAGCTACGAGCTGGGGAGGAAAAGAAAAGCCAAAGGCAGTCTCTACGCTCAGGGAGCTCACCATCTAAGGAGACAACATGCAATTCACTGTACAAACAGGTTATATACAGGGAAAACTGGAAATAATCTCAGAGGGAAGGCACGAAGATTAAGAAGGACTGAGAAAAGTGTCAATAGAAGGCCAAACTTTAGCTGAGACTTGAAGGAAGCCATGGAAGTTATGAGGCAGAAATGATGAAGGACAGAGTTCCAGGCATGGCAGACAGCCAGTGAAAATGCTTTGAGCAGGAAAATAGAATATTAAAAAAAAACAACCCTTACCTTCTGTCCTAGTGACAACTCTAAGACAGAAGGGGTTAAGTACCTTGCCCAGGGTCATATAGCTAGGAAGTGTCTGAAGCCAGATTTGAACTCGGGTCCTCTTGTCCAAGCTGGTGCTCAATCTATTGTGTCACTTAGCTGTCCCAAGATGGAATATTTTGTAAGAGAAACAGCCAGGAGTCCTGTGTCACTGAATCTAAGAGTACTTGGAAATGGAGGTGAAGAGGGGCATAGGGTATAAGAAGACCAGAAAGCAGGATGAGGCCAGGTGATGGAGAACTTTAAAAGCCAAACAGAAGATCTGATATTTGATCCTGAAAGTAATAGGGAGCCACTGGAGTTTACTGAATAGGGGGATGACATAGTCAAACTTAAGCTTTGGCAGATGGGTTTGACAGGACTGGAGTTGGGGGGACACTTGAGGCAGAGATTTCAACTCAGAGACAATTGTAATCATCATGTAGGGAGAAAAAACTCTCAACCTTTTCCCAGTGGCAGTTAGCCTCGATCGCTTGGAATTCTCCATTCAGAGCTGGAAGGGACCTTTACTGGCTGTCTTATCCAAGCCTTTCATTTTACACATGAGGAATCTGAGGTCCAGACAGGTTAAACAATTTGCCCAGAGTCACACAAGTAGTGTGCCAGAGTGATCACACGAAAACTAGCGCTAATATGTGAATGACAACACCTGTGCCAGAGCAGTCAGGACAAGTACTCGATTTCATTTCCCAACAAAGACAAAGGATTAAATGTACAGTTTTTTTAGACTAGCTTGCTGTCTGGTGCTTGAACTGAAGCAGGAACCCAAGGCAAACAGGGATCTCTCTCTACATCCTTGAAAGATACTGTTACCTCAGGCTATGAGAAGAGATGAGCAGTGGGTAGAAGGAACAAAAAGAAAGGGAGACAAATAGAAAAGCTCAATGACAAGAATCTCTTCTGTGTATGTGTAATATAAACTCATCACAGTTTGGAGGGGGCAGAATTCAAAGGAATTTCAGCTCCAGGGGTGGGATGGAATAGGGGGTAAACTGATTTCATCACCCAGATACAAGGATCAAAATTCAAAGCCTTTGTTAACTGCCTTCTGAACAAAAAGGAATAAAAATGGTACAGAAGTCCAACAGTGGCTAATTCAACTGAATAAGCAATTGGCTGTGCATGAACACAGACAGAAGATGGATCAGACATTTTGCAGGTTAAGACTGAGAAGCAGTCACAGATCTGTGTGGGAGAAAGGTTAGGGCATGGTGGCTCATTTCCATTAGTCATTCATTTGCATGAATGCCAACAACACAGAAAAGATAGTTGGAAGGGGGTAGGTAAAAGGTTAGTTTGCTCCAGCGTTGCAGGGCACATTAACCTTTCGACAGGAGGAGGTGAGCTCATTTGGCTCTCAAATGGAGTAACTAAACAGCTAAGAGCCAAGCATTGCTGACACACTTAGTGAAGCCTATTTTTGGAAGGATACTTGAAGGATTGAATCACTGGTAGGCAATATGAAGGGGAAGAAGGTCTTCCAGGGAATAATGAGGATCCTACTCTAAGCTTGAATAACTGGAGCCATCAATCAACCAACATTTATGAAGCACCTACTATGAGCCAGACCCTGGAGATAAAAAAAAATAAAAAAAGCAAAAGACAGTCCCTTCCCTCAAGGAGTTTATGAACTAACAAGAGAGACAACATGTAAACAAATATATAGAAAGCAAACTAGAATACAGGATCCATAGGAAATAATCAGCAGAAGGCAGGCACTGGAATTAAGGGGGATTGGGGAGAGCTCCCAGTAGAAGGTGGGATTTTAGTTGGGACTTAAAAAGCCCAGGAGGTCAGAAGTCAGAGCGGAGGAGGGAGAATATCCAGACGTAGAGTCAGAATTAGCTTTAATGTAGGGAAATTTATATTATGAAGTCAAGGAGGGAAGGTGGAAAGAAGGAAGGGGAGAAGTTGGGAAGGAGTGGAATGAGATACAATCATTAGATACCAAATGGATGGGAGATAGCAAAGACTGGACCATAAGGATAATGGGATGAAAACGATGAAAAATGAGAAATGATTCTGCTCACTGAAGAGGCATTAAATATTAAACTGAGAAGACCTAGAGTTGAATACTTGGCACATTCAAAAGACCTAAATTTGAGTACTAGCTGTGCTATCACTTTCTAGCTAGCTGCACATATGACTGTGGTTGTGTCATTTCCTCTCACTGAGTCATAGTTTAGTCATCTGTAAAAGTGGGCTAAACTTGGACTGCTTATCTCATAGAATTCCAAAATAGTTATTAACTGCTTATTATAAACCCTGTTTTGTACTGGGAATTGCATTAGGTACTGGGAAGAAAAAGACAAAAATAAAGCAAGTCCTTCATGGTGACAAATACTTGTCAAAAAATAATCTCTAATTTTTAAATTTTTCTCTAGCCACTGAATCAGAGTATAAGTGAACAGCAGGGAGGGAAAATTCAGGTTTAAAACTTGCAATATAAAAGCATGGTTCAATAATTCTTATTTCTAGGGAGGTACAGGAGGATTCATTCTAACTCCAGGGAAATGCGGTTGAGTCTCATATTTTGATGCTTTGTCCTGACTTGGCAGGATAGCGAGACTGGTTAACTTAGTCATTAAAGCAAACAGTGCTAATGAGGCCAAGGCTGCTTAGCTTTGCTCCATTCTTTTGCCACAAACTGTACCCATAACCACAGCCAATCACTTCACAAAGGCATGACCTGAGTCACAAGAGAGGCCACTCCAGACAGAGTAAATTGGATTAGCACACAGCCATCACCGCTAATGCAGAAACAATTCAAAGCACATATAATTACAACAAAAGTGATCATGGCAATAATGATAATGATAGTCATTGGGCAGAGAGGATTCTCCTGGCCAGAATTCAAATACACCAACCCCTAGGGAGAGGTGTAGCTATTTCCTAGTCACTACACTTAGGAAAAAGAAATACCTGACCATTTGGAGCATCTTTATCCTAGGAATGCCCGCAAAAGCACACACACACACACACACACACACACACACACACACACACAATAAATATAGGATTTTTATCTGTCTTTCTGGTCTAGATCTGTGATTCTGGTGGTCTGGGGAACTCTTCATGGGGCAGATCAGTTGGTCATTTATAGAATTAAGAGGCCCTGGGAATTAAGCCACTGACCTGCTACCATGAAGTTGGTTCATGCCAGACCCAGAATTTGCACCCAGGTCTTCCAAATCCCAAGGCTTGATCCTTTATTTACTATATTGCACTGCTTCTCAAGGAAAGGGTACAATCTCTTATGTATGGGAGCTTGGGCCATTTTGTGAGTTCATGTATATTCATGATAATTTCCAAAAGTCTAAAACAGGGGCAAATAGGTAGCACAGTGTATAGAGAGCCAGGCCTGGAGTTGGGATGATCTAGGATCAAATCTGACTCCAGATTCTTCCTTGCTGTGTGACCCTGGGCAAGTCATTTAATCCCACTTGCCTAGCCCTTACTGCTCTTCTGTTTTAGAATTGATACTAAAACAGAAGGTAAGAGTTAAAAAAAATTTTTAAGGCCTAAAACAATGAAACATGTTAAATAAGTGAAGAATTATTGTTTAACTTTCACCAAACTACCACTCCATATGTATAGCTTACAGACCAGACAGTAAGTCATTGCTAATCTACACCATCCCAAATCTCCTAAAATATTTTAAAAGGCAATTAGGGATTTTATAGAATGTATTATTTATTTACTCAGAAGGCTCTAATCGCCTCTTCTGAGTGACTATCTTCTGTTGTGTAAAATACATGTTTGGGACCTTTTAAAATGTGTATTATTTACCTGGTAGAGCTCAATGGCTTCTCTGGAGCCATTTGGCTCTTCTGTGTAAATTAGTGCTAGTAGGGGATGAAAAAAGAAGCTGGTTTTTAGATTTGATGGCCTGCATTTGCTTATATTCAGGAGTTATGCTTTATTGTGCTATAAACAAAAAAAAGGGGTTGCGATATATAATCATTTTATCAATTTTTTTTTTTGCAGTTGTTTCTCCATTCTCCTGCATATCAGAGGGTGCGATATGTATAACTAAAAGACAAACAGATGTCTGGACTAGGAAAATACTTTGTTGTGGGCACTGACAAGGGCAACCAGAGAGAAAGGAAAATACTTTTCTATTATGCCATGGCTGTCTCAATTTGTGTTTTAAGAAACTATGGACACAGCCTGGGCTAGAGGGTATCATAAAATAATAAAATCTAGCATTTATATTTTGCTTTAAGGTTTGCAAAGCCCTCTATGGGCTGTCTCATTTTACCAGAGATAATTATTTAATGCTAGAAAAGAAAACAGTCCCATCGCATTTAGAAGAGACCACAAATAACCCCCTGATGAACCTTTTCATGTTTTGGAAAAAGCCTGAGCAGTGTTTTTATAACAGGAAAATGTTTCGGTTCCTTTGAACATAAACACAGCAAGGCCATGCCTGAGATTTCCAAGCCATGAAATGGAGAACAGGTTTCCTTAATCGCCAGGGAGATGATGGGTGAATGGGTCGTGTGGCAGAACTCGGGGCTCACAGGTGATGGTGGCTGCGAGTGGAGTTCTGGACGCGTCCCTCGGCAATCTGGCCCAGGAGTAAGGAAGGAGGGCCTTCCGCCATTTTCTACACATGCTTTTTTTTTTGAAGTGCTAAAAGGGTGAGAAGATAGGAGCAGAGCTGGGATGTGGCTGTTAGGCTAGTAGCCTGCCTGTTTCAGTGATTAATGGGCATAAACATTACGCAGAGCAGAGAATACAGGAAGGAGTTGAAAGGAAATTTATCTCTTCTCTGTGACCAAGGAACTCAGAGTCCCTAGCATATGGGAGAAAATCAGGAGAAACACGAAAGAAAAAGTTTCCAAATGAGATATTCCTGCCATTTCTCTGGGAGGTGTGGAAGGAAATAGAGATTTCTACACCAGAGGTATCAAACAGGTCCCCTTGGGGAGGAAACAGATTAAAATGGAATTGAGAAATATTTAGCAAAATAAATGTACAACAGAACATAGATAATATGTTGTTTTCTAAGGTGATAGATGGGGATCCTTATGTAGGGTTGGTTTAGTGGCCTGTTTTTGAAGCCACCGTTCTATGTTTAGAGCTGTTTAGTCATTTTTCCAGTCATAACTGACTCTTCAGGACTCCATTTTTGGGGGTTTCCTTGGCAGAGAGACTGGAGAGGTCTGTCATTTCCTTCTCTAGCTCATTTTACAGATGAGGAAACTGAGGCAAACAAGGTTAAGTGACTTGCTCAGGGTCACACAGCTAGTAAGTATCTGAGGCCGGATTTGAACTCAGGTAGAGGAGTCTTTCTGACTACAAGCCCAGTCCTTTATCCACCCATCTGCCCTAAGCAATTCATAACATGCTTTTCATGATTCTCCCAACCTCTTGCTTTTCTAGCTGTGGCAAACTAAAGAAGGATTGGTATCACGGAGGTGTCACCACAAGCTGGACATGACGGAAAACGACCGATCAAGAACAGCTTAAAACTGCACTAAGATTTTTGGGACAGTATGTCTATTCAAGTTAAAATTTTAAAAGCTTTAATTAATTAATAAATGTTAATTAATGTTATACATTAAAGTATAGTTGAAGCTTTGGATTCAACTCTATATTTAGCACCTGGCATTGGAGCTCAGTAGGAGATTTAAAAATAAGTGCTTTAAAAAATTCTGCAAAAAATGTAAGGAATTTTACATCCTTGATCAATGCTTTAAGAAGAAATATACAGCTCTACTTGCATATTGGGCTTTTGTCCTCTTGTTCTTTTAGGAGATTGTGTCACTTCTTCGCAGCTGGATTGACAGGGTCAACTTCTTTTGTTTTTTTTAACTTTCACATGAAGCAATACAGAATAAACCTAATCTCTCCCGCAAGACAGTTTTTCAAATATTTGAAGTGTTTTTGCTGTTTGTTGTAAGCTCTCATGCATAATAAATATTCACGTGTAATCACTAGGGATGTCATTGACCAGTGGAATAAGTCAGCATTTCTCTAAACACTTTAAACAGAACGTTTTTTCAAAGCAAATAATTATTTAAAAAGCATTCATGAACATCTACTCTATACTGGGTGCCAAAGGAGATGCAAAAGAATTAGGAAAAAGGCTCGGGCTAGGCAATGGAGGTTAAGTGACTTGCCCAGGGTCACACAGGTCTTCAATTACCAGGGAGATTATGAGTGAATGGGACTGTCAATAATAATAATAATAATAATAATAATAATAATGATAATAATGACAATAAACAGGAAAAGCTTGCAATATATAATCACTTTATCAGATTTTCAAATTAGGAAGAAAAGACACAATAACATGGAGCAACAGGGGACAAACAAAGCCAAATGGGTAATCATATATGCATTGTGTATTGGATGGACTCAGGTCAGAAAGGACAGTTCCATGATGAATACAGACTTAGGGGGAGGCAGCTAGGAGACAGGAGGTTCTAGGTTCAAATCTGGCCTCAGATACTTCCTAGCTGTGTGACTCTAAACAAATCACTCAATCCCCATTGCCCAGCCCTTATTGCTCTTCTGCCTTGGAACTGATACTTAGTATTGATTCTAAGATAGAAAGTAAAGTTTTAAACAAACAAAAAGAAAAAGAATAAGATCTCATAGAATGTAAAGAGTTGAAAGTTAAAGGTCATCAAATGTTATCTATTATGCAGTGCAGGAATTCTTTCTAAATCTCTGCCTCTTCTTGAATACCTCCATTGACAGGAAACTTAGCACCTCAGAGGAAGCCTTTTTTCCTGTTGTTGTTAGTTCATTTTCTTTTGTCAAACCAAAATCTACCTTTTTCTAACTCCAGTATGTTGGTCTTAATTTTACTTTCTGTAGCAATAGAGATTAAATCTAGTCCCTCTTCTATGTGATGGTTTTTGTATATTTGAAATATTTTGCTTTCTCTTGGTCTCCTCTTCCTCTAGCCAAAATATCCTCAATTTTTCCCCACCATTCTACATCTGACATGGTTTCTAGATCCTCTACCATCCTAGTTATCCTCCTCTATGGAGTTCTAGTTTTTTAAATTTCCTTAGACCATTGAGTTTCCCACAAACCACAGAAGAAACACCAACATAGCTGTAGGCAAGGCCCCATGCATAATAGATTTAGCAGCACTTGCTGTCAGGCAGACATGCGTTCTCTGGTAACTCCTGTGGCTAGTACTAAGTTAACACTTTTCATGAGCCCGCCACTGTCCTTGTTCAGTGATGATGATCACCATTAGTAGTAACAAACTAAATAACACTATTTATTGAAGAGCAGCATTTGGCAGACGGTGGGTCTGTTCTGGACTCTCTCCAAGTTGGCATGGTTTCTGAGTTTCTAAAAGGACTTTGTTATAAAGCAGTCTCACTTAGCCAGTCCCTGGGCATAGATTCTTCCAAGGACCATATTAGAGAAAAGTGCCACATTAAAGGCTAGAGAATCAGGGGCTTTGCAAAACCAAGAGAGGCACCTCTTTTTGTTTTGTCCCATAAAGGGGCGATTTGGTTGTTTGTTCTTGTTCAGTTGTGTCTGATTGTGATTCCCCTTTGGTGCTTTCTTGGCAGAGATACTGGAGTAGTTTGCCATTTTCTTCTTCTAGATCATTTTACAGATAAGGAAACGGAGGCAAATAGGGTCAAGTGATTTTTAGCTAGTTAAGTGTCTGAAAACAGATTTGAACTCAGGAGGAAAAGCCTTCCTGACTTCAGGTCCAGCACTCTATCTACTAGGCAGATAACTAGAAATTTTATTTATTACTGAAAGGTATAGCTCTTGATTTTATACAGAACACTAGGCAGTGCAGTAGATAGAGTCAAGAAGACCTGAATTCAGATCTGGCTTTTTAGACTTTCATTAGTGATGTGACACTTATTTAATCTCTGTGTATTTCAGATTTCTCACCTGTAAAATGGGGATGCCTCCCAGGGTTGTGGTGAGGATAAAATGAAATATTTGTAAAGCATTTCTGAAGACCATAAAGAGTTACATGAATGCAAGTTCTCATCTTCATCCCCATCATTATCATCATATTAACAATGTACTATAACTCTGACTTTCTTCATTGAGATGCCAATAAATGATTAAAATATTAACCAGATAATTATACTTATTTGCTAGCAGGCCTGAAAAGAGGTGAAGACATCACTCTCAATCCCATCCTTCACTCTCCTTTGCTTTTTTCTTTTTTTAAACCCTTAACTTCTGTGTATTGGCTCATAGGTGGAAGAGTGGTAAGGGTGGGCAATGGGGGTCAAGTGACTTGCCCAGGGTCACACAGCTGGGAAGTGTCTGAGGCCGGATTTGAACCTAGGACCTCCCGTCTCTAGGCCTGACTCTCAATCCACTGAGCTACCCAGCTGCCCCCTCTCTCCTTTGCTCTTAATTGAAGCTAATTCAAGATAGAATGTTGTTATAAAGCGAGGTGCTCCCCTAAAGAAACCTGTCTCTATATTGCTGATTCTTGTTAGTCTATTGCTACTCATTGGAGGTGACCTTCCAAGTCTTTTTCTCAATGTGGACCATTTAAGATACTACGAATGGTAGAGAGGTCAAAAATCTTTCATTTTTCATGTGCTCTATACTTCCTTTCCAAAAGGAATTGAAGGTCCAAGGTTATCTGGAAAATATTTGAAAAAGGATTAAAACTAGATGATAAAGACATGTTTACAAAATCCCAGAGAGATCAGCCTCCATTTGCCATATTTCTAGTGAATATTACCTCTGGGTTTATAAGTGAATAGCAGTGGAGGGTGTTCAGAATCTTGGACCTGAGACATTGCCAGATGGACAGACAGGTTATAGCCTAATGATTCATCTCTGTGGCTCATAAAAGTGTAGCCATTTCTGGAATTGTGAGCTGATATTTCAAAAGACGATTATATGCACAATTTAACCACATGGCCATTGATGCCCTTTGAGTGCCATCAGATTAACAACTGTTTTCATGTTGGCGTTTCTTATTTATTTATTTATTTGTTTGTAATCAAATAATCACATTCTCCATACTTCTTCCTTCCAAAATTTCCCATTTCTTGTCCAATGTGATTTGTTCGATTGGAATTAGGCTGCCTTTTTATAAAATCCAAATAATTGCAAATGATGCTTAGATTTCACAGAAAATATTAATTCCTGATCCATTGCTATAAAGCATCCTTGCTAGCTCTGCCCTGTCTTTCAGAAACAGATGGAAGCAATCCAAGTGTATGATTAACTTCCTAGTCCCAGCAATTTCCTATTGCTCTCCTTCCTAGATTTCAGGATTGACCTCTCGCTTCTCTGCAAAATGCACGGTTGCTCAGCTTGATAAATCATGTGAATACTTTTTTTGATCACTTATCTCCTATTTACCACGTATGAAGGAAGATCAATCATATGCTGGGGCACTTCATATGCTACACACATATATGTTCTTCCTAACAGCATTTTGCACTTTTTTCTAGCAACTTGGTCCAACTTCTTGGACCCAGTGTCTGTCTATATTAAAAATGCACACATGTCAACAGCTGAGTTCATACAGTATACAGATCTACTCCACTTAAAAATTAATTTCATTTCAATTTGCTTCACTTCAATTTATTCTAAGAAACATTTAAGGACTGCCTACTCTATTGACTACATAGCAGCAAACAGTAGAGGATTAAAGGATCATATCAAGAATCAGGGAGATGGGACATATTGGGGGGGAGTGAGCATAGGCAAATTACTTTACTTCTGGGTGTCCCCAGGCAAGCCCTCTAAGACTTTAAGTTGCAGATCTTCATCAGAGGAGGGAGTTTCCCCACACTGATGAATTCACAGGTCTAGCTAGACCTTCTGCCTCCCATAAATTCTCAATCAAAGCAAATATACACGAAAGGCATAGCTACAATAGAGGAAAGGGGACATCAGATTGATGTTTCTCCTTTTCCTACAAAGGATTTCTTTTAATAGACATTTTCTTTTCTAAAGATTTTATTTTCCCCCTTTCATTCTCATTCTTTCCTTTATTAAGGGCATCAGTGGAATTGAGCAAAGAGTATTGGTGTGTTGGCGATTTTAACTGCAAGGCATTAAAGAGATCTATTCAAGACCTGCTGATGAAAAATTGTTAATAGTCAGTGGGAGAAAGGTCTAATCATGACCATCTTGATTTGAGACAACCCATACCACCACGTCTGGTCCCTTCTTTACTGAGCCACATTACTAAAGTGACAAATAGGCACAATGAGTGAGCAGGGGCTCAATTTCTCACACTGCCTTGCCAGCATTTTTCAGTTCTGACCTCAAATATGCCTGGGACGGATTGTTGCTAAGACACAGTCTGAACCCAAAGTTCAAGTTGAACCAAGCTGGGGAAAAGGCTTTCTGGGGAAAGGGCTGAATCCACAAACAGGATTTTGGCTAATGGCCATCCCAGTTTTAATTTGTTAAGATTAGGTTTTAATCATCATACCCTTGTTGATTTTGAAAGGATACTGTCCTAACAGTGAAATTACTGGTTGTTCCAGTAAAACCAATGCAGCAAAGAAACAAAGCAATCTTGGTCAAGAACAGCAAGGAAGAATTTCAAGATGACATCTGGCCAACTCCTCTCTGATAGCTAATTACCTGAACCATTTCAGAGAGATGAGATAAGGCTACCCTATTCTCAGGAAAGGAAATACCACAATTTCTGCTTGTAGCCTATTTCATAATTCCTATCTCTGAGTCTTTTCAAGAAAGGTAAACTTTCCTTTTTCACTGGAAAAATGGATAGAAGTAATTGTTCTCTATGACATAAGATCATGATAATGGTGTCCCCAAGAGATCACAGGATGCTGGACTTCATCAAGTAGAAGCTTTGAAATAAAATATCAGCCCTGAGGGCAAAGGCTTATTTTCACCCTTGTATCCTTAACACCTAGTTCAGAGCGGTGCATAGTTGGGGCTTAATAAATGTTTGTTGAGGGCAGCTAGAGGTGAGGCAGTAGATGGAGTATTAGGTCTGGAGTCAAGAAGACATCTTACTGAGTTCAAATCCAGTCTCAGACACTAGCTAAGTGAACCTGAGCAAGTCACTTAGCTGTATTTGCCTCTGTTCCTCCTCTACAAAATCAGCTGGAAAAGGAAATGGCAAAAAAGAAAATGAACTCCAGTATCTTTGCCAAGAGAACCCCACAATGAGGTCACGAAGAGTCAGATATGGCTGAAAAATGACTAAAAAACTTAAAGATGAAAAGGGGCAGGAGGTGGAAAGTTAAAAAAATGCTTGTTGACTTTTTATGCAGCTCAAATGATATGATGTACATAAAACACTTTATAAATGCTGGCTGTTGGTAGTATTCAATTGAACAAGCATTTATCAAGCCCCTACTATGTGCTAAGGTTCTGTGCTAAGCCCTAGGGATGTGGTGAAAGACTAAAATGACAATTCCTGTTGTCTAGGAGCTTACAGTCTAATGGAAAGGACAACCCATCCCTGTTTTCCCAAGGTAAATTACATCAGAACCCTTTGAGGAAGGTAATGAAGGCTCCACCATCTTTGTTTTAGTTTAGGAAGCAGGCTTTTAGAGAAGTGAAGCCACTTGAACAAGGTCATACAGATAGGAAGTAAATGAGTAGAGAGATTTAAACCTTGAGTTTCTTACTTCAATTACCCTGACTTTTTCACCATTATGAAACTATCCTTATGGCATGTCCATACTTGGAATGCTATGGGTGAGCTTCTGGTCTTCTATGATGGAGTTGGAGAAGGTTCACAAATGAAAAATGAACATGATCAAGTTGGGGTATGGAGTGGCTGGGTACAGACACCCTAAACCAGAACTTCAGAATGTGAAAAGATAAAATCTGTGAGAAGATATGACTGACTTGTCTATAAAATTCTGGGGAATACAAATTTGTTTACCAAATCCCAGAATACTAGAAATAAGGAAGTCTCATTTTTTATAGCCAATGGCAAGTTTACAGAATTTGTAATTTATAGCATGAGAGGATTTAGAGAGGGCAGGGATCTTAGACATTATCTAATTATTCTAATCCAACCCCTCAACTGAATTGAAGTCCACTGAAATTTTATTAAAATCCTTATCTTCTTTCTTAGAATCAATACTAAGTGCCAATACCAAAGCAAAAGGATAGTAAGGGCTAGGAAATGGGGGTCTAAGTGATTTTCCCAGGGTCACATAGCTAGGAATATCTAAAGCCAGATTTGAACCTAGGACCTCCAGATTCCAGGCTTGAATCTCTATCCACTGAGCCACCTCATTGCCCTAAGTCCACTGAGTTTAACAGCAATGTTTATTAAGCACCTAGTAAGAGGAGAGATTTGAAATTTAGATAAGACAGGATCCCTGCCCTCATGGAGCTTACCATCTTGTAGATGGTACAGGCAGAAAATAAATAGAATGATTTAGATCAATAGATAAATTAACAAATTATCATTCAATTGTCCCATAACAAAGCTTATTAAAAAAAGCTAATTTGGGGGGTATGATATTATTAGAGGGCATCCATGAGTCTTCACAAACTGACTTAAGGTATGATTCGCTATTTGAGACATAACACTGGAAAGAACAGAAATATGACCTTGTATGGCACTTCTCAATCTCCTAGAATATGTTTATTCAAAAGTATATGCAAATTGAGATAACTATATTCCCCACCTGACTAGATGGCCTAGAATTCATTAATAAAAATATTGGAAAACCTGAACCCAATTAATTCAAAGCCTACTTTTTTTTTAATCCTTTGCATTTTGAATTAATGAGTTCTTACTGTATCTCCAAATGATTACAAATGCTTCTCATTTATTGCGATTACTCCTTTGGCCCTGAAACATCCACAAAGCCCATGGTGGAACTGGTCAGCAAAATAGACCCGAGCAGACAGCTTTTTATTGCATTATTAGGATTGTATTACAAAGTCAACAAATCATTTGAAAATCTCTTTGTGACTAGAGGTCACATAATCCCAAAGAGAAGGCACGGAATACTTTTAGGCACTTTGGATGGATACTATTCTGATATAAATTGTTAGATACAAGGAAAAAACCCAACCCTAATATATATAGTTGAAGACATGGTGTATGTATAAAAATGGTACATTGTGCTTTAAAGAATGAAATTTTTTAGTAAATATTCTCATCTTCCCCTCCCCCTTTCCTACAAAATCTGTATTTTTAAATCAATTACCCTTATATTTACTTGCCAGAGTGAATTTGTTTCTGGTTTGGGAAATACATTTTTCTGGACTATGTTTATTTAATACAGTGATCTAAACAGATCAGTCATACGATAAGACGATAACGGCTAATTAGTCAATTAATCAGAATTAATAAAGAACTTTGGCTTATGTGAGTGAGATATAAAATACAAAGTAAGCATCACAGCTTGTCCAATATCTCTCAGAACATTCTGTACACAAAGCGTCTTATCTTTTGGAAGTGTATACTAGAATTTTATTGGTTATATTGCTGGAGTGACTGCTTTCAGTACTTGCAGCCATATCTTCAAAGGGATTTGGTGTCATCCTAAAAATAGGTTTAGGTGCAGTCCACCAAAAGCTATAATGGCTTTTTTGTGTTTTAAATCAAGCTATTTTTACCTTGCTTCTCAATGTGTTTTGCGGAGGAGGTAATTTATTAAAGAAGAAAAATGTCAGGATTTAGAAGACAGAATTTTAAAAAAGGTAATGGAGAGAAAAATAGATAAAAAGAAATATTATGTCAGAAATTAAATGTGTTCAGACCTCCAACTTCCTTTTCTTTTCAAGTAACAAAACCCTCTACAATTTGTTTGTTAACTCTGCCAAATTTCTAAAAAGCCATTCTCCGAGATTTCAATGGCAACTAATCTTGCAGCATGCAGAGTGTATACAGTTTGTCAAAATGAAGGGTTTTCAAATGAAATAAAAAAATATGATGTTTATAAAACTGAGGTGGAATAAGTTTGGTGGTCTCAGTCTACCACCCGTAGAGAATGCTTTTCACCCATGCACAACAAATAATTCAGCCTAAGTGACAGATTTTGCTCTGGAGAAGCCCAGGACGGAGCTGGTTTACAAAGTCAATTACTGCTTATTCTAAGAAAAGAGTGGGACTGGGGAACTGAAGGCAGGAGTGGGGTGGGTGGAATGTGTCACAGGCTTCTGTGGAGGGGGTGACGGTGAGCCAGACAAGGTTCAAGTGGCTGCCAGGAGAGCACGGGGGAGAAATCTCTTTGTGCTTCTGTATGACATAGTGCCTCACTTGTGGAACTGGAACTGGCTAGTTCTTTAACTTACAGGCACCAAGAAAAATTCCCTCCTGCTGTGTCAAAATAGGGGGGAAAAAAGAGGCCTATTTCAGGAAGCTACTTTACATCTCCTAGTTCAACTGTCTTTTGTACAGTGTTTAAGGCAAAGCCTGGTGCCAAATACAGATCAACCATGTTTATTTATTACATTTACATGTCTTATTTGATAACAGAAGTGAGAAAAAACTAAACAATGCAAGGAAACAAGAAGTCAGGAATGCAGGAGCATGAATTGTTGGGTTTTGTGTATAAAGCATTTCAACAGAGAACCTCATCAAAAGAAAGATAACTTCTAGTGAAAGGATTTGGAGAAAGTCGGAGGAAAACATCTCAAAATAAATGAAGTACTTATTGCTGAAAAATAAGCTTAGATTTCAACAAACTCTAAAGCTCACAATTTACTGTATCATTCATGCTTTTCCCACTAAGTTTCTTATCTCTTGTCTCATAGCACAACAAGGGATTCTGCACACTCTCTATGAAATAGAACAAGACTGTGATTTTTGCAGTAATAAACTCCACACATGCATGACAAATCCAAGCATGCAAAGTGTTTAACATCCCAGTTCACAGATACTTTGGGGACAAAAATCCGATTATGAATTATATGCCACAATAAATAGGGCTCAACGTTTCATAAAGCAATTTATAGTTCATAAAAATGACAAAATGTACCTGTCAGACAGAACGCGGAGAGCAGATCTCTGTGCGGCCTGCTGGAAGAAAGGGCAGAGATGTTTATTTTATATTCTGACTTTTAAATTATGTGCTCAATCAACACTTAAGAAAAAAACGTGTTACACACATTTTTGTCATGTGGCCAAATTTCAAACTACCAGCAAAGTAGCAGACAGTGTTTCATGAAATGAACATTCCAGATGAATAAATGTGAGACTCTGTGATGCACACCAAACACATAACAGAATTGTCACAAGGCAGGCAAGGTATTTTAGGGAGTACAAATTCTTATTTTAGGTAATTTTCAGTAAGTTTAAGGACAAGGACAAAAGTCTTCCTTTTATTCTGATCCCTTTCTCATGTTGCAGTATTTTTACCTGTAAGAAGATTGTTGATTTTGATTATTTTTAACTCCCCCTCTTGCCCCAGCCACCCATCAAGCTGTAATTTTAGGCCAGCAACCAGATTTATGGGACAAGATCTCTTTTCCTTCATTAAACCATGCTCCAAGTTTTCTCCATACCTCCTCTTTCTCTGAAAAGTCTATATACTTCACCATTTAACTTCTGCAGCTTGGAATTTGGGTACAGAGAACAGGAAGGAGCAACAGTCTATCTCCTTTATTCTATTGCCTCTAACTCTAGAGTAATTCTTGTTTGAAGGTCAAGATTGACACCAGAATAGTCCAAGAGGTAAAGAAAACATGATGTGTTTCACTTGGTAGATCAGTGGTGCTTTCCTTGCTCAGTTACACAAACCAGAGCTCACAACATACTGGTAAAATATAGATAATAGAGAAGCTTTTAAAATATTCCTATACCTTACTTGCATGACACTAAATAGAACTAGCAAATGTGGAATCTTCAGAAAGCAAACACCTAGAGAGCAGAAGCATCACATTTTTTATAGATATAAAAGTATTTTTATAGCAAATAATGCTAGCCTTCTACACATCAGTACCTTTTTTCTTAATTAAGTTAATCACATCAATCAATGCAACATTTGTGAATGGCTACCAAATGAAATATATTTACTTGACAATATGGGTACCAAAGAAATAGAAGAGTTAGTTCTTGACCTCAGAAAGCTTGACACCTAACTGGGAAGTCACAAGAAAAAAAGACCAACCTTTGAATTTATTTACAAGGCACTATATAAATAAGAGGGCAACTAAATGTTGCAGTGCACAGAGCTCTGGGGCCTGAAGTCAGGAAGACCATTTTCCTAAGTTCAAATCTCGCCTCAGATACCTGGCTAGTCATGTATCCCTGTCTGCTTCATTTCGTCATCTGTAAAATGAGCCAGAGAAGGAAATGGCAAAACACTCCAGTATCTTGGTCAAGAAAACCCCAAATGGGGTCATGAAGAGTTGGGACACAACCAAAGTGACTAAACAAAAAAACGTCAAGAAGAAGAAATGAGCACAATGCCCACTGTGTTCAGGAGCAATGGAGGCAATTGGTTGGGATCTCTGAAGGAAGGAATCCTGGAGGAGTTGAGTTTTGAACAAAGTGTTAAAAGATGGAGAAGGACTTGCCTAGGTGCTGAGAAGAGAGAGTGCTATGCAGGTATGTGAAATAGCACATATAAAAGCAGAGAGGTAGGAGTGTATAAGGCATGTGATGGGAAGGCAGACTTGGCTAAATATAATGGAAAGCTTAAGAAAGAAATAAAAACCTCTTGGGGCAGAAGAGGACAATGTCAAGAAATTTGGAAATGTCCACATAGGTAATATGGAGTCAGAGCAGGTTTTTAAGTGTGTGGGAATAAAATTATGAGAATAGATTCTATGGAAGGTTATTTTCAAAACTCCCCCTTAAAGCTATACTCTAATGTCATCATCAGAGCCTGGAGTTCATCCTAGATTCTCAAGGACCGTGCCAAGAGAAAACAAGTTCTGAAAGTTCCTACCGAGGTGGAAATGATTAGAGGATAGACCTGACTAACTGTCATTTTAAAGACCTGCTTGGCTCAATTTGTCAAGCTCATGAAGTCATCTCTAGGATGATGAGATTGTTCACCAAAGGGTAGAAGAGTTGCAATCTGTGTCATTGGAAAGATGACACACTAATGGAAGTAACCACTCCTTGAAATGTAGAAAAAATGAGAAAAATAGTGTAGAGTAAGTTTAAAGTAAGAGGTAAAGAAATCCACTGGAAGATTGTTGAACTCATCAAAGAATGAGATAGTATACCACTCTCCTTAGCTGCCAGATGAATAAAATGAGCCAATTAACCAGTAATTCAGGAAGTTTTGACAAGACATTACTCCTTTCTAGCTAATGGGCTACCAATTAGTTAATTATTATGCTATAAGATGACAAAATCTTTCAAGGGAGAGTTAAGAACTAAACAATTTTCAATGATCATTAGGGGAATGTTTCCTTTATGAAAATAATCATTATAATTAGGGTGAGAAAGGGGCAGTTAGATGAGAATATTGGGAAGATAAAGAAAAACCTTGAGGAACTGGAATCCATCCCTAAGGATATATAACAAGTATATTTTTCCCCCTTAAACTTCAATATTGTAGTGATGATGTGTGGCTCTGAGTCACAGAATACTATGGTCTCTGAAGAAATGAACATGAGTATTATTCAAAGTAAAATGGAGAAGTGCATGGTTGGCATGAATAGGCCAGAACATATTATAAAGAAGGAGTGATATAGTTTGGAACGTTATAAAGAATATTGAGATAACTGATAAGACACAATATAAAGAGCAGGTAAGGATGACCACTGGTAGATCTCAGTGATGAATTTATAGGAGAACATGGTCTAGTAAAAATTGTACATCTTGTATGACTCTTCTCAATGTTCCTCCCTCATTTTAACTGAGTTAAATCACTTGCCTAAAAGTTACATAGCTAGTAAATGGCAGAGCAAGAAATGGAACCCAATTCTCTTGACTTCCAGTTCAGTGTTCAATTCATTCTTTAAATGGCTTTTAATATTTTTAGCAGATAGCTTCAGAGAATGCCATTGCAATCTTATGAAAATCAGAATAAATTTCTCCAAACAATTAAAAAAAAGTGTCAATGAGTTTTTTGGCATTAAAATTTCCAATGTCTTTCAACTATGTAAATTGAAAAATTCAAAGGCCAATCATCAGGATTTAAAGCAAACCCCCTTCCCTCCTTTCAAAGAAAGAAAACATGTTTTCATGACCTACTTTAAAATATTTTCACTATAGTTATTTTCAGATTTTAATTTCCATTCCCTTCTCCCTCATGAAAAAAGGTTGTGGTGATGTTGAGACAGTGATTTGGGCGAGTCCGCTCTCATTTTAATAACAGGGCATCCTAGCATTTGCAAAATGGTATTGTCTTCATATGACTGATCATTCTTCTAATATGCCAGGGCTATTTATGTAAAAACTTAAGCAACAGGGTGGTACTTAGCACCATCTATTGCTTGCTCCACTATTTTTAATAGTCTGATTTTGATTGTGCTATTTAATTTGCATTTTATTTCACATCATTAAAAACTTTACTGAGGACAACTCATCATCCATCAAGGAAAGAGATGAGAATATGTTAAATGTTCTATATAATTCCTTGAAATAAGGGATTGTGCTAGGTGTGTGATTTTTTAAATAAGGATTATGACTTTAGATTAAAATTTGATATCACAAACCATGACCAAAGACCTCCAGAATTTATGACTGTAAAAAAAATCTCCTTTGGTTTCTGTATATTATTTTATTTTACCGTTGGAAAGTAATGAAATAAATAAACATTGGATTTAAACTTTACTACAGGGTATGAAATAGCAAAGAAAAAATTACTTAGGTGACTCATGAAGTGAAGCCTGAAAAACTACCCACAATAAATTAGATGAATAGCCCAATTTCACTTGCTCAAGAGCCATAGATTACAGTGAACCAATTTTCTCTCTTCCCAGATCTACCCCCCTCCATCTCCACACCCCATCCCAACTTTTCTATTACTCTACCCTAAGCAAAGCAGGTTATGGATACATTTAAAAGAATACTTCATTGATCTGTCCTGAGTTCTTTAATCATTCATAGACTTGTATCCCAAGTGTATGTGAAACAAAACAAGTTCTCTGCCAACAGTAAATCCTTTTCGGGTTCTTGTTCTCTAGAGATTATATCTTCTCTTTCCATTCCTTATTGCAGTGCACCTAGTGCCTGGGAAGCTAATTGGCAGATATTCAGGTTTCATTGGGTACTAAATGAGCTATGAAAATTATTGAAGTATCATGATATACAATGTGTGGTTGAAGGGATATCAACGAGGGAATGAAATGCTTTTGTTGTAATTGGGGCAAGACAGAACTGGGAGCAAGTTTATGGATTTTTGGAGTATGGTGGTAGAACAAGGTGAAGATCCTACACCTTTGAATGGTCCAAGGAATCAACAAGCTCTTATTGAATAATTAGAGAGAGAACATCTAGAAAGATCAACTTGGATTTAAACTTTACTACAGGGTATGAAATAGCAAAGAAAAAATTACTTAGGTGACTCATGAAGTGAAGTCACCTAAGTAACTATTTGGTGGTATCAACAAATCATAAGGACTGCTTTGGGAGGTGCTACTTAGGTGATTTGATAACTCCAGTACTGGACTTGGACTCAGAAAGATTCATGTTTAAATTTCACCTCTGAGAAAGAACTGTTGGAGTGAGAATGCAGATGAAAGTATATGATTTTTCACTTGTTTATTTGAGTATATTTTTTAAAGGTTTGGTTTTGTAAAATTATTCACTTACTAAAACAATATGGAAATATATTTTGCTAAGATTGAATTGCTTGCTAATTCTGGGAGGGGAGAGGGAGACAATTTGGATCATTTAATTTTGGAAAACTTATGTGGATGTTTGTTATTACACATGCAATATTACAAATTAAATGTTATGCAGAAAGTTGTGAAAAATAAATAAATAACTGATTTGGAAAAATCTGACATTTTCTAGCTGATCAATACTGGGCATATAATTTTCTCTTGGTTTCATTGTCCTCAACCATGAACTTAACTAGATGGATGGTGAAGTCCCTTCTAGTTCTACGGTTTTCTCTTTTTGTCCCAGAGAATTTATTGTAAGCCTATCTTGATAACTCACAAATGTATGTGGTCAGAATGAACCTTCCTTTCTTCACTTTAGTTGTGTCAGTGTTGTATCCTTCAATAAAATTGAAAGCTTCTTGAAGAATTTGTCAGTGTTGTATTGTTTTAGTCATGTCGGACTCTTTGTGATTCCATTTGGGATTTTCTTGGTAAGGATACTGGAGTGGTTTGAAGGAACAGAGAGAAGCAGGGTCTGAGGCCACATTTAAACTCAGGTCTTCCTGACTCCAGGTCTATTGTTCTATCTACTATACCATCTAGTTGCCCATAAGCTAATTCGCTTATAAGTTTATATAACATTTATAGATATACAAAATATATGTAATATACGTATATATGTTACATGAAATATGTGCATATATAATGCATTATATATACATATTATACATTATACATTACACTTCAAGGACCTTTGATCTCATCCAAGGAGGTATTCCCTCTAACCAAAAATCTTAACTCACCCATCCTTCTCATCCTGCATCCTTCTCATAAATTACACAAGGATGCTTCCTCTGGATTTCTTAACATAGCACGCAGACCATGAGAGCAAAGGCACTCTCTACTGGCTATGCTTCACTCTTTATACGTAACTGACCCACTTCCTTTTCCAGACATCTTTCTCTTTAGTGCATAATTCTTTACTGATAATACAAATTATGACTAACAGGAAGAGAAGAAGCAGGTTTTTGCAGGCGATATTTTATAATGGATCACATAATGATACAGTTACACAACTTCCTGAAAGATGCAGAGAATAAAATATTCCACTGTACCCAAAGTTCATTGTTGTTGATGACTGCTGATTCTAAAAAGTCTCTGATTTGGTACAGCAAATGCTACTTTAAAGGTTCTCTTCCAATGAGATATCTTCCCCACATATATTAACAATTATAAAAGAGTGCTTAGAAGATGAAAAAATGAGGGAACTTTGTTCAATGGCTGTCAGATTACCAAACAAGGAATAAAACATGGTGATGGGTTGGTATGGGCAAACCACATGTAAAAGGGGTTTGTCATTATCATGGAAGATGTCCAACACAAAATCCAAAACAAAGAGGAATCCAACTCCCCACAAATACATCCATCCATAATAGAGATCTCTGTGTATATAAACAATATACATATAGTTTTGTGTATAATATATAGACATGAAAATTAGCAGCAGGAGCAATATGGGACTAAGAATCTCAGTTTAAATAAATGTACAGGTCAAGGAGAATATTTCAGTGACCTGAAGAAATTGCACCAATGCTTCAGCCGGGATGGAGTCATGACTGTATCTAGCTGAGGCACAACTGATGGGAAGAGAACAGTTTTCTCATGATGGATAGGCTGGAGAAGAAGACTATACTGGGAACATGCTGCTTGTGATAGAAGTGCATGTGGATTGATGGGTATGAAAAGTCTTCTAGGAACAAGGTGGTTTAAAATGAAGTTTTTCTGGGGTGACTAGAAACCTAGGAATTCTGGGATGTATGAAGAAAAGACTGAGTGTCGGTGTCAGATGATGTCCTATATGAAGAGCATTCAGATGAAGTCCAGAAGAGGAAAATGCATGCTGCCACCCTCTTGGGGATCCAAGAAACCTTTCAAGATCATCCTGACCCGAGAGAGATATCTGTCTGAACGTGGCTTGAAAACTGAAATCATGGACTATGCCTTTATTTCCAGCTCTAGATACCCTGAGAGAAGAGAGGACAACCTAAAGTCTAAGGCTTTTGTTGCTGGGAATAGTGCTATTCAGCCTGTGCCAACCACAGACCCAAACTGGGCTCACAGATCAATGGGTTTATGGACATAAACTCACTCACGGGGTGGGGGGGGGGAAGGAACTGAGGGCACAAATGTTGACAGTTGATAACTGATAATTTTGCATAAAACCTTGACAGACAATACTATGAGCTACGTTTCTGCATTTATTTGACCTGTTGTATGCAGCTACAATTTTGATTTTATAGACTGTACCTGCTCGTGGTGCATAGATTTTTAACAATTACTGGGAATATGCTACATGCAAATCAATGCATGCTTATCATAAATTTCAAAGCTATACGTGGGTACCTAATGCATTTGTAAGGAATGTATGCTTTTTTATTTTTACCAATCATATGTATTAACAAATTTCCATTTAAATTTTCCAAAGTGATATGATTGAACTTATCCCCCTCCCTCTCTTCCTTTTCCCCTCCCGTAGCTGGTAAGTGATTCAATCTGGAGTATACATGGAATATCAAGGAATGCATGCTTTTTTGCCAGAGGGTGAAGAGATGATGTACATCAAGTGTACAGAAACAGACTCAGTGAGAAAAGGACTCTTTTCCCCCTGGTGCTGCTATGGGCCACAGATTGAAACAGTATAGTATGCCATATTCTACAGAGCATGGAACTGTGCGACCATGGTAAAAATTCTAATGGATAGGAGTACAGTTTTGCAAAGATGGAAACTTAAAATGAGATTTTTTTAGCTGGCTATCTTTGCAAATGGAAACCTGAGCTAGACAACCAGTAGTACAACTTTCATGTTGGTCATAGACAGGATCCCAGGGAAACAGAGGAGAAAGAGAAAATCTTCTGACACAGTCAAGACTTGACGGAGAGGCATTCAAGATTGCTGGAGCAATATCCAGTCATTTAGGCAATCTGAAGCATGGTGAATGACAGTTGCCAATAGCAAAAAGACAAGTAGAAGCAGTGAAGATAGAGGTTGGTACTAGTTTCTAGCTTTGATGGCAAGGTTGATTATACTGAAAGCATAAATAGCCCTCCTCACACTGAGTGTAAATTTTGGAGGAAGTTATTCCCCAAATTGTTTGGGGAGGAACCAAAAAGGAAGACTGCACTCACTCAGAAATGTGCTTGTGGTTATTTGCCTATTATTTTTACAACTGTGGTCTATCCTAGTTAGCTATTTTATACTGTTAAGGTATTCTATTATTTTTTTTAAAAAACTCTTACCTTCTGTCTTAGAATCATACTGTGTTTGGTTCCAAGGCAGAAGAGTGGTAAGGGCAAGGCAATGGGGCTTAAGTGACTTGCCCAGGGTCACACAGCTAGGAAGTGTCTGAATCAAATTTGAACCTAGGACCTTCCAACTCTAGGTCTGGCCCACAATCCATTGAGCCACCTAGCTGCCCCAGGATGCACTGTAATTAAAGAAGAAACTAAATTATGAAGACCTTAGATGTTTCTAGGAAACTGGATAGGGACAAGACTCAGCTGGGACATGTCATAATAATTTTTCTCTCCTCCTTGGAGAGAAGTTAGATGGCAGAGTGGATAGAGCATTGGGCTTGGATTCAGGAAGATCTGAGTTAAAATATGGCATCAGATGCTTACCAGCTCTGTGACCCTGGGCAAATCACTTGACCAGGTTGGCCTTAGTTTCTTCATCTGTAAAATGAGCTAGAGAAGGAAATGGCAAACCACTCCAGTATCTTTGCCAAGATACAAATGGTGGTGAGGACAGTTAAACATGACTGAAATAACTGAATAAAAACAACAACCTCATTGGAATTCTGATCTGGGTGGATCCAGAGTGGCATGTGTTACATATATGTCCATAATATATAGGTTTATGTCACTGATAAGGAAGAAGGTAACAAGATTGAAGACTGTGGAGTGGAAAAAGTGCTGGATTGTAGCCAGAGGATGTACATTAAAACCTTAACTTACTACTTATGTGAACTTACGCCAGTAACAACTTCTTTGGGTTTTAGTTTTCATTTCTGTAAATTGAGAAGGTTGGACTAGATGGCCATCAAGATCCTTTCCAGCTTAAAATATATGTTCTTATGATTACAAGGAATGCCTTTCTATTTTCTAGCTTACCAGAGTAAAATGAAATGTTCCTTGAAAGAATTAAAGAAACCCTTTAAGGGAAAAATAAAGAGGAAAAAGAATTAAAAGAGGCAGAGGGAAATTCAAACCAGTGTTGGGAGCCTGACAAGTAGAAGTGTGCAATAGAAAGAAGGATTCCTGAATATTTTAAACTCTTCCAGTGGAATTAGAGCTGAACTTTTGGGAAGGAAGCAGCTTCTCGGGTTCTGTGAAAAGATAGAAATTCATGTTTGCCACCAAAGTAACATGACATTCCATATTGTTTAGAGAAGAAAGAAGTCATGTTGGTTGTTGGCTCACTGCTGAAGAGAAACTGACCTCCACAAATGTTGACCTGACATAAATAATTGGAGGGTATATTGTCTTCTAAAAGTATGTATCTGGGATGAAATGGATAATCTCTTGAGACTTGTCAAATCTGATGATCACTACCCACTCTCTGGTGATTCATGTGGGCCAAATGATATTGCCAGAAAGAATCTGGAAAGATTTGCTAGGGATGATAAATTCCCAGACAAGAAACTAAAGACCACAGGGGAATACAGGTGATGTTTTATCTTTTGAAAGCTACAGGCTTCAGAAGAAAGACAAAAGCATATAAAGTATTGAAGTTAAGAGATGGTGCTGGAGAATAGGACTTAGATTTCTGGATCAGGTTTTCTTATACATGATGGTCATGGGAAGATTTCATAAAAATAAAGCTGGCTAAATATATTTGCCAACAGACTTGAGGATTTTGGTAAAAGGGCTTTAAATTAAAACCAAAGTGGGAAGGATAAAGCTACCTACATACACTAAATCTGAGTGGAGTCATAATTATGTGGAGTGACAGTGGCTTTGCCCTAAGTCTCCACAATCAGGGTCGGGAGGAGATCATGTTTCCTATACAGAGAGATCTTTTGCATGGTAACTATCTTTCTTATGGCTCTTGGTTCTAAAATGATCTAGTCACTTCTCTTAGGTCTCCATTGCTGTGATACTCCCCTCCCAGAGTTCATCATCTTCATCCACCATCTGCCAATTCTCTTAAATCTTCATTCATTTCCCAATTTTGAACTACCTAGTCTTTAATATACTTCCATTACAATATCACTTCTTAGGAATAGGATGGACTTCCTGGGCATGATTATACATGCCCAGGTTGTAACATCTTCTATATTATCACTGGCTCCTATCCCTTCATCAAAATTTGACCAAAGTAAAAGAATTCCTAGTTAAGACTCAGTCAGAATCTCATAGACAAACACAGGATAAAGAATATTAGTGGAAACGCTCAAAAATTCATAGAAAGAAAGATCCAAGAAGAGGGGGAAACAATAAAACCTATAGCTTCAGTTATTTATACAAAAAATGTTGAGCATAACAAACAAAATAAACTGGGGTCTAAATAAATACTAGCTCCAAGGTATTATCTACCCTTGTTAGGATGTGACAAAACTAGATTACAATAATCAAAGGTACAGTCTATTTTTAAAAAATTATTTAGAGGGGGACAGCTGGGTAGCTCAGTGGATTGAGAGCCAGGCCTGGAGACAGGAGGTCCTGGGTTCAAATCCAGCCTCAGACACTTCCCAGCTGTGTGACCCTGGGCAAGTCACTTGACCCCCATTGCCTACCCTTACCAATCTTCCACCTATAAGTCAATACACAGAAGTTAAGGGTTTAAAAAAATTATTTAGAATATTTTTCCATGGCTCTATGATTCATGATTTTTTTTCACCCCTTTTCCCTCCCCTCTCTTGGAGCTGACAAGCAATTCCACAGGGTATCAATTCCATTTATCAATGTTCAAAACCCATTTCCATATTATTCATATTTGCAATAGAGTGATCTTTTAACACCAAAATCCTAATCCGATCCCCATTGAACCATGTGATCAATCATGTTTTACTTCTGTTTTTCTGCTCCCTCAATTCTTTCTCTGGATGTAGATAGCATCTTTCTCATAAGTTCCTCAGGATTGTCCTGGGTCATTGCATTGCTGGTGGTAGAAAAGTCTATTACATTCAGTTGTGCCATATTGTGTCAGTCTCTGTGTATAATGTACTCCTGGTTCTGCTTCTTTTACTCTGCATCAATTCCTGGAGGTTTTCCCAGTTCACATGGAATTCCTCCAGTTCTTATTCCTTTCAGCACAATAATATTCCATCACAAACAGATACCACAATTTGTTCCCCAATTGATGGACACTCCCTCATTTTCCAATTTTTTGCCACCACAAAGAGTGTTGCTATAAATATTTTTGTGCAAGTCTTTTTCCTTATTATCTCTTTGGGGTACAAACCCAGCAGTGGTATGGTTAGATCAAAGGGCAAGCATTCTTTCTAAGCCCTTTGTGCATAATTTCAAATTGCCTTTCATAATGGTTGGATTAATCCACAACTCCACCAGCAGTATATTAATGTCCCAATTTTGCAACTTTCCTTTGCTGCCATATTGGCCAGTCTGCTAAGTGTAAGGTGGGTACAGTCTATTTTTAAAGGAACATATTAGAGAAAAGTAGAAATAGAATAAAAGATTATATATCAAGATGATACAGTCATGTGAGGAAATCTACAAATTGGATGCTGTACCATATTTGGGTGGTAATCAATGGAGCACATGAACAGAAGTGTTAATATGGTGGAAGCATATTATGGACTAGTTAGTCAATATTGGGAAATGATTTCTGGAAACAGATCATAAACCTGGCAAAGAGGCATGATATATTAGTGATGGAGCACGTCAACTATCTAAGCATCTGCTGGAACTTTCTGTTAGCTAAAAGTAGAGCAACTGATAAATTCTTGACTTGGCTTAAGTGAACATTTCCTTCTTTTTTATCATGGAGGAATCAAAAAAGGGAACTGCTATTCTGAATGTAATACTGGCTAAGAAGGAGGGACTAGTTTTGAATGAGAAATGCTTTGAACCTTGGAAGGAAGTAATTCTGGATCTTAAAATTCATGATAAAGAGAGAAAGGGAAGATTTCTGTGGAATTTTGGAAATATGTATACTTAAGAGAGTACTTGTGTGCTAGGTAGAGATAAACAAAAGTGGACCATTGTTTTTTCTGCAGGACAATATGCATAATAAAGGAATGTTCTCTAGGTGCTTCACCTGGTCTTTTTGTCCTTGCCCAAACTTCATTTGCATGCCAGCCCTAGAGCCTCTTAGGGCTTCTCTGTCTCGCAGGTTCTAGAATGTTTTGTTATTTTGGCAAAAAGAGTCTGAATAGGTTTTGTTGGGCATAGACTTACAGTCAGAGATGTAACTGAAGTTATAACGAATTTCCTAACTCTAAAATCAGACATTTATCTGGGACCACAGATCTTATATTAGCATCAGACAAAAACACAGGAAAAACCAACAGTCTTAGGCTTAGTCTGAAGAATTTTGCTAACTTCTTTCAGCTTCCCGGCTAGGTGAAGTGACTCAGAGTCTTGACAAGGCACTTGAAAATCTGCCTATCTTTATAAAGGAGAGACTTTGTAGTTACTATCCCTTAGCAGATGGGAACAGAGAATATCAGACATAGTATTTGTTTTTTTAAAACCCTTGCCTTCCATCTTAAAATCAATACTGTGAATTGGTTCTAAAGTAGAAGAGCAGTAAAAGCTAGGCAATGGGGGCTAAGTGACTTGCCCAGGGTCACACAGCTAGGAAGTATCCATCCAAAGTCAAATTTGAACCCAGGACCTCCCATCTCTAGGCCTGGTTCTCGATCCACTGAGCCACCCAGCTGTCCCCCAGATTGTCCTGAGGAGCTAAAGCCCAGCAGATGGTAGCAAAGAATAGGTTGATGACCACAACACTAGTTAGTGGAGACATACAGGAGAAATGTGACAGATAGCTCAGATGATGATGCCTAGTATAGATACGACAACCTGTAAAAAGTAAAGCTATGATGTCCAGAAGAAAGCATTATGATGAGCTGGACATCAGTAACTACAGCATCAGAGATATGAATTGTTTTGACCACTCATATTCTTATATATAGACACATTCCATACATGTGCCTTGTCCACAAAGGTATCTGGGATCCCTTTTGCATAGGGTTCTCTGGCTTCATGTTAGCTAGACTCAAAACATGTTCAGGATGTGTGCCCTTTGTAGTGTTATAACATCTGATATGAGCAAGGGGAATCTTTTCTTGTTCACTTTTCTATGCCATTTAGTTAGCTATCCTTCATGAACTACTAATGTGTCCATTTCTAGCTTCTAACACCTCAAACCAAGAAAAACAAAAAGGACCTTTTAATATACATTTGGGGGTGGGGAAGAGGAAACTAGGTGGCTCAGTGGATAGAGTCAGGCATGAAGATGGGAGGACCTGGGTTCAAATATGGTCCCAATCACTTTTTTAGTTGTTTGACCCTGGGCAAGTCACTTAACCTACATTGCCTAGCCCTTACTACTCTTTTGCCTTAGAACCAATATGATTCTAAGATGGAAGAAGGTAAGGGTTTAAAAAAATACAAAAGCAAGACCAAAGAAGACATAATCACTGCTAGGGATAGATGAAAGAGTGAAACTGATTCAGATTTCATTTTACTTGGTTTTTCTTCACTAAGGAGACAGCAGTTCGGCACTGTGCTCATAGTAATTGTTTTATATAAGTTTGTTGAAATGTCTGATGACATAAAGTAAACAAACATTTATTAAGTGCCTACTCTGTCTAAAGAACTGTTAGATGATGAAGATATGAAGATAAAAAGGAAATATTCCCTGCCCTCAAGAAGCTTATGTTTTATATACTGTGAACACACTTAATTTGACATTCTCTTGGGGACATGTATATACTGTGAACCCAGAAAAATGAGACAAAATAATTTGAGAAGGGAGAGAGAACTTTAATAATTGGGTGATCAGAAAAGGTTTGGAGTCGGAGGGGGCACTTGAGCTAAGACTTAAGGGAAGCTAGAAATTCTAAGAAATAGAAATCAAGAGGGAATGCATTCCACCTAAAGGGAACAGCCTGCCTAAAGGGATGGAGACTGGAAATGGAATGTCAAGTTTGGAGAACAACTAGATGGTCAAGTTGACAGAGAAATGGGAGTTTGGTGGACTGAGTATAATTAGTCAATAGCAAACAAAAATATTCATTTGATTTCAGCCTACTTTAATAGAAGCATAATGGAGCAGCTAGTTGGCTCAATTGATAGAGTCAGACCTGGAGATGAGAGGTCCTGGGTTCAAATGTGGCCTCAAACACTTCCTAGCTTTGTGACCCAGGGCAAGTCGCTTAATCCCAATTGCCTAACCCTTATTGCTCTTCTGCCTTGGAACCATTACTTAATTTTGATTCTAAGATAGAAGATGAGGGTTAAAAAAATCTCTAGATATGAGAAGCATGTCTAGAGTATCACATTAAAATCTGATCACCACACTTTAGGAAAGAGAATGAAAAGCTGGACTGTGTCCAATGGAGAGCAACCAAGAGATCAAGAGGACTCAAAACTGTGCCATGCTAGGATTCATTAAGTGAATAGTAGTGTAATGGAGGAAGTTCAAAATGGAAAAGTGAAGATTTAAGGAGTGATGATAGCTATTTTTAAGTACTTAAAGGCTATAATATAGAAGGATTAGACATGTTCTGCTTGGTCTCAGGGCACCCAAGAATAAATGGGTCAAAGCTGAACAGAGATTGATTTCAAATCAACACAAGAAAAACTTACCTAACAATTGGTTTCGTGGGACCTGAAAAATGGTTATAGGACAAGCATCTAACCCCGACCTCTGAAAATAATAATAATAATAAAATAAACCTTTACCTTCTGTCTTAGGCAGAAGAATGGTAAGGGTTAGGCAACTGGGGTTAAGTGTTTTGCCAAGGTCACCCAGATAGGAAGTCTCTGAGGTCAGATTTATCCAGTGTGCTATCCAGGTACACCTGAAAACAATCTCCCTCAGTTTCATGGCTAAACAAGATGGTATTGCCAAGGTGGGGAGTGGAAGAGAGAAAGAATGGCTCAGGGAAATGTGCCAGGCCTGATGGAGTTGGTTAAGATTCAGTGCCTCTTGCATTTGTGGTGAAAAGAAGGTTGTGTTTAGTCAGAGGATCTTGGTTTAAATTTATGTTCTTCTTTTACCTAACCTTAGACAAGTAACTTAATCTTTCTGAGAGTCAGTCTCTTCCTTTGAGAGGTTTTACTAGATGCCCTTAAAATTTGCTTCCATCTTTAAAGTCATGATCCTATAATAGGAAGAACTACTCCAAAGGGTATTATCTCAGGAGTTAATGGACTCCTTAGCACTGGAGATCTTCAGCTGAAGAATGGATATCTGCTTTTCAGAGAGGCAATAGGGGGAATTTTTGTCCAGGTATGAGTTGGCTGAGATAGCTTCCTGGGTTTCTTCTAACTCAGTCATTCTGGGACTCTGCCTCTAAATAAGCTGTGTTAAACATGTGGTGTTACCGACTGACTTCTGTGATTTAAAAAAAAAAATCTTAACATAACTACTTTGTTCTCCTTTAAAAACATGCTCACCAAACTCAATTCCCACTAATTATGGGCTTGATTCTGTTTTGTACTTCATGTTCCCAAAGATTTTTTTAAAAAATATATTTGCTTTTGGGAGAGGGATAGGACATTTTTACAAGCAACAATGTGTAATATCATGCCAAGATCTTTCAGCTTTAGAACTTCAATCTTGAGGATCAGTATGTGATAGAAAGCCAATGTTGAAAGTTTAAATTCTGGATCCCTAAGCCAAAATTCTAAAAAAAGGGGGGGTGTCTTTTTGCTTTTTCTTCAATACAAACTAAACAGATCTTTTAAGAAGAACGGACTTCTCACAAGGGAGTTCCTCTTGGGCACTACTCATACTGATTGACACAATATCAAGAATCTAAAGGAAGGTCTTCATAAGTATGTAAGTCAAAGGCATTTCCACATTGAAGAATTCAGAAATATGTACATATAGCATTTAATAATCATCTACCATGTACCAGTAGAGATACAAATACAAAAATGAAATAATTCGTACTCTTTAAGGGTTTTACATTCTAATGAGGGAGATAACAAGTACATATATGAGCAATATTAGAACCAACACAAATGAATTAAAAGTAGTTAAAAATGAGGTATTTTGGTAGGGAGGACACTAACTGTTGGGATGGATAAGAAAAGTCTTCATGTAAGAGATAGCACTTGAGGGGGCAGCTGGGTAGCTCAGTGAATTGAGAACCAGGCCTAGAGACGGGAGGTGCTAGGTTCAAATCTGGCCTCGGACACTTCCCAGCTGTGTGACCCTGGGCAAGTCACTTGACCCCCATTGCCTACCCTTACCATTCTTCTGCTTTGGAGCCGATACACAGTATTGACTCCAAGATGGAAGGTAAGGGTTTAAAAAAAAAAAGAGGTAGTACTTGAGCTAAGTCTTGAATGAAACTAGAGAATCCAAGAGTAAAGGGTAGGAAGAGAGTATGTTTCAGGCTTGGTAGATGGTTAGTGCAAAGGCCAAAAAACAGGAAAAAAATGCCATATATGAGCAACAGTATAAAAGGACCTAGAACATGTGAAGGGAAGTGATTTGTAATAATGTAGGAAGATAAACAAAGGCCAGCAAATAGAGGAATTTATATTTGTTTGAAGAGGTGATCCGCAGAAGTTTATTGAGGAGGGAAAGGAAAATCTTGTTGGAAGTTATATGGAGGATAGATTGGATAGGATGAAACCTGAAGCAAGAAGCTCAAGTAGGAGGCTACTGAAATAATTCAGGTGAAAGGTAAAGAAAGTATGAATTAGGGAGGTGAGTGTGTGACTGGAGAGGAGATAGATGCAAGAGATGTTGTAGAGCTAGAAATGACAAGAATTTGACAACTGCTCAGATATATGGATTGAAGGAGAATCAAGAATCAAGAATAATATCAATGTTGAAAAATGGGTGACTAGAAATATGGTGGTATATTTGAAGGGGTTTGTAGAGGGGAGGAAAGGTAATGAGTTCTATTTTGGACAGATATTGAATTTGAAATGCCTATGGATTATGTGACTTGAAATGAGCAATAGGTAGTTGCTGATACGGGATGGGAGGACATCGGGATTGCTTCATTCTTTATGTTTTTATTCTTAGCACTTAGTGCTTGGCACATAGTAAGTACATAAATAAATGCATGCTGATTGGAATTCAGGAAGAAAGATTAGACATGGAGCTACAAATTTGAGAGTCATCTGATCAGACAATAATTAGAACTGCTGGAACTAATTAGGAACAGGGAGAGAGAAAAAGATAGAGAGACAGAGAAAGAGAGAAGAAAAGAGATTGAAAGAGAGGGAATATAGGGAAAAGAGAAGGCCAGGACACAGTCATGAGATACAATTGTAGTTATTAGATATGATATGGATGGTGATTCAGAAAAGAAATCAGAGAAGAAACCTGGTAGGACAGTCAAGAGAGAGCAGTGCCTTGAAAACCTAGAGAGGAGAAAGTGTCCAAAAAGTAAAGGTGGTCAATAGTGTAAAGTGTAGTAGAAAGGACAAGAAGGTTAAGGACTGAAAAAAATGTTATCAGATTTGGCATTTAAGAGATCATTAATAATTATGAAGAGAGAAGTTTTAGTTGAGTGAAGAAGTTGGAGGTCAGAATGGAAAGGGATGATAAGTATGAAGAGAGGAAATAGAGGCATTAGATATAAACAGCTTTTTCTACACATTTTGCTAATAAAAGGAAAAGAGATATAAGATGATAATTTGAGAGAATTATAGGGTCTACCAATCTTTTTTTTTTCTTTTTCTTTTTTTAAAGGATAGGGTAGACTTGGGTATGTTTGAAGGCATCATGAAAGGAACCAGTAGATAGTGCTATAAAAAAGAAGAGGGAATTTATGGCAAACCTGCATGACTGAAAATATTCTAGTGCCCTCAATATATCTGTAGAAACACTTCCTAAAGGCATTAGGAAAAAAGGTTGGGTTTTTACAGGGAAATAATCCAACATTAATGCTCTCAGTTCCCTTTTTCCATTCCTTAAAAGTTCTCAGAATCACTATTCATAATTTCTATCTTCTCTCTGTTCATGAAAGAAGTATTCCAGCTTCCCACCTAGGATAAACTTATACCCTTGATCGTATTCTCTTTTATTTCCTCCAGTATCAACTCCAGGTTTTTTGCTCTTTCTATCCTTTGCATCTTTAATATCTTCCAATCCAATTATTTTCCCCTTCTGTGTAAAAATGTGCTCAGGTATTCCTCATTCTAAAAAATACTTTTCTTGACTGTTATACACTGCTCAATGACCACACCATTTTACTTGATTTCTAAACTTGAATATATTATCAATTCCAGATACCTCTACTTCCTCACTACCTTTCTCCCCTCACTTGCTTGGAATTGGGTGTCTGCTTTCATAATCCTACTAAAAAATAGTCTGTCAATGGCCATCTATTATACTTTTTTTTAACCCTTACTTTCTGTCCTACCAATAATTCAATGACAAGGGCAAGAGGTAGGCAAATAGAGTTAAGTGATTTGCTCAAGTCCCTTAACCCTGCTTGCCTAGCCCTTGCCACTCTTCTATCTTAGAACTGATACTAAGGCAAAAGATAAGCATTTTTTTAAAGAAATATAAGACCTCATTTAATGGAACAATGAGTGGAGAACTTTTTGCAACTTGGATATGTAGTACTTAAGTTGATTTTATATCGTAAATTTTAAAGCTAGGAGTTAATATTTTAAAAACGAAGAGGTAAAATATATTTTGGAAAAATCTCCCTAGTCTGAAAGTTGTATCATCTTACAGTAAGAAGCTGCAGAAAGGCAAAATAAACATTGTATTGTGTGAGAAGGCAATGTGGTACAGAGAAAAGAGCAGTTGGATTTAGAATAACAGGACTTGTGTTCAAATCTTGACTCTGTCTTTTTCTACCTGTGTAGCCTTGATCAAGAAATATACCTGTCCTGGGTTTCAGTTTTCTCATTTGTAAAATAAAAGGGTTGAACTAAATGGCTTTTGAGGTCTTTTCAGGCTCCAGAGCTATGATCCTATAACTATGCCTTTTACCTCTGGTGACAGTAAAATACATTTATTCAGCTCAGCATTAGAATTGTTAAAAACAAAAGATTTCCTGCTGGGGAGATTTGGAGCTGCATTGATTGTGATTGACTGACTGCCTAAATGTATGATTACTTCATTCATAGAGATCACAAAGATCTGATAGATAGTAGTTTTCAATTACCACACTCTCATCAACAATCCCCTGTTAAAAACAAACCAATTCAGGAACACATTCCACCTAGATATTTAATGAAAAGTTTAAATGGGAAACAAAGGAAAAAATATCCTCAGTGGTTTCTTTATTCTTCTTCTTTTTATTCTGCCCTATGGCTTAATATTCAAAGTATCTACTTATTTTTAATAGTTCCTAAAGTGGGTAGCTCCTTCCATTTAAAAACCACTTTAAATGTTCCTTTAAGTAGTTTTCATGTTTAAAATTATTCAATTAAAAAAGTCGATGATTAATTCATCAAAACAGGATGCACTGAACATATGATATTTAATTGCATAGCATTTTGAGTAATTCTTGCTTAGGGGTGATTCACTTGACTACGCATCGAAATGATTAAAAAAATTCATTTCTGATGCAAGCAAAATTTGATTTTGGAGCCTTGTCCCTCAAACCAGGTCCTGATTGCTTCTTTAACTCCTGTTTATATAATTCTACAAAATTTTGGCAGAATTCGAGAGCACATACCAGGGTGTTGGCTTTTATGAACCCCACGGGATGTGAAAGTCAAGCTGACTGGATGAACTTTGGCTACATATTCCAGACAAGCACAATGACTCTATTTATCCAGACTTGGCAGCCTGATTGCAGATTGACTCTGTGGGTAATAAATTTTCACAGCCACAGAAGTTCAGCAGCAACCAACCTGATCCTGAGATGAAAAATGCACCCAGGGAAGCAGAGTTGGGTTGCAAAAATATGCAAGATTATTATTCCATGTATGAGTACCAGTCACCTAATTTATTTGATCACTGATTGACATGCATGGCACACTGATTTCAGAGGATTTTTTTTAAAGCTCTGCTTTCTGTTACGCAATTGTCATATTGTAAAAGGATGAAGGGGGGTGGGTGGGAATAAGCCATTCACAGAGCAATTGGCAATCTGCTTTTAATAATTATAACCCAAACTGATTTAAGTTATCCAGAGACCTCTTTAGCAAAGAGCAGAGAGTTGGAAGTGAATGTTTCTGGTCCCTTTCCATATTGGCGGGAACCCCCCCCCCAAATCCATAAGCATCATGATTCAGTGCTTAAACCTATCTTACCTACCACCTTGTCATCTTCAGGCAACAAAGCTTCAGACACTTTCTGAGAGACTTGAATGAGGAAATTATTACTTTATGCATTATAAATCAAAAAGAATTGGCTCTTTAACTTGCAGATTTATGTTAACTACCTAGCTATCTATTAAATTAATTGTGTGCTCTTCAAATATTGATTGGGGATTAAAAGGTAACTTTTCTTCGATGTGTGTGGAGTAAATTATGCCAACAGGAAAATTTCCCTCTGCAGATTATATCCTATGATCGCTGCCTGTAAAATTAAAATTGTCAGTTTAAATGAATAAACTATGCTCATTAGAAGAGAAAAATGCAGTTATATAATTAAAATTAAAAGACTGCCTAATATGTGTGGATAATGTAATTACTGCAAGCTGTAGACACACACAGAGGCATTCAATTCTGCTCCCTGTTCCTTTACCTTTTCTCAGTTCCTAAGCCCATATATTTGTCATCTATGAAACATTGTCCACAGTTGACATTATCTTGGCTGCTCCTTACTGAGTCTTAATCATGTGTTCCTCTCCTCATGTCTTGGCTAAAGTAATTTCATCTGGATACTTTCTCTGGGTATAACTCCCTGAGCTTTCCCTGGCTTAAGAGGCAAGAGCTCATCATTTCAGAAGAGGATTAAAAAAAAAAGATCCATTACTCTCCCTGTTTTCTTCAAAATCCTTCTAGCCATTAGCCCTTCATAGATTTCTGCTGTCCTATGTTTTCTAAATTCTTTCCTTTCTCTTCTGGCACTATATCACTTTGGACAGCTAAGACCAGAAGTTAGAGAAGAAGTCAAATATTATTATAAAAGGGATAAGGAATTGGGACTAGAACAATGATTTTGATATAGAGAACTTCCAGAAAAAAAGTTTCAGAAGAAATTCTTTCTACCAATCTTTTCTATATCATATAGTTTTATAGAGTTGGGCAAACTTTTTAAAGAGGGGGCCAAAGGAAAGGAAATGCTCATGTCAGTCTGTTTCTAAGGCAACTCTTTCAAAGTTTCATTGTATTGTATCCTACTCATTGTATTCATCAGATTAGGAATAATGTCGCAAAGGGGGATAGAACATTTCAGGGGGCCACATCTGGCCCAGGGGCTGGGCCATAGTTTGCCCATCACTGGTCTAGGACATTTAGAAATTAAGGGACTTGCTCAACGTCATACAGTTAGTATATGCCAGAGGCAGAACTTGAAACCAGGTGTTCTGCCTTCAAGATCAGTCCACATTCATAATGCCAAACTTCTTCGTTAATAACTAATAGAACATGTACACAAGAAATCTTGGGAAACGCAACCACAGATAGGCTTTTCACCAGGGATCTTGTTATTAGTATCAAGTAAGTTATTGGTCTATATCTAACTTCTGCCAGACCGCTTTCCAGCTTTCCTAACAATTTTTATCAAATAGGGAATTCTTGTCCCCAAAACCTGGATTCTTTACTTTTTGTCAAGAACAAGGTTACTCTAACTTTTATCATCTTTTACCTATCTGATTAACTAAAATGATAAAAGGGCAAAATAACAAATGTTGGAGGGGATGTGGAAAAATGGGGTTACTAATACACTTGATAGAACTGTGAAACTGATACAACAATTTTAGAGAGCAATCTGGAATTATGCCCAAAGAATTATAAAACTGTGTATACCTTTTGACCTAGCAATAACACTATTAGGTTTATTTTCTAAGGTGATCAGGGAAAAAGGAAAAGAACCAATATTTATAGCAGCTCTCTTTATGATGGCAAAAAAAACTGGGAATTGAGGGGGTGCTCATCAGTTGGGGAATGGGTAAACAAGTTGTGGCATATTATTATGATGGAATACTACTGAGCTTTAAGAAATAACAAACAGGTTAATTGTAAAAATAACATGGAAAGACCCACATAAAATTGGGAAGAAGGAAATGAGCATAGAACCAAGAGAACATTATATACAGCCACAGAAATACTGGTTGAAGAATGACTTGTATATGTCCTCCTCTGGGGAAAGAACTGATAAATAGAAACTTGAAAGACCTTATTTAAATATACATATTTATTTTTGTTAAGTGATGCCTTCTCTAGTGTGGGTAGGGAAAAAAAGGAGAGTGAGACACTTAGGAATTTTAATATAATAAACAAATAAAAAATTTAAACAAAATATCAAGTAAGTTATGAGAAAGGTGAAATGTTTGTCAAGGATGTTTTCCAGTGTCGTGCAGGAAGTCCTACGCAAAGTCTAAAAAGAAGCTACCTAGATATTCCCATTTGTGGACAAAATTGTACTAATTACCTTCAGCCCCGAAAGAATCCACTTCAGGGACTCTTCACAGAAGGCAGTACAATATTGTGAAGAGAATGCTGGGACTTGAAGCCAAGAAGATCTATGCTCAGATTTATCTCACATACTAGCTACGTGACTATAAGTCATTTCATCTTTTTACACCTTAGTTTCCTCATCTGTAAAATGAGAAGGTACAGACTAGATGACTTCCAAGATTCCTGGAAATGCTAAATCTATGATCCTATGATTTATGTTGATGTGAAAGAGACTGGTCTAGCAAAGTCTATAGGAAAAAACAACTGTATGAAAAATATGTAATCCTCAAGCAGTTCATCCAGGTGTGTATATATCCTAGAAAGGTAGTAACCATTTTTTATACATTCAAATATAATCAATTTAATTTTTTTCATGATATTTGTTGTCTGCCATATCTAATGTTCCCAATGCTTTTTGAAGAAAGTATTTATGGGATGTCCACTTAGGTGGCACAGTGCATAGAGGGTTAGGCCTGAAGTCAGGAAGACTCATTTTCCTAAGTTCAAATCTGGCCTCAGACACTTAGTAGTGTGACACTGTACAAGTCACACTGTTTGCCTTAGTTTCCTTATCTGTAAAAATGAGCTGGAGAAGGAAATGGCAAACAGTTCCAGCATCTTTGTCAAGAAAACCCCAAATGGGGTCACAAAGAGTCAGACTCAATTGAAATGAATGAACAACAATATTCAGGAGATAGGAATGAGGCTTCTGGATAGTCTATAAGTCTTTGATGTTTCTTATTTCTTACAATCCATGGTTTCCAAAATATTTTTCTCTGTTGTCCCCAAAACTTTGATTTCTATTGAAGTTAGTGAGTATTTTAAAAATTCTGATTTAACTCAGATGACCTTATTGAGTTTTCCATATTTTTTTCTAATTCTTCATAGTTTGTGACAGAAGTAGGCACAAAATTGGAATTATTTCCATAGTGGTCTTTATATTAATACTGGTCATGATCACTATAATGCTTGATGACAAAATGTCCCACAAAATTTTTTTTCTGTTGCTTTTTGCTATAAGATATAAACAAATATATGACAAAGACCCCAAAATACAATCTTTTATTTTCTTTTCTAAGGTGAGATTCTAAGTCATCATTTCATTTGGATCCAACTTCCTTTTATCTTTTGGTTTCATTTATAGTCAGAATGTTAAAATTGATATATTCCTTTAATAATAGTAGGCTGCTGGGCAAAAATCTTAAATCTAGAGTAACAACAACTAAATTAACATGTATAAATAATCCAAAATATTGTTGTCTTAGCACTCTGCCCTCTTTTCTACTACTTTATCACGGATATTGTAGAAGTAGAAAGGCAGTTAGATGGTTTAGTGGATAGTTTGCTGGACCTGCAATCAGGAAGACTCATCTTCCTGAGTTTAATTCTGACACTAGACACTTATTAGCTGTGTCACCCTAGGCAAGTCACTTAACTCTGTTTGCCTCAGTTCATTTGTAAAATAAGCAGGAGAAGGAAATAGCAAACCATTCTAGCATCTATGTCAAAAAACCCCAAAAGGGGTCAGAAAGAATCAGATACAACTAAACAAAAACAAGAGAAAGGGACTACAAGAGACTGATGACTATATGGGTTCTTTTTAATATCCACTGAGAACATTTGATAAAAGAAAAATATAAAATAGCACCGGAGAAGAGTTTCCCCACAGATTCATATTCTAGTGCCTCACTGTAATGTCATGGTGATCTTGTGTTTTCAAAGGCAATGTCAGTGAAGTGCAAATTATGTCATATTCTATGTCCTAGTAATAGACAATGTCTATTTTCCCAGGCTCAGACTCACTAAGTATGGGAGGCTTATCACCAAATTGATTCATTGGCAATGGCCCTCAACGCAAAGAGGCATGTAACTTTATAAAAATGAGACTGTTGAATCCAAAGTGTGTTTTTCTTTGAAGAGCAAGCCAAAGGAATCTTCTTATTTGCTGAATTCAGTGAAAAGAAGCATCAATAAGATTCAGATATTGTACTGTGTGGCACAACCTATTAGATATTTTTAGACAGTAGGTATCGCCACTAAGATCATCCCAAGATGGTATCTACAAATGAGTGATAATCTCTTAGGGTTGTTGCATTAAGGCAGATGAAAGATATAAAATATATTCTTGAAGGAAGAAAATGCAGGGCATGTTTACTATAATATTCAATGACAAAATGTCTCATGAAATGTTGTTCCTATTGCCTGAGAATGTAAAATATAATCAGATATATGATATAAAGTCAAAAATATAACCTTAACATATTCATCCATTTCTCATATCATATACATTATTATTAATATAATATTAACTTGGAAAACCAAATTCACATTTCTGTCAGCTTGTAGTGAATTCAAACTTAAAAAGATAGGGTAGGAAGTTAGCTACATGGCCTAGTAGATAGAAAGCCAGTCCTGAAGATGAGAGGTCCTGGGTTTGAATTTGGCCTCAGATACTTCCTAGTTGTGTGACCCTGAACAAGTCATTTAACCCCTGCTGCCTAGTCCTTATTGCTCTTCTGCCTGGGAACTGATACTCAGAACTTATTCTAAGACAGAAGGTAAGGGTTTTTTTTAAAAGGTAGAGTAGAAAAATTGTGCTTTTTCTTTTTAAAAATGTCCATTCTGCTCTACTCTTAAATGCCTCTAGTTTAGCTTTGTCAGTGATTACATGGCATTACATATCCCTTTCCCTGATGATCTTCTATCATTTGGAATTATCTACATTTGCCAAAATGATTTCCTGACATGTCAAATTTCATCTCGTATCAAATTTCACATTTCCCCTATCATCACTGACAAAATTTTATTCATAAAGCAACCAGAATCTATTTTATAAGCCTCACAATTAGTTTTTGCTCAGTTAACTTTTCTCGAAAGTTTCTATTTATCTTCAATTTTGTCCACCTCTACCTCTATACATAATTTGAATTTCCATGGCATTTGGTGTTTACTTTTGTATAAAATCCAATATTTCAAAATCAACTGTATTTTATCAGTATTCTATTACATGTAAAAATAACTTGTGAAGAAGACACTGAAATAGTTTGATGTCTTCACTTGAAATGTTAATATAATTAATGGAAAACAAAAGCAGACAAAACCAAAGGCTTAGATATTTTGCAATCGTGAAAAACAAAAACAAAATGTCTACAGGAGTACTGGAACGTGACGCATAGGATGATAGAAAATGTGAGATTTTGAGTTAGAACCATCTTTGGAGGTCATCTAGTTTAGCCCTCTCATCTTGCCCAAATTCAGGTTAGAAGTGGCCCAGTAGGAATTTGAACTCAGGTCTTCTGTTTCCAAACACAATGTTCTTCTGTTGAAGATACATTAAAAGCAATCTTTTTTCCCCTCTTAACTGACTTATATTAACAGTATTTGTAAACCACCAATTGATGCCTTGAGGGAATAAATCAAAATCAGTGAAGAACATTTCAAGCAAATTTCTCAGTGAAGATGAATAACCTGTCTCTAAATATGTGGATCTATTATTCAATTCGACAGTTTAGCTAACCTCTACCATGCTTCCTCTAAATATTAATGATGTCGGTATAAGAAGCCTTAATATTTAATACGTTACCGCTTACATGTTGCATTAGTAAAGATTCTGTAAGCTTGGCTGGTTAGGTCAGGGTGCAGCACTAATGAAATCAAGGCCACAGGTCTGATCCCTCTGAGGACTCTTAGCTCGGCAGAGGAGAAACTCATTTTTATGGTCACAGGCTAGACCCCTGGTCTCTAGCTTCTTGTTTTATAAATGCATGCTATTGGTCCTGAGTGAAGAGATCTGAGTGAAAGGGTCCATCCAGCTCAGAGAAAGTCTGCCATCACAGAAACAGCTCAGAACACATGTCTTAGTGACATGAGGCCAGTAACACCATCTTTGTCTACAAAGGGCAGAATAAAAAATAAATAGCTCACCTGCTCATTCTCTTCTTCGTCACTACTTAACTTAAGGTCATCTTCTAGCATTCTGGAGGAAAGGAAGGGAGAAAAAGGCGTTTTAATTGACATAATATTTTAGCACCAAAACGACATTTTTATTTCTATAGACATTCACTAATGAGGCCACTTATTTGATTTGCTGACTTTTATGTTTGTTTGTTTGTTCTCTTAAGCCCCTTTCCTCCTAAGTACTTTGCAGACAGCAGACTCCTACTTCATGACCATTAATTTCCACAATGAGAGAAAATGTGCAAGAAAATTAACCTTGGCAGGAATATGACCAAAGGGTTCTTTCCCTTGTTTCTGTAAACAACCCATATGTACCCTTCTGAGGGGTCCCTCAGATAGCCCCCCTGTCCTTATTCTTTAGGGAAATTGTTATGCCTATAAAAGTAACATGACTGATTTTTAGGTAAACATAGCAGAATTAATGCACCCAAATGTGTGCTGTCCTGTTTCAAGAAATCCATGTACAAATTCTGCTAGGTAGGAGCAGAATCTTTTTGCATTGGTTCTTTGAGCAAATTTGCCCTTCAGGGACAGTTTATGATCCACACAAGGCTTGTAATCCAACAGACTCATTAATTTATACTCATAACTTCTTTGGCCTCAAAGATCTCCCCCCCCCTCAGCTTTATTCATTAGACTTAGAGTTAAATATATTTCTGTTTTTCTAAAAAATAAAATTCAACCACAAAAGGTGAGAATGTGTGTCACCATTGGGAATATTCAGATGAATTTACTTAAAGGCAATTCCTCTAACTGAAAATATTTTGAGCAATGGAAGCACCATTGGAGTAAGGGTAGTTTTCTAAGGTGACTACTTTGAAGAGGACAATATTCTTTTGGATGTGAAAGTTCCAGTACATATGGTCAGCCGTGTGAACTAATGTGCTAACATTTTGAACCATTTCAATACATAAATGGTTTGTTATTATTAATCATAATATCTTCCCCGCAACTGACAAAAGGTTGAACCCAGGAGAGAACATAAGGAATGAATCTATTCTTGGAGATGGCAATAGGTCAGGATATTTGCCCATTGTTTGGGTTCACCTACCTCTCTCTATTCTAGGGTCAGTAAAGCCAAATAAACTTTCCCAAAGTTATCACTTAAAATTAAAATCACGAAAGTAGTCCTGGCAATTTTATGGACTTTGCATGCAAATAAATATGAAACTCATTATTTCCCTTTAACATAAAAACATAGAAATGAATCTCATTTTCAAGCCACCACAAATGTTTTACCTGACCATAGGAATGTATTGTTTCTTTACCAACTACTGTGAAGGCAATATGCTTGTGGATGTGTAAATTTGGTTATATCACATGACTTTTGTATTCTCCCAAAGTGGCTTAATTCAGATTTAACATCCCACTTTTCAGCCACAAGGCTAAAATTTTAATCTTTAATAGGATATTTCTGATCTGGTATATAGCTTGTATATATTTGTTTGCATGTTGGTTTCCCTATATAAACTCCTTGAGGGAAGGAACTGTTTTTAGCTTCTTTTTTGTATCCCTGAAGCATGGTACTGTGCATGATGCATGGTAGGTGCTTAATATATGTTTACTGATCGATGCTTTAACAAAATTATATTCTTATATACTGCCATATTCTAGGACCATCCAGGCCAGGTTTCTGTCATTGTAGGGTCATATTCTGGAATGTTCTGATTACTCTCTCTGACATCAACTTCAGAGGGTTAAGGATGTGCCTAAAGAATGTGCTTAGCTTTCCTTCAGAGCCCATTAGGGTTCTATCATCCATGAATTTATATAAAATATTTTTTGATGTGATTTCCAGTTCATACTGTATTCCTTATAATGATATGTTATAGTGGAAACAACCTTGAATTGGGGATCAGAAGGCCTGCATTCTAATTCTTTAGCTTTAATGACTTTCATCAAGTCAATAATAATGATAAGTGACAATTGATATTTATATAGCACTAAAATTGGAAAAGCATGGTGCATAATTTAATTTTATTGACAACAACTTAGTGACATAGGTACTCTTATAATTTCCATTTTTACAGATGTGGAAACTGAGACTCAGGCTAAGTGACTTGGCTGTAGTCACAAAGCTAGGAAGTATAATGGCTGTGATTCATACCCAGGTCTCTTTCCACTACACCACACCTCCTCTAGTCCTTGGTTCCCCCATCTACAAAACCAGGGGACTGACTTAGACTAGAGAGTTCCCTCACTCCTCTCCAGCTAAATTATTCTATGAAATGTGGACCTGCTCTTAAAGTAAAATGTTATGATGTTTTTCCAAAAAAGCAAACTCTTTCAAGTATTAAGAGGAGTTCCCCAAGTTTTGACTTATACGTTCACATTTCTAAATTATGGTCACTGGGGGAATGCCACCAGATTGACTTCCCTTTTAGGATGCTTCTGTCCTAAATGCTTGAAGCAACATTCCTTGTCTTTTAAAACCACAATATGCTATCATTAGAAGGGAAGGCCTGTGGTTTCTGCAACATCCACTGCATTTTGTCCTTTGCCCTTGAACCTCACAAACATGTATGGTTGGTTTTAAAAGAAGCTGCTGGCTAATAATAATTAGCACTTATATAGCACTTTCATGTTTGAAAAGCAGTTTACAGATATTCCTTCATTTAATGTTCATAATAACCTTGGGAGTTAGCAGTTTTGTTATCCCCACTTTTGAATGGATGAGGAAACTGAGGCAAACAAAGGTCCTATTGCGAATAAGTGTTTGGGGTTAAGTTTGAACTCAGATCTTCCTGACTCCAGGCCCAGTGCTTTATTCACTCCCTGTTACCACCTAGCATTAAATGCTCTCCTCTGAGTGTTCTCCAGTTGAAGGGCCCAAATGCCATTTTGGTAACAAAGCCTGGAAAAACCGAGCAATGTTTTCCTCTTCTTCCTCCCCTGCTAAGAAAACAGCAACTGCAATTTTCTTCATCTCAAGAAGGCACAGCCTTGTAAGCATTCTGTGTCCTGAAGTATGGGTGGTCCCTTCAGCCGGTAAATGAGTGTATAGAAGACAGGTAATCATTTCAAACCACCTTCCTGTCACTGTGCCTAAATCACACAAGGGGGTGGCTAAGGAGTTTAATCTCCAGATGATTAACAATGCATGCTTTTCAGGCCCACTGACAACCAGGGGAAGAACACACATATCCACAGAGGGCGTGCAGCCCAGTCATACTGCTAGAATTAGACATATGTGTCTGTCAACAGGGCTAGGAAACACCTACGACAGGAAATTCCCAGAAATTGAGGGCAGTTGTGAGAGCAACAACTGAGATTGCAGTCAGTCCCTCCCTAACCAGGGTAGCAGGAAGTGGGAAACAAGTATTATGGACTCATGGCATGTCAGAGCCAGAAGGTATCTTATAAAGCAATCTAGTACAAGCTCTCTTATTTTAGAGGTAAAAGAATTAAAATCCAGAGAGGTGAAGATACTTGCCCAAAGTGACACAGTTAATTACACATAGGTTGGTCTGCTGACTTATGATTCAGTAGTTATTTCCATTAGCAGTATCCATTCTCTAAGTCATACTAACACACAGAGAGAAGCCTGAGCTATAGAAAATTAAATTGTTTTTTTTTTTTTTGAGGGGGTTGTCCAAGAGTGAAGCAGACATAATTCTTCTAATTGATATAGGACACTCCTAATGAGTAATCCCCCACCCCACACCTCACCAATGCTGATTTGCACCTGGTCAGCAATTCAGTTTTAGAATCTGCCTAACAGATAGCTGTTAGATAAGATGGGGAAACCCAGTCTGCAGAACTCTGAGGCTCTATAAAAATGGGGTATCCAGTTGTGTCAGACTCCTCAGGACCCCATTCGGGGTTTTCTTGGCAATGATATTGTAGTCGCTTGCCCTTTCCTTCTCCAGCTCATTTTACAGATGAGGAAACTGAGGCAAACATGGTTAAATGACTTGCCCAGGGTCACACAACTAGCAAGTGTCTATGGTCAGATTTGAACTCAGGAAGATGAGTGCTCAAATCTGGACTAAGACACTCACTACACCATACTTTTTTTTTTTTTTTTTTGGTGCTTTGAAAAATTTCATTTAATTAATTAATTTAGAATATTTTTTCCATGGTTACATGATTTATGTTCTTTCCCTCCTCTTCTCCCATCTCCCTCCCGTAGCCAATGAGCAATTCCACTGGGTTTTACATGTGCCATTGATCAAGACCTATTTCCATATTATTAATATTTGCACTGGGGTGATCATTTAGAGTCTACAACCCCAAAAATGTCCCCATCAACCCACATGATCAAGCAGTTGTTTTTCTTCTGTGTTTCTACCCCCACAGTTCTTTCTCTGAATGTGGCTAATTTTTTTCTCATAAGTCCCTCAGAACTGTCCTGGATTATTGTATTGCTGCTAATACAGAAGACCATTACATTTGATTTTACCACAGTGTATCCATCTCTGTGTACTATATTCTCCTGGCTCTGCTCCTTTCACTCTGCATCACTTCCTAGAGGTCGTTCCAGTTCACATGGAATTCCTCCAGTTCATTATTCCTTTGAGCACAATAGTATTCCATCACAAATAGATACCACAGTTTGTTCAGCCATTCCCCAATTGAAGGGCATATCCTCATTTTCCAATTTTTTGCCACCACAAAGAGTGCGGCTATTAATATTTTTGTACAAGCCTTTTTCCTTATTATCTCTTTGTAGCCCATATCTTTTGATTTGAGTCCTATTTGATCCTTCTAATATTATTATTTATTTTTAATTTTTTGGTATGTAGCTATTCTTTCCATTGACATTGTTGTAGTTACTGTGCCTATTGTTTTCTTGGTTTTCCTCTGTAGCAGTTCATGTAGGTCTTTCCTTGCTTCTCTGTATTCATCATATATACATAATTTCCAGCATCACAGAATCCCATTTCATCCATGTACCATAATTTGTTTAGCTATTTTCCAACTGATACGCATTTACTTTGTCTCCAAATCTTAGCTATCACAAAAAATACTGTTATAAATATTTAGGGTTATATGGAAACTTAAAAAAAAAGCCACCCTTATCTTTCATCTTAGAATCAATACTGTATATTGGTTCCAAGGCAGAAGAGCAGTAAGGATCAGGCAATGTGGGTTAAGTGACTTGTCCAGGGTCACATACCTAGGAAGTATCTGAGACCATATTTGAACCCAGGACCTCCCATCTTTAGGTCTGGCTCTCAATCCACCAAGACTTGTAAGCTACCCCCTTCTTCCCCCCCATTCCAGACATTTTTTTCCCCAGACTTTTTTTTAATGGATGGTTCCCTTGGGGTATAAGTCCAGTAATGGAGTCTCTGGCCCAAAGGGTTTGGATAGCTTAATCACTTTATTAACATAATTCCAAATTGCTTTCCAAAAATGATTGTATCATTTAAAAGCTTCCCTAGCAATATATTATTTTGCCTATTTTTAAAAATGATCCCTCCTAAGTAAGCTTTTGACAATTTTTTGGGTCATTTTTTCCCATTTTGAAAAGCGTGAAGTGAAACTTCAGGGCTGTTTTGATTTGCCTTTCTGTCATTATTAGTTCTTCGGATAATTTTTTTCATGTGATTGTGAATACTTTGCAGTTTCTTCTTTTGAGAACTGTTTGTTAATATCTTTTGACCAATTATTTACCTATTGGAGAATGGCTACTAGTCTTATATACATTTATCAGTTGATATGTATCTGAGATACCAAGTCCTTATCAAGAAATTTAATGTGAAGAATCCTCTTCCTCTTCAACCATTTTCCTTCCTATTCTATGTGCATTAAATTTGTTTGTGTACAAGCTTTTAAGTTTTAAGTAATCAGTTATCTATCTTTTGTAACTGTATCTATCACTTGTTTGGTGAATAATACATATCTTCCCCATAGCTATGAGAGATATATGATCAGTTTCTCTTCTAAGTAAAAAAAATAATATGATTTTTATAATTAAGGTCATATTAGAATGTATTGTGGAATAAAGTGTTGGGTGTTTGTCTAAGGCCTAATTTTGTCAGCTTGCCTTCTCATTTTCCTAGCATTTAAAAAATAAGATAAGGAGTTGTTTCTTAGGTAATTTGTGATTTCTATTTTGTTAAATAATGGGTTGTTAAGTCCTGTTGTTTCTGATTTTCCTTTGTTTAGTCTATTCTATTGAAATTCTCTATTTCTCAGGAAATGCTACTCTATCTTTTTTTTCTACTTCTTTTCTTTTCCCTTGACATTCTAGATTTTTTGTTTTTCCAAATATATTTTATTATTATTTCATTGAGTTCTATAAAGTATCCCTTTGGTATTTGATTGGAATGGCATTAAAAGTGTAAGTTAGTTTTGGTAGTATTGTTGTTTTATTATATTGTCACAGCTTACCCATGAGCACTGACTATTCCTTCGGTTATTTAAGTTGCTTTTTATTTCTGTAAGGAGTTCTTTGTAATTGAATCTATACAAGTCTTTTGCGTGCTTTGGGAGATTGTTCCACAGATATTTTATATATTTTGTAGTTATTTGGAATGGGATTTCCCTTTCTATAATTGCTTCTTGAGTTTTGTTATTCTTTTATAGGAATGCTTTTGATTTTTGAGGATTTATTTTTCAGTCTGCAACTTTGCTGAAGCTATTCATTGTCTCAGTCACTATCTTTTTTGGTTCTTTAGAGTTTTCCTAATAGACCACCATATTATCTGCAAAGAGGGAAAGTTTTGTCTTCCTTCTTTCCTTATTTTCTCCTTCCCTTCCTTCCTTCATTTAATCTCTTTACCTAGCTTTATGCCTTAATTTTTCTTGTTTTCTTGATATTGTTGGCATTTCCAGAACTATATCAAATAATATTGGGTGGATTTTGTATTCTTGTGCTGTATTTATTAGAAAAGACTAGTATATACCCATTACATATGATGTTGCCATTGGTTTTAGATGAATGTTTTCTGTATTTAAAAGAGGTCGTTCTAGGTCTAGTCTATACTTTGTAGGGTTTTTAGCATAAGAGAATTTGGTACTACGTCAGGGGCTTTTTCTGCATCTTTTGAGACAATCATGCAGTTTTGGATGTTTTAGTTTTAATATGATTAATTATGTTTATTGTTTCCTAATGTGGAACCATCTGTGCATTCCTGGCAAAAATCCCACTTGATCAAAATGAATGATTTCTTGGATAAATAGTTGTCTGTTTGACAAGATTTTATTTATAATTTTTGAGTCAATAGTTACAAATTATATTGGCCTATAATTTTCTGCATTTTCTCTTTACTTCATTTAGGTATTAGGGCTATATGAATCTCATAAAACAAGTGTGGGGTGCTTTCTTTCTCAATTTCTGAGAATAATTTGTGAAATATGGGTACTGATTATTCTTTAAAAGTTTGAAGCATAGGGATGAAGAGGTAGAAAGAATACTAAACTGAGCGGCCGAGAGACTTAAACTCTAGTCCTGACTCTGCCAATAACTAGCTATGAGACCAGAAACAGGTCATTTTATCTGTCTACTCTCAGTTTCCTTCTCTGTAAAGTGAGAGAGTAGGATTATATGTTTTTAAATTTGGGTCCAGTAGCTTCCCTTCCCCATACTTCTTTTTTTTTTTTTTTTTAAACCCTTGTACTTCGGTGTATTGTCTCATAGGTGGAAGAGTGGTAAGGGTGGGCAATGGGGGTCAAGTGACTTGCCCAGGGTCACACAGCTGGGAAGTGGCTGAGGCCGGGTTTGAACCTAGGACCTCCTGTCTCTAGGCCTGACTCTCACTCCACTGAGCTACCCAGCTGCCCCCTTCCCCATACTTCTTGCCACACTTCATTTCAATATTTGTTTCAGGTTTAAATATCCTCTTTCATCTCTGCTCCAGGAAGTCCGTGAAAACAAGGCTTGATACAAGTCTCCCTCACAATCATCAGGGCCTTCCCCAGGTAAAATTGGGAAGCAAAGTTTGTTCAGAAGTCCCTCTACTCTCTTTTTTTCTTTTTTCTTTTCTGTTTAGACACATGCGCCTTTTCTCAAGTGCCCATCATCAGCATCCCCACTCCCTTCTCTATGTCAGTCCTTAAAAGGCCCTATCAGCCAGCAGTTGAGTTTGACCTTTAGTGGATAGATTGCCTTCCTGAGAATTCCTAAATAAAGCTTCTTACAAAAGATTTGGAGGAGGACCATATTTCTGGTTTCATAATTACTATAAATTTGACTAGATGGGTGTTACTTTTGTGGCAAATGGTTGGAATCTCACTTTCTTACAAAAGGACTCAAAAATCAAGCACCTAAGAAAGTCATACCCGTTTCTTCCTCCACAGTGAAGGCCCCTTTAGAGAATCAGTTGTTGGTTACAAATTTAGGAGTCCCTTAAGTGAACCTGACTGCCTGATGATGAAAGGACAGTAAAATATAACTTTGTGAATTAAGGCCAGAAAGAAGAGGTGCAGAGAAAGGTGTAATTTATGGCCTTAACACCTGATGAGCTGTTAAACAGCTGTCAGGAGAGCTCTCTGTGGTAATCCAGTTAGCTTTTAGTGCCTAATTATGACTTCACAGTGGAATCTGAACTAGATAATTGAGAACTGCAACACTTAAAGGACTCAAACAGGGTATTTTTTAATGCAATTAAGTGATTGAGACCCTGTCCATGCTCCACTTGGGAACTGTGTTAGACAACAGTTTCTTAAAATTATTGTCCCTAGCATGTTATAACGTACTTCCTGAACACAAGGTGAAGGATAAAAAGACTTAAAAGCCACATGCTGAATGGCCTAGAGTTTTCATGCAGGTCTGAAAAGGCCTTCCAGTAACTCATCAGAGTCATAGCATCATAGAATTTGAGGGCTAGAAGGGCCTTTATAGATCATCTTGTTCAATCCCCCCCTCTCTTTTTACAGAAGAAAAGGTTCCTTTGATTTTTAAAAATAATTTCAAGGAACTCAGTAATAGAGAAAGCCAAATGGAAAAAAATATTTCCTTTGAATTGCCATGCTACTTACCTCAGCTTTCTTTTTTATTGAAATTGAAAATCTAAAGAACCAGAGGATTCAGAACTGGAAGGGATCTTAAAAGACATCCAATACAACCTCTTTGTGGCACAGGTGAGTTAACTGAGACCCAGAGAGGTTAAACAACTTGCCCATTGTCATGCACGTAATAGGTAGCCCAATCAGAATTCAACCCAAGCTTCCAGGCAGCTGGGGTGTAAGAGGTGAGAACACTGAAACTGGAATATGAAACTGCGGTACTGAATCTGGACTTGATCACAGATTTCAGAAATGCCCTTACACTGTACTACAACTGCCTTAAAATTTTAGAAACTTCCTCCCCACCATCACTTACAATTTTTTCATCACAGCTACCAATAATTTATATTGGAGGAAGCACCACTGTCTTTAGGAATTTCTCTCTCTCTCTCTCTCTCTCTCTCTCTCTCTCTCTCTCTCTCTCTCTCTCTCTCTCTCTCTTTCTCTCTCTCTCTCTCTCTCACACACACATATTATCATGTACATTCTCAAAATTATATTTTTAATATTTATTATTTCTTTAAGGATGTTCATGTTCTGACACATAGAACTGAAGATGGATCAAAATATCTTGTTTGAAACCATGATGTACTACACCTCTATCAGAAAAATAATGAATTTATCATTAACACTTGGTTGTTGTTGCTGTTGTATTTCCTCTGTATTTTGTTCAGGCATTTTTAGTTGTGTCTGACTTCTCATGACCACAATATGAGATTTTCTTGGCAAAGACACTGAAGTAGCTTGCCATTTCCTTTTCCAGCTCATTTCATTGGTGAGGAAACTGAGGCAAATAAGGTTAAATGAATTGTCCAGGGTCATACAACTAGTGTGTGAGGCTGGATTTGAACATACTAGAGAAGAAAATGGGGAACCACTTCAGTATCTTTGCCAAGAAAACCCCAAATGGAATCACAAAGAGACGGACATTTCTGAGATGACTGAACAGCAATAACTTCCTGGCATTCTATCCACTGTGCCACTTACTTGCTGTATTTTCTCTGGACATACTTTTTAATTTTTTAATTTTAATTTTGAATATTTCCCCTAGTTATATGTTTCATTGGATATAGTTTTTTAATCAGGGAAAATATGGAATTTATATTATATACGATTTGAACATTTATGAAATAAAGAAATCTATAGCATCTTTAGGAAGAAATAGTTCACACATTTTGAGCAAGGAGGAACCTTAGATATCATCTAGTTTACCACCCAAACTTTTCTACCAGACATGCTTGTTTTTGTTTTTGTTTAAACCTTTACATTTTATCTTAGAATTAATACTAAATATCAGCTCCAAGACAGAAGAGTGGGAAGGGCTAGGCAAAAGGAGTTAAATGACTTGCCCAGGGCCACACAGCTAGGAAGTGACCAGATTAGAACCCAGGTCATCTAGTCTCTCTATCAACTGAGCCACCTACTTGCCCCTCTGATAAATATTTAACAACTAGCTCTTTGGGGAGAAAAATGTAAGTATGACCCAGTTTTAAATCTATTCTGCATTATTCTACAAGCAGCAATAATCACCTTCCACAGCTTTAGTTATATTTAAATTAAGGTTCAGATAACACGAAACCTTCATTTCTTGTGTTCTTATGTTATGATTAAAATTCTCTGGAGACTGTATATTAATTTATAATTATTTATTAAATAGTGAAAAGCAGGTCCATCACATGGTAGTTAGTCACTCAGCTTTAAGAGACAGCTCAGCCCCCGACCACCCAATCACTTTTTTCTGGGTCTCCCCAACTGGACAGACTTGATGGTAAAAAATACCCTGGATCAAAGGATACTCTTCTGGACACTAGGAGTCATGTGTGTCTAGATGCAAGTGCCTTCTGAGATGCCAAGGAGCAAAGGGACTCCAGGCATCCTCCTATAGTATGCATGCTTATCCAAATAAGCCTCGGACCTTGTTTCCAATCCAATCAAAGGGTTGGGAGCTGAATAGAAACCCAGTTCACTTAGAGAAACACTCCAAGACTAATCTTAGGGTCCTAACAAATGGGGTACAAACTGGTATTCAATTCCCCACTGATTACTACCAGCCAGTACTCTGTGCCTAAATGCTCTGGGCATATCAACATTAGAAGCTTTTCCCTTGATTTACACTCTACAGAGCTATACAATCATTTTGGCTAGATCATGCCTTGGTGCATTGGTCTAATTTGTTATCCGCATTACCTTAGCTCCTACCAGTTAACAGATGGCCAAAAGCTTCTATTGCTTATCTGTGTCTTAGATAGTCATTCCAAATAGTCACATCAACCAAAAATGTAATGTTGGGAGTTTCACAGAACGGTGATTTTTAATTAATAGAATTTTGGCAGAATTTCTTGCTATTCAGAAGCCTTAAATTGAAATCTTTTCTCTTTTAAAGTTCACTTCATTTTGCAACATGTTTTACTGTAGTCTATCTGGCAGTCATCTGAAGATGAATTGAAGGTGGGGATGGAGCATAGCCCTGTACAGGAATCTCCTCCATAACACTCCTGACAGGTGGTTAAACAACTAGATGGCAGCCTGCTATACTTTTGGACAGATGAGTGTTTGGAAGGTGTTACTTATTTTGTTCCAAGTTCTGCCTTCTTTTAACTTTCTCGAGGTCTACTTCTGTCTTCCAGAGGGGGTAGGTCATGATATATGTCTAATCCCTCTGGAGATCTATCGCAACCTGAATAGTTCACCAGCATCTCAGACTTAACATGTTATAAATGAAGCAACTTCATATCTCCCCCTAAACTTGCTCTTCCTTAAAACAAACAAACGAACAAATAAAAACAACTTCAGCTTTCATCTTAGAATAAATAATGTGTATTGGTTCTAAGACAGAAGAGCAGTAAGGGGTAGGCAATAGGGGTTAAATTACTTGCCCTAGGTCCCAGGGCTAGGAAGTGTGGACCAAATTTGAACCCAGGACTTCCCATCTCTAGGCCTGGCTCTCTAGCCACTGAGTTTTTTAGCTGCCCCAACTAGCTCTTCTCCCAAGCATTCTTATTTTTATTAGGAGAAATACCATCCTCAGTCATTAAAGTTCATAACCTTGGAATCGTTCTAGATTCTTGCCTTTCTCTTACTCTCCTACCTTCAATCCATTACTAAGTTTTGCTTACTCTACCTCCCATAGCATCTCTGGAATCTATCCCTTTCATGCATCCATCACCATAGTGCAGGCCATCATAATGCCTTCTTTGGATTATTTTAAATAGTCTACTAATCGATCTCCCAAACATCTATTGAGCAAAATGTAAACTTTTCGAGTGACTTTTCATTTTTGTCTTTGTATTCCCCATCTCTACAATGACCCACAGTATCTAGCAGGTACTTAATAAGTGTTGAAATAAACTGAATATAATTAAATTTAAATCCAAACAGTAGTTCTTCCACTACCTAAAGACAGTGACTACTGCATCAATACCTATTTTTTCTTTTATATTTCTAACAACTGCTGTGTCTTCATTTCATCCTGGCTTTTGTTATCTACCTAGGAAAATGCCATCTTGCCAATGTTTCTCTGAGAATTTGTTTCTCCAGAATTGAGCACAATAATTCCCATGTAGCTGATGAGCATAGACTTCAAAGGGATTCTTGACCACTCCATTCTAGATATAAAACTGCTATTGACTCAAAGATTACATTAGCTTTCTTTGGGCAGCTACATTACACTATTGACTCATACTGATCTTTCAATCAACTAAAACTCTTATGTCATTTAAAAAATATTTTATTGCCATTAATGTAAGTCTCATATTCTGTGCTTGTGCTGATCATTTAAAAAAATATAGCACTTTGTTTGGCTGTCTCTTGGGCACTTATCATATATTGTTGTTGTGCCTCACAGTTTTCTGTGGGTCTTATCTCCTTGCTAGTCTGTAAATTATAATGAGGGCAGGAGACAGTATCTTACCTAAATTTTATATATTCCCTAATTTCAAACAGTACTTTCTGTATAATAGATGCTTAATAAATGTTTGTCGAATTTAATAAATTTAATTTTTGAACCTCAGTAGAAGACTTTCCATTTATTCCTAATTTTCATCATTAGTTTTGTTTACATATTTTTTAGTTTTGACTGCCACCAAATTTTCAGTTATTCCTTCTAGTTTTGTGTCACCTACAGATCTGATAAGCATAATTTCTACATCTTCATTCAAGTGATTTTAAATAGTACAGGCAGATAACAAGCCTTAAGGCATATCATTAAGAACTGCATTCCAAGTTGGCATTAATCCACTAATGAGCATTTTTTGGACATAGTTGTTCAACCTGCTATAAATCTACCCAATTTTAGTGTTATTATTTGGCATATATCTTCTTTATCTTGTCCACAAGTATTTTAAGAGAGTCTCTTGTCAAATTCCACGATGAAATTCAAGATATATTACTTCTATGGAATTAACTTGCTTTTCCATGTAATAGTAACACTTAAAAATTTTCATTTTTTTCCATGGTTACATGATTTATGTTGTCCCCTTTCCCTCTTCCCTTCTTATTCCCGAAGTTGACAAGCAATTCCACTGGGTTACATGTATTATCTCTCAAAACCTATTTCCATATTATTCATTTTTGTAATAGTCTTTTAAAACCAGAACCCCAAATCATATACCCATATAAACACATGATAAATATATGTTTTTTTCTGCATTTCTACTCCAACAGTTCTTTATCAAGATATGGATAGCATTTTTTCTCATAAGTCCCTTCGGATTGTCCTGGATCATTGCATTGCTATTAGTAGCAAAGTCTCTCACAATTGATCATCCCACAATGTTTCAGTTACTGTGTATAATGTTCTCTTGGTTCTGCTTAGTTATGCATCAGTTCATATAGGTCTTTCCAACTCTTTCTAAAATCATCCTGTTCATCATTCCTTTTAGCACAATAGTATTCCATCACCCTCAATTTGTTCACCCACTCCCCAATCGAGGGACATTCCTTCAGTTTCCAATTTGTTTGCCACCACAAAGAGTGCAGCTATAAATATTTTTGTACAAATAGGTACATCCCCATTTTTTATCTTTGGGAAACAAATCTAGTAGTGGTATGGCTGGACCAAAGGTTATGCATTCTTATAAAGCCCTTTAGGCATAATTCCAAATTGCCTTCCAGAATGGTTGGATCAGTTCACAACTCCAAGAACAATGCATTATTATCCCAACTGTGCCATATCTTCTTCAACATTTATTATTTTCCTTTACTGTTGTATTGGCCAATCTTCTAGATGTAAGATGGTACCTCACTAGTAACACTTATTAATGTCTTTGAATGCTCCAAAATAAAAGACAGGTAATGATGGGTAAAGGAAAAGCTGCCCCGCATGGAGCACTACAAGTGTAAGGACCTTGATAGCTTAAGGAGATCAGATACCTAAATTTATGGGAGGATGCTTAAATCAGGGAGGAAGAAGAAATAGCAAACTTTTTCTACTTAACAATTTTTTTCTAATGGTTATCAATGAAGTTTTCAAAAATGCTATTCATCCTTACAGTCTAGGCCATGTGAAAATAAAGGGAAAACAAACCAATAACAGGGCAATAATCTTCAGTACTAGAAGGGGAAAAGGAGAAACTGAGAAAAAAAATAATTTGATAGGCAGCAGCAAAAGGTATCCAGGCAATGCTATTGCAATGCTGTTATCAAATCTAATGTCTCATCCTCATTCTCCCTGATTTCAAGTTCTCTGTAGTTCTTGTTCAGTCATTTCCAGTGTGTCTGGCTCTTGGTGGCCCCATTTGGGGTTTTCCTGGCAAAGATACTGGAGTGGTTTGTCATTTCCTTCTCCAGCTCATTTTACAGATGAGGACACTGAAGCAAACAGTGTTTAAGTGCCTGGGCCAGGGTCACACAGCTAGTAAATGTCTAAGGCTAGATATGAATTCGGGACGATGATTCTTCCTGACTTCAGGCCCAGCACCTTATCTACTGTGCCACCTAGATTCCCATGATTTAGTTTTAACCAAGGTCAAGCTTTAACATTCTACTAGTGTAACATCAATTCTCTACTGAAAAAACTTTCAATAACCCTGTTTCTTAGCAGATTAATTCTAAACTCCCATAATTTTTAAAGTACTCAAAGTTGTATAATCTTGGGTATGCCATTTTATGTCTTTGGCTTCAGTTTTCCCACTTGCCTTCCATTTAGAATCAAAACTAAGCATTGGTTCCAAGGCAGAAGAGACAGAAGGGCTAGGCAATGGGGGCTAAGTATCTTGTCCAGAATCACACAGTTATTAAGTGTCTGAGGTCACATTTGAACCCAGGACCTCCCATCTCTAGGCCTGGCTCTCAGTTCACTGAGCCACTTAACTGCTCCCAGTCTGATCACTTGTAAAATGAGAGTGGGTTAGACTCAATGATTTCTTAGACATGTTAAAGTACTAATAGCCTGTACTTCTTTGAGTTCTAATGTCTATGTCAGGTATACCAAACTAGAAAAAACTGCAGAAAAAAAGAAAGAGAAAAGAAAAATTAACTACTGAAAGCAACCATTGAAAAGAGGATTTATGTAGAATGTTAATGTGTATAATATTTCTCATAGGATTCAGAGCTAGAAGAAGTCTTTGCTGTTGTTGAGTCATTTTCAGTTGTGCCCAACTCTTTGTCACCCAATTTGGGGTTTTCTTGGAAAGATAAAGCCAAAGCTCTTTCCATTAGACCAGCTGCCTCTAAAACTGCCCAGTCTGCAAGTGCTCAGAAGGCAGGCACTATGCCACATGTATGTTTTTATACAGATCTTAATAATAAATAGCGTTTCCAGCTTATAAAATCTCCAACTCTAAAACCTAGCATTCTTCTTGAATAGTTAGTTATACATCTAACTTTGTTTTTTGTTGGGAAGGAAAATGAGATAATCAGAGCCATTCTAATCACACTTGAGGAATAACTTTGCAAGCTTTATTTCTATAAGGATTTTGAACAGGGACATCCAACAGAAATCACTCAAACTTTCATTCCACAGGGGTCCTGGTCACTGACCATGTGGTCCTCCCGACTTTCCTGGCTAATGTTTCTCTCTGACAGGTCCCAAAGGGACAGTGGTAGACAGCTACTTCTGCTTCCTGAGAGGACTTGGAGGCAGGGTTGATTTAAACCAATAGGCAAAAGGGAACATTTGGCTTGGATTCTTCAAAGGAACTCTCTGTAATAGAGGTACATAGTCTCAGGCTGCCTAAGACTCTGCATTCAAATTGAAAAGGAAATGAGCTGTATATTCTATCAACCATGTGGAATCCTGATAAGATCCTGATTCTCTGAGTAGGAAAATGAGTCTATGCTGAAGTCAACATCTGGAAAGTCAGTATATTTCTTGGCTCCTCTTTCTCCATCACCATGATCCAAATTTTCACCCAGTGCTCTTTTTACTCTGACTTTCTCCCTCTCCCCATAATAGGGGTAACGTTACCTATTTTACTGTTTCCCTGTAGTACAAAGAGGGATTCTGCCAACCTCAGTTACAGTGGTGACAAAGAGTGATAACATTATCAATATCATGATTTCTTCCTCCTTCTTTCCTTTCTTCCTTTTCTTCCACCTTGAGAAGGAACAGACAAATCTCTGCATTAAGAATCAGAGGACCTGACTTTTCTACTTACTAGTAATGTGACCTCGGAGAAGCCTCTTCATCTATCTTGGACTCAATTTTCTCATCTGCTTCACATTCTATAAAAGCCATACCAACCCTCTCTAACACCCTTTCTTATTTAGGAGAAAAATTGAAATGGGGTTGTCAGTTATTCCAAAGGTGAAGGGGGACAGGATAAACTAATTCAGAGGAACATAAGATAATCCCATTTTATAGTTGAAGGTATAAGAAGAAATTTAATTAGTCTTCAATCACATAAAGATTCCTGTGTAATAGTTTGATAAGCTTTAACTATGTGATTTAAATAAGATACAATAGGAATAGGAGTAACATTAAGAGCCCTGTAATGGTGAAAATGTCTATACACTTCCTCTTTCCTTGACACACAGTCTGGAGGTTATATTATGAAAAAACTGGTCCCCCAACTTAGTCCTATAGGTGTTACAACCAAGTGGCCAAACAAGAGAAAGGGGAGAGACAGAGAGAGAGAGAGAGAGAGAGAGAGAGAGAGAGAGAGAGAGAGAGAGAGAGAGAGAGCGCATGTGTGTATGACCCAGTTATAACCTCTATTATTGAAATTTATTAACCACATTAACAAAATGTTCACAAACCTACTTTATGCTTTGAATATCTGGCCCTGTTAATTGCCTCTGTTAAGCACTTGTCCAAAGCCTATAAAACCCATTTTCATCTGGGCTACAATCGTCTCATGCCACAGATTGGGCATGGTGTACAGACAACTGACTTCTATATTCTATGCCCACAAAATAAAGTCAGATCTTTGGGATATTGGACCGGCTCTGTTTTCCTTTCTTTCAAAGGTCAGTAGTAATTGACTTGTCCACCCAGACCTGAAAAGGAATCTCTACCATGACATACTCTATAAATGGTCATCTAGCCACTGCTCAAGGACATTAGACACAGGGGAACTTGATACTAAATAGGAGAGCCCATCCCATTTTTAAATAGCTAGTTATTTGGGGACAGCTAGGTGACACAGTGGAGAGAGTGATGGACTTGGGGTTAGGAAGACTTGAGTTAAAATTTGGGCTTAGATCTTTACTAGTTGTATGACCTTGGGCAAGTCATTTAACCCTCTTTGCCTCATCTGTAAAATGAGCTAGAGAAAGAAATGGCAAACTACTCCAGTATCTTTGCCAAGAAAACCCCAAATAGGGTCATGAAGAATTGGGCAGGACTGAAACAAATGAACAACCACCACAAATGACAATGAACACCAACAAACGAATGAGCAGCAATGCCAATAAGCAGTTTATGTATCTAGCCTCCTGCCCTTTAAAACTTCTTAATTCTGATGATTCTTCCCCAAATCTGGAAAAAGGCACTAATCATTTTTATGCCAAGATGTTCTGCATCTTGGCAATGCCAACTCCTCCAGAGGATGTCATGAGTTCCTCACCACTCAATTTCAGCTGTGTTTGGGAACTGATAAGTACATTCTCCTCCTGTCCTAAATCAGGCAAACGAATTTAGGCATTACCTAGCATATTTCCTACAGGGTGAAAAGTGACTCATAAGCACATGGCCTAAGGCATTTGGATATGTTAAAAAGGCTATAATCACAATTCCACCCCCCCCTTCCTAATAGGAGCCAGAAATATAGTCAGTAGATGACAGATAAGAGATTAGCAAACAGATCAAAAGAGGCATTTGCCAGGGCTCCAGTGGAGCTTTTAGCAAGTTGTCTAGGCATTGTTCAGTGCATTATCAGAAGAAAATGTCCTCTCAGAAATGCTGTTTCCATGCATTACTTCAATGCTGCTCAGAAAGAACAATTTGTTCTTGAACTCAACTATGAAGATGTACTTAGAAAAACACAAAGTCACAAAATACTACACAAGTTAATTGAAACAATAAGTTGGGTAGGTCAGAAAAATGAGGCTATGCAGTATTAATGTATGCAGTGCTCTACTGGAATGCACAGTATTTGTCATTTGGAGAATTAAATACTGAAGAGACGCTTGAAACACATTACTGTACAGTTAACAGAATTAGCAATGTAAGTCAATAGCAGCCTTCCTAAAATGAAAGGGCCGTCCCTCACTAGATTTAATCCTTAAAACGATTTCAACGGTTTCTTAAAAAAAATTCAAGTGGCTAAATTCTTTAGCAAACTCTTTTTTGAAATAAAAGGTCAATTCTCAGGGCATCTAGGTGGCACAGAGTGCCAGACCTGGAGACAAGAGGTCTTGGGTTCAAATTTGGCCTCAGACATATTTTAGCTGTGTGACCCTAGGTAAGTCACTTAACCCCAATTGCCTAGCCTTTATGCTCTTCTGTTCTGGAACCAATACTTAGTATTGATTCTAAGATAGAAGGTAAGAGCTTCAAGGAAAGGAAGTAAGTAAGTAAGTAAGTAAGGAAGGAAGGAAGGAAGGAAGGAAGAAAGAAAGAAAGAAAGAAAAAGAAAGAAAGAAAGAAGGAAGGAAGGAAGGAAGAAAAGAAAGAGAAAGAAAGAAAAAAGGAAGAGTAAAGACCATCTAGAAGTAAGATTAAGAAAAGTTCTCCATATGATTAGTGCTTGAAAAGGTGAATTTCTAGCCTTTATGGTAAATTAGGGAAATGAAGGGAAACTTTGAATTACAACAGGGATGCCAGGAGGAAAGATGTCTGTTACTGGCTTTGCTTGTAAAAATGTGTCAAGGGCTATACCATGAAGCTATTACTCTGTTCCACACAGGCCAAAGATGGCTTTCAAAGTGATTTTTAGTGGTGCACAATCAAATGAAATATTTATTAAGCACTTATCACAGTTCTTGGCCCATGGGAAGGTACATAATAAATATATATTTTTTCTTTCCTTCCAATTATGTAACATATATCTTATCTATATATATGTTTATATATGTGTGTGTGTGAGAGCCATATGCAGAACTTTTCAATCAGAGAGGTATACAATGTGAAAGAATCATATTCATTGCTTATTAGATATTAGAGTAGATTTCCATTGGAGTAGGATATTTCCCCACATGAATCTTCTGATTGAATACTCTTCAATCAGGAAAACAAGTCCTAAAGAGCTTAAATAATTTGCCCAAAGTTACAAAGGTAGTAAATAACAGAGCCAAGCATCAACCTCAGAGGTGACCCCAGATCCAGTTCTCATTTATGAGTTATTTATTATGATGACTTTATTTATTATTATGATGAGTCTGCAATATATCATGGAAACTTTATTAGACTATAAACTTCAGACAAGGAGATATTAGAAACTAACAAGTATCATAGGTTAAATGTCCCAAATGGAGGAGATAAACTCAAGGCAACACACTGGGACTACATTACATCCCAAAGAAAATTATATTGAAATTTAGAGTCTTATAAATAACTGACTAATCATTTATGGCCGAAAGGGGTCCATTAAAAACAAATACTTGCTCCTCTGATTTCTTTTTTGCTATTTTTTGTTGGGTGAGGCAAGTCTTATTTAAGGTTGGAAACTTCTTGTCCTTGATTTTTTTCTTTTTTAAATCTTAAATCGGTTAGGCCTTTTTGCTGCCACCCCCCCAAAAAGCCAACTGGGTGAGCTGCAAGGGAATTGTTTGTTTAAGGAAAGAGGAATGTTTAGCACCTTTTTCTTATCTCTCCTGGTACTCTATCTCTCCTAGTAAGACATAAGTGACACAGACAATTAATAGGATGAGGAAATTGAAAAGTCATCTTTTCCAGTTTGGGTACAAGGCTGACTATGATTATGCAGTCTCTGAAAATATTACACTTTAAAACTATCTCTCTCTCTCCATTTCTCTCATCCATGAATCTAATCATGGTAAAAAGATCTGTTTTTATTCTTATTTCTATCAAAAGTCAAGCTGTGCTTTAAGGCTACATATTTTTGATTAAAATATTCTCACTTCTAAGGTTAAAAAAGCAGTAATTCAATTCAGTAAAGATTTTTAAAAGTTACAATGCCTTCTGGAGATTAGTTTCTGAACTCCATGCACTTTGGCGGTAAAGAATTCAGCTTTCAAGGCTGAATGAGCATGGTAGCTGAGAGGTATACAATGTGAAAGAATCTTATTCATAGCTTATTAAGATACTAGAGTAGATTTTCCATTGGAATAGGATATTTCCCCACATGAGTCTTGAGATAGCCAGATTTTGAAAACTCAGGTTGTTTTACAGTCTAGATTTAACTCTTAGACATATATTAAAAGGAGTGTGTGTGTGCGCATGCGTGTGTGTGTGAGTGGGTGCGTGTGTATTATTACAGACTGATGTAGCTAATACCTACCTACCATCAGTAGTTTATCCAACCTATCTGTTTAACTGATGGCTGTCATTTTCATGTCTAAATTGGAAACTTATTGGCAAAATGATAAACTGTACTCATATTTACCATTATGTTCCTATTGCTAATTGGTGAGGGTGATTTTTCTTAGTTCTAAGCTGGTTAGTTATTGTTGTATTGTGTGTGTATTTTAAAGTTCCTTTGATATGGTAAGAAGTCCTAATTAGGATAATAAATTTACTTACACTTAAACAATTAGTTTGAGAAAAAAACAACAACCTAATGCAGACATAATCCTACTAATGTACTGAATAGTGATGGAAATTAGTCAGTTCACAGACTTTAACCAAAACATATACATATGTGTGCTTGAAAGCCTATAGCTGCTGTTCAAGAACACATTTATGATTAGACCAACTGGCCAATCAAGGGATAATTATTTTTCTTTACAGAATTAATAGATTATGATGTGGAACAAATATTTCATTTCTCTGCCTTCAAATAAGAATACAATAAGACCTCCTAAGGCAAATAAGGTCCTGGTTGAACCCATCAGGATAACTGGAGGAAGAAATCCTATAATCCTTCTCGGGTACTTGTCTTATTGTTTAGCTATAGGACAGCAAGATGAGAAGAGCAAAAATGTAAGGAAATCTTTCAAAGGTAGGATGGCACTGTCTTTTGAAGGGCCTTGAATGCCAGGCTTAATGGACTTAGCTTGGAAGATAAAAGTCATCAATAGCTTTTGAGCAAAGGAATGGCAAGATCATATTTGTGCATAAGGAAGATTAATTTGGGAATATGTCAAAGATGTTTGGGAGTGGATGGAGAGTGGAAGCAGGAGAATCAGTGAAACTATAATAGTGTAGGTAGTGCTAATGAGAACTTGTATTAAGGTGATAGCAGTGGGAATAGATTAAAAGGGATTTTGGTAAGTGATATTGCTAATGCAAAAACTGCCATGACTAAGTTATCTATCAGTAGGATTTGGGAAATGAGGGGAATGATAAATCAAAGATAAAGTTTCAAACATGGGAAACTGAGTGAATAGATGGTGCTATTGATTGAGATAAGGGAGCCATGATGAAGAGTAGATTTTGGGAAAAACTAATAAGCTTGGTTTTGCTATGTTGAATTTGAGTGCTTTTAGGGCATCTATGTTTGGAAAGACCGAATAGTTGAAATCATGGGAGTAAATTAGATTATTAAGAAAGAAGAGGCCAAGGATAGGATCGTAAAAGGGGCTGTTGAAGGGTCTTCCTTCTCTTTCTTCTTCACCAGCCCCTGCTGGCGAACTTGTGGCACATGTGCCAGAGGGGACTTGATCCCCTCCCCCTCTCCACCATACCTGAGTACCTTTTTTACTTAACCCACCCCTCTGCCCAACATTCCAGTGGGAGTGCTTCTTCCCTCCTCTGTTTGGGGTAAAGGGGAGGCTCAAATGCAGCCTGAGTGTTGCAGTTTGGTCACTCCGTCTCTGGAAGGTTTGCCATCACTGACCTAGACTAAGTACTGCTTTAGATGTTAAGCAAGTTTTAAGTTAAGTTTTGGCATATCTAGGAGGAGGGGCTAGTTAATGGAATCAAAGCCGATAAGGATTAAAGAGGATGAGAACTGGGAATAGAATATTGGATTCTGTAATAAAGAGAATATCAGTAACCTTTGAGAGATCTCATGATAGGTGCATTTTCCTTCAATGATCATATCTCTAGGTATGACTCTGTTGGTGCATACATAGATAAAGTAGGATGGGAATGGAAGTAACTAGAGTGGAAGAGATTAGAAAACTGTGAGGTCAAATTGTTAAAAGGACTCAAATGGAACTGTGATCTAATTACTGTGGTTCTAACAATGCTGACCATAACTCATCCATAATTGCCTATCATGTGAGATTCTTACCCAAATCCTCCCATAAATTCACCATGGAGGATTCCTCACTTTATCCCTTAACTTTGGAAGAATACCAACATAGCACATGGGTTGTCCATTGGTTATTACTCCACATTACCATCTGAACAACTAATTTTCTTTTTCAATCATATTTCTTTGATGACATCCCTTACTCTGGTTATTCTTCATGGTTCCTTATTATTTATATGTTGCATCCTAATCCCACCTACAAGGTACCTCTCCATTGCCCTTTGAATGAAATACATTTTTTATTCTTCAAAGACTATAGTGTTCTCTAACTCTTGCATTGAAAGGTTGTTGTGATTATCAAATGGGATCTCTGTAAAGTACTTAGCAAAGTGCCTGGTATATAGCTGGTGCTACATAAATAAATATAAATATCTGAGGGATGGTGATAGGGGATAATGGAAAGCTAAAGCTTAGGGCCAAGCACATTAAGGAAATTTAGTAAGTGACTAGGATGACAACTATAAAGAAGGAGATAGGGTGGTATCTATTTTCACCATAGGTTATACTCTCTATTATTTCTGTGGCATTATTTTAAGCTCTTTCAAAATTTTTTGCACTATTTTCCAGTGAGAAGGTCCAAAACAGGATATACAATCTTCTCATGAGGGTTCCACATCTTAAACTCCTATTTATTCCCCCACACAACAATGCCTATATTTCTATGATGGCTTCTTCATTCTTGTCCATCTACCTGCTTTCACCCAGACTAAATTTAAAGGCAAAAAAGAGTCTGTCTTCTTACTTGTACTATACTCAGCTTCCCAATATGAGGCTTCTTAGGGCAGTGATTCCCAAAGTGGGCGCCACAGTGATCCAGGGGAGTGGTAATGGCCACAGGTGCATCTATCTTTCCTATTAATTGCTATTAAAATTTAAAAAAAAATTAATTTCCAGGGGGCTAAGTAAAATTTTTTTATGGAAAGGGGGTGGCCAAGAAAGTTTGGGAACCACTGTCTTAGGGGACAAAACTTTGTATTCTGGGAAGTAGACTGAGGTGGCCATCTTGGGTCACATTAGCATGTTAAATAGCCAATAGCAATGGGTTTGGATAAAGTCATGACCTGACCAGGCCAGAATTCATGATTCCATTCTCATTCTCCCAAGTAGTTTAGTCATTGAAGCCACATGTCCCCTGAACTTTAGGGAAGCTGTGAATAAATTGAAGCTTTTCTCCTAATCCCCCACTACTCTATGCTTGGGAAAAAATAAGCCTATCATTTAAATGTAAAGAAGAAGAAACTTCTTTATGGCCATGTCTCATATAAAAAAGCATCCTATTAGGTATTCATTGAACTGGGGAGATTTCTACATGATCCCCAAACTAAAGCATTTCCATGAATTCAGCTTGAATGTTACTACTTTTGTGGCACTTTACATATTATCTATGATACGTTGAAAATTTTTCATTATAAAACTAATCCAGGACAGCAGTATGCCTAAATCAGATAATACTAATCTCCTAAAAATAATGATCTGATATACACCGAGACCAATTCTCATCACCTTCCATATATTCCTTTTTAGCATGCGTATGTGGGGGAGAAGGGTGGGAATTTGGCTTAATATTTTAATTCCATTTTCAGTTATGAGCAGCTAACTGGCTTTTACAATGGAAAGCCTGGTCACTCAGCCAATGCCTACCTGTACCCAGCAGTTAAATGCCCCTTAGAAATTCTTTGCCCAAAGCAATACATAATCTATCAAGCAGGCTTCATAATAAACTGAAATCAGCCATATCTATTGAAAAGAACTGTTCCATTTACCTGCCTGGAAATACTGTCAGCAGCACTATTCAAAGCCATTCCTCATGGAGCCAAAGGCTTCAGTGTTTCCCCATGGTTTCTGATTGGATGTATATTTTCACCTTAGGTGAAGTAATCTAATGTTGCACAAGCTAGCAGCCAGCCTCCCCAACAGAAGGCTAGACTAGCCCAACAACTTCTTTATGTATTCATCGATTTGACCTTCTTGTGGCAGAAAGGAATCTCAGTATAAAAAAAAAATGTAATCCCTGTGAAAAAGTCTGACTACAGAATGATGCTTCAAATGATATTTGAAGTTAGAACTTAAAGAAATCAGGGAAATTGATCAAAAGCATAACTCTATAGATGTAGATAATGCTTAAACAGTGTCATTCATTGCTTAGAGTCAAGGAAAAAAATACAACCAAAGGAGGGATCCCTGACTAAGAAACGTCTTCTTATTTCTGGGAAGACCAATTTTGAAATTGTTTCCTGAGGGCTTAGAAGCTGAATTACCTTGAGGGCTGGCTCTAGGTAAAATTGTGGAGGAAGTATTCTGTGGTGTCTTTGCTTTTAGGTTGCTCCTTGGCTGTCTTGTCCCATTCCTATATGTGACCCACACATCTGGACCTGGACAGTATTCCTTGTCCATCAAAGTTAATCTTCCTGTGGGCCATTTTATTGGTGCTTAGCTCCTAGGTGACAATGGATGCTAATGGATTAGTCAGATATACTAATGTATTAGCTAGCTATAGACAAGCCACTTTACCCTTTTCAACTTAATTTCTTCTAAACAGGAATAAAACCATGGTGCAGTATCTCAGCTTTCTCTCTGCCCTTTGTTTTCATAATATCATTCATTCTAAACAGCAAATCCTGTCCCTGATTTGCTTCCTTTAACCCCATCACAACTAAATGAGCCCTCTCAATTGGGGAATGGCTGAACAAATTGTGGTATATGATGGTGATGGAATACTATTGTGCTATAAGGAATTATGAACAGAATGATTTCAGAAAGAATTGGAAAGACCTACATGAACTGATGCAGAGTGAAATAAACAGAAGCAGGAAAACATACACAGGAACTGAGATATTTTGGGACGATCAAATGTGATAGACTTTGCTACAATCAGCAATACAACGATCCAGAACAATTCTGAGGACTTATGAAAAACAATGCTAATCACCTCTAGAGAAAGAACTATTGGAGTAGAATAGAAACAAAGATGAAAGCATATGATTTATCACTTGTTTATTTGGATATAAGATTTGGGATTTTGGTTTTATAAGATTGTTCACTTACAAAAATGAATAATATGGAAATGTTTTGAATGATAATACCTGTACAACCCAGATTGAATTGCTTATCAACTCTGGGAGTGGAGAGGGAGACAACATGAATCATATAAATTTAGAAAACTTATGTGTAAATTTGTTATTAAAATAAACTAAAACTAAAATAAATAAACAAGCCCTTTTTGTTATACTTGACTTTGTTTCCATCTTATATACATTTTCTACATAGAATGCAAATATTTTCTATTGATAAGGACAAGCTAACTTCTGAGATCTTTTCCAGTTCTGAAATGCTCCTAAAATGTATTATCCAATTTAGTTTGTTCGTTTGTTCAATCCTTCATCCTTCCCTCCCTCTTTCCCTTCTCCCTCTTTCTTCCTCCCTTCATTTTTTCTCTCTGTCCTTCCTTCCTACATGGTTCTTAAGGTCTCAAGAAGGTCTTAAGATCTCAAGGTCTCAAGGAGCTGGGTGTGGCAGTACAAGTGTATAATTCTAGCTACTGAATTTATAGCTCTTGAGTTCTTTGCTCAAGTGGGTTATGTCTATCATATGCCAAGGGTCAATTTGGCATTAATATGGTGGGCTATCAGAATGGAGAAATGTACCAGATTGCTCAACAGAGAATCAGCCCAGGTTGAAAATGGAGCATGACAAGTAGCTGCGTAGCCCCTGAATTTTCTGCCTAGCTGAGATAAGGAAATCTAATCTTTTAAAAAATTTTACTTATTTAGAATATTTTCCCATAGTTACATGATTCTTGATCCCCCTCAACTTCCCTCCCCACTCCCAGAGCCAACAAGCAGTTCAACAGGGTTATTCATGTATAATTGTTCAAAACCTATTTCTATGTTATTAATATTTGCAATAGTGATCTGTTAATATCAAAAAACCTAATCATATCACTATTGAACCACGTGATTGATCATATGTTTTTCTTCTGTTTCTGTTCCCACAGTTCTTTCTCTGGATGTGGATAGCATTTGTCCTGGGTCATTGCATTGCTGCTAGTAGAGAAGTCCATTTCATTTGATTGTGCCATAATGTGTCAGTCTCTGTGTACAACATTCTCATGGTTCGGTTCCTTTCACTCTGCACCAATTCCCGGAGTTCTTTCCAGTTCACATGGAATTCCTCCAGTTCATCATTTCTTTCAGCACAATAATATTCCATCACCATCAGATACCACAGTTTGTTCAACCATTTCCCAATCGATGGACACCCCTTCATTTACCAATTTTTTGCCACCACGAAGAGCATGGCTATAATATTTTTGTACAAGTATTTTAAGGAAATCTAATCTTAAATAAAAATAAAATAAAATAAAATAAAATAGATTTTAATGAGAACCATTTTTCTCCCTCTTACCATTTTGGTGATACCATAACTATCAGGAGCTTCCTGTGAAAAACTTTCTTTACCAATGTAGCAACAGTCTCTGAAGCTTATAATCTTATTAGTTGTTTGGGGACTTTGAGAGGTTAAGTTATTTGCCCAGAGTCACATAGCCAGTATGTCTTAGAGACTTGAGAACACAATTCTTTTTGACTCTAAGGCCAGCTCTCAATCCATTCCATGCTGCCATTAATGGCGGAAATTTTAGGAACTGCTAGAGCAGAAATTTTGTATCACTTGGGCCTTTTGTCTTCCCTTCAACCTGTGTTTTTGCACTATACAAAAGCGTGGAATTCTACAATATAGTTCAAGAAGTTTTGCAAAGAAAAGAGATGAAATGATGTACAAGTACACATAGGAGACCTATTTATTTGCTCTGAAATAAATGACAGCCATATTTTTTGGTTATAAATATTCTCTTATCTATATTCATTATGGATAGCTTGGTAAAATCTATTAACTTGAAGAGGCAAGAAAATGCTTGCTAAAACCCTCCCCCCACCATAATTTTGATGATGAAACAAATACCCACAAACTTTGTTCAGGTACTAAATCCCCTCAAGAAAGCAATGTAAATAAATATGATTATAGCTACTTCAAATTTGGATTTACTTCCTAAGACTATGGTGACAAATCTATGGCACACATGCCAGAGGGGACACTCAAGAGCCCTTCCTGTGGGCATGTCCACCGTTTCCCCAGCTCAGAGTTCATTACTAGAAAGCCAGAGGGACACTGGCTGAGCTGTTCCCCTCCTTCTCTTCACATGTACCTGAGGACATCAACAACCCCTCTAAAAGGTTTGCCATCACTGTCCTAAGGTCTTTAGGTTTGATATCTTATTTTTTTCTAATTTCAGAAATTTGAAAAAAATTGCAAAGATATTTACAAATAATGCTATTAAGAATCAATTTCTTGAGTTTTAAAAATGAAAATGCAGAGAACTGAAACAACCTCTCTCCCTATATTGGAGTATAAAAACAAAGTAAAAATGAAAATTGTAAGGTAAACTTTTGCTTTCATCATTCTTTGTTTTGGGTCCAGACCCGTAGAGATTCCCTCCACCAAGGCAAATTGATGCTTCTACTTTTTTTTTTTAACCTTTACCTTCTGTCTTAGTATCAGCTCTGAGACAGAAGAGCAACAAAGGCTAGACAATTGGGGTTAAGTGAGTTGCCCAGGGCTGCATAGCTAGGAAGTGTCTGGGGCCACATTTGAACCGAGTTTCTTCTGACTCTAGGCTTGGTGCTCTATCCACTATGCTACCTAGCTGTCCCTTTCTCCCTTTTAAAATGGACAGTTCTTAAATTTATAGTCTTATAGAATTTGGTTTGGGTATATGAGAAATCAAGTGCCTTCTCTACGGAAAAAGAGCCAGGATATAAGAAACTGAATTTGAACTCAGGTCTTTTTTGACTCTGAAGCAGCTTCTGCATCTGATATTGTTGACAGTTGTAAAGCATGTACTGATAACATATACATCCTTATTTCTGAGGTTGTTTTTTTTTGCTAATTAAATTTGGTATTAAATTCAGAATAAAAATGATCTTAAATGATTTAGCAATAATTAGCTTTGGGGAAACTAGGTAGCACAATGGATAGAGAGCCAGGCTTGCAGCCATGAATGCTTGGGTTTAAATCTGGTCTATGATACTTCTTAGCTGTGTGACCCTGGGCAAGTCACTTTACTCCAATTGCCTGGGCCTTGCCATTCTTCTGTTTTTGAATTAACACTAAGACTGGAGGTAAGGGTAGTTTGTTTTTTAAAGAAAGAACTAGCCTTATGCTAGCTCATAGTATTTATAGTGTGTACTTGAGAGGGAGAATGAAATAGTACATAGAGAATAAGGAAGACCTGGGTTCAGGTTCTGCCTATGAACACAGTGGCTGTATCACCATGGACAAGACATTTGATCTATCAATATTCCAGGATATTCTCAAAGATGCTAAGTTATAGACTATATATATATATATGTATATATATATCAATATAAATATAGATATAGATATAGACTAACATGTATTAGTGAAGAGCATTTCCCACACTAATGAAATCACAGGACCTGACCAAAAAAAAAAGATAGAAAGGGAAAAAAAAGAAAAGATTTTTACTGCAAAAGTTCAATCCAAGTTTTTATTTAGAAGTGAAGAGTTCTGCTGCTACAATAAGTATGAGAAGCACTGCCAATTGTGGCAAATAGGCTTTAATGAGTAATGATTAATCATTGGTATAGAATTAGAAGAAGCTGCAGAGGCTATCTAGGAGAACTACCTCATTTTCCAGAAGAAGAAACTGAGGCCAAAGAGGGTTAAATGGCCTATACAAAGTCACACAAGTAGTGAGGTGGGATTTGAAACCAAGGCCTTTGGCTCCTGAACTAGACACCTTTAACTAAACCACACATGTTTGCCTTTTGCCTGATATCCATAGAATTGTTGTTGAGTCATTTTCCAATTTTGTCTGACTCTTTGTGACCCCTTTTGGGTCTTGCTTGGCAAAGATACTGGAACAGTTTTGCCATTTCCTTCTCCAGCTCATTTTATAGATAAGGAAACAGGGTTAAGTGACCAATTCACATAGCTAGTAAGTGTCCAAGACCACTGCACCATCTAGCTACCCAAATATTAATTACTACGATATAGTCTCCTCATTTCTCTCACTTCTTTTAAGATCTCTCCACATCAAATCCATGTACCTAGGGGTGTGCTGGTAAATGTTTAACAACCAGCTCTCAAAGGAAAAAAAAACCCAAACAACAACTCTGCAGGAAATCCTTTTAAATGTAATCTGTCTTTATTAACATTTCCCCCATTACTTTCTCAAGTCTAGACAATCAACAAAACAATAAATCAAGTCCAGATTTGTAGCTGATTTCAAAAAGTGTAAATGCTCCCACTGAAAACTTAACAATAGGCTGGAAAGGTTCCAGCTGGATCTAACACATCCCCCTTACATATACTATACAGATGCCAAATGAATATTTCTAAAGCAAAAGTTTCACCATGTTGTTTCCCTGCTCAAGAAGCTTCAGTGGTTCTCTATTGGCTTCTAGAATTAAAACTTTTGTGTTTGATGTTAAAAAAAAAAACAACTCTTCAAAATCTCTCTAGCCTCTCTTTCCAGGCTAAGTAAACATTCCTTTGTTGTTGTTAAATCATGTCCCATTCTTTGTGCCCAACTTGGTTAGTTAGTTAGTTAGTTAGTTAGTGTTTGTGGCAAAAATACCAAAGTGATTTGCTATTTCCTTCTCCTGCTCATTTTATAGATGAGGAAACTGAGGCAAAGGGTTAAGTGACTTGCTAAGGGTCACACAGCTAGTAAGTGTTTGAAATTAACTTTAAACTCAGGAAGATGATTCTTCCTGACTCCAGGCCTGGCACTCTTATCCATTGTGTAACCTAATTGCCCAATACCTACAGAATACCATAGAGATATGCAGAGTGCTGTCCATATACAAGTGGTGGAAAGATCACATCTAGTTGGGGTAATGAGCCTTTATGGAGGAGGAGATTTCAGAGCTGGGATTTGAAGGAGAGGTTGGATTTCAATAGGTATCACACTGGGGGAGGGCAGTGGAAAGGCATCTTAATCAGGTAACAATTTGAGTAAAAGCATGGATGTAGAAAGCTGGGTTCTTTTTAGGAAACAGTAAATAGTCCAATTTGGCTTGATGAAAGGACATAAAGGGAACTTGTGGGAGGATGGAAAGGTAGACCATATCTGGAGAAGACCTTGAACACTAAGAAGTTTAGATATTATTTTCGGTGGGCAATTGGGAGCCCCTTAAGGTTTTTGATTAGAGGAGTAACGTGATAACTGTACTTTAGGGAGATTAATCTGGCAATGGTGTTTAGGGTACATTGCAAAACACTTTGTAAACTTAAAATGTGACTGCTGAACTAAATTGTCCCGATTGCATAGAATGCTGACTTTGTTTTCTGTTCTCCTTTGATGTAAGAGAGATTTTTGTTTTTAATTTATTACGGTGATCATGTAACCAGGACAAGAAAAAAAAGTCTCCTTTTGCAGGAATAATGTCTATGATTACAAATGATAGATGGCCTTCTTACCCATATAAAAACACCTTTTGAAATATATATCCTTTCTCTTACTGTGAATACTATTGACCATGCTTCACTCAGTATCAATATTAAGGATATTTTGTAAGCAAGAAAAAAACCAATAACCCCCCAAATAGAACATATTTTAAACAAGAATGAAACAAAAAACACATACAAAATGCAAACCCCTCTAAAATGATTGTTAACTATATATACTTTATCTAAAAGGAACAGAATAGATAAAACTGGTGGTAGAGTAACATTGTATGCTAAGAAGATATACTCACATGAAAAAAAAATCTAGGAGGTGTGTAGGAGAGTGGAGATGGGGATAAGCATGATAGAGAACATTTGAGTGATGATCAATGGATGGAAAACCAGAAATGATGCTATTGGTGTGTGCTATAGATTACTAGAACATGAGAAAATAAGTAAAAATTTCAGAAAACAGATAAAAAAAAACCAGTCACTGAAGCATGATATAGTAGTGATGGAACATGTCAAACCAGTCAGACATTCATCTCTCTTAGTCGAAAACAAAGCATCTGAAAAACTCTTGACTCATTTGAATATTAATTTCATTTTTTAAGGAATGGAAGAAATAATGAGAACTGTTACTTTAAAATTGAATCTAACCAATAAGAAATAACTAGCTGCTGAAGAAATGAGGAGAATTTTGGAGAAAAGTAACCATTTCATCTTTGAATTTGTGAAAGAGGAGAGAAAATCCAAGTATAGTTTGACATATGCAGAAAGAGAATTTCATAGGATTCAGAAAAATGAAATGTAGAATCCAATTATTTAATATCTTCCAGGTGAACTTGGTCCAATAGGATAGAAAATTCTCAACAATGAAATTCTAAAGACATCTACAGAAATTATTCCAAAGAGAAAGACAAATTGGGGCTGTGCATAAGGAAGTCAACAAACAGATTTTTTTTTAAAAACCCTTACCTTCCATCTTAGAATCAATACTATGTATAAGAAAGAAGAGCCATAGGGGCTAGGCTAGGCAATGGGAGTTAAGTGACTTGTCCAGGGTCACACAGTTAGGATGTGTCTGAGACCAGATTTGAACCTAGGACTTACCAACTCTAGGCCTGGCTCTCAATCCACTGAGCCACCTAGCTGCCCCACACCCCACCCCAAGTGAGATTTTTTTTTAAAGCATGGAAGATGAAAACAAAATCATAAAACTAAGGATGAATGCAAAAGAATAGTGTCACAAGGTAGCTAGGTGGCTCAATGGATAGAAAGCCAGGCCTGGAGATGGGAGGTCCTGGGTTCAAATTTCACCTCAGACACTTCCTAGCTGTGTGACCTTGTACAAGTCGCTTAATTCCCATTGCTTAGTCTTTACTGCTCTTTTGCCTTGGAACCAACACACAGTATTGATTCTAAGATGGAAGGTAAGGGTTTAAAAAAATAGTGTCAGAAATGCTAAAACCCCAAATGAACTAAGACTAATGATGAATGCTAAGGGCAACAAAAAGGGCTTATGTAGCTATGTCAGAGGCAGGAGGAAGGCCAAAGAAAGGATGCAACTCCTGCTTGAGATGAAAAAGATTATGGAAACCAATGACAGGAAGAAATTGAAAATATACTTAATTCTTATTTTGCTCCTTTTTCTCTTCCAAGGAAAACAATCACTGAATAGAGAAGGGTAGTGCTAAGTTAATAGGGAATTTTTGAAAAGATAGGAAGTAGATTGCTACAGAGGACTTAACTGTTCTCAATGGATTCAAGTTACCAGGTCCAGATCAACTACATCAAAGTACTGAAAAAACTAACATATATGATTGTTGAACCACTTTACAAGTACCTTTGAAAAATCAGGGAGGATAGTACATGAAAAATTAGGGAGGGCAGGACAGAAGGACTAGGGAAAGGCAAAATATTGTTTTAATTTTTATAAAACTGAATAGAGTAGAATCTGTTAACTATAACCAGTGAAGCTGACTTCTATTTCTGGCAGAAGTCTAGAACATATTATTAAAGGGATGGTTTATGAGCACTTAGAAAGGGAAGTGGTAATCTCTAAGAGCTAGTCTGACTTCATCAATAACAGGTCATGCCAGAATAGCTTCATTTCCTTTTTTTGACATTTTAATAGTTTAACAGATGAAAGGTATGCTGTTAATCCACATAGTTGGATTTCAGTGAAACATCTGACTCGTTTTCTTCATACTATTCTTATGGAGATAAGATAAAGCGGCATGGGCTAGATGATAGTAGTTATATATTTTGGGGATAGGTTGAAGAACTGGATTCAGTGAGTAGAAATGAGCACATCAGTGACAGTTTGGAGGGAAATCTCTGAGTACCTCCCAAATCTGAGCTGGGTCCTTTGCAGATAAAATTTCTTATCAATGACCTAAAATGAGAACACAGAAGCTTATTTGATTTGCAGATGGTATAAAGCCGGGAGACATGGAAAGGATGACAGACACAGGATTGAAAAAGATCACAATGAGCTAGAATAATGATCTGAATCAGATAGGATAAAATTTATAGGGATAAATGTACTTGCCTATATTCATATGAAAATATCCTGTATAAGATGGAGAGTCTGCCAAGGCAACATTTACTGTGAAGAATGTCTGACTGGTCTAGTAAACTGTAAGTTTAATATGAATAACTATGGGGGCAGAATAACTTTAAAAAAAAGCTAATGTAATCCCAAGTTTCATTAAAAGAGGCATAACATCGGGGAAAATGGAAATGATAGTCTGATTATATTCCGATTGCCAGAGAACATTGAGAGTACAGTGTTTATTTCAGAGCACCATGTTTTAGGAAGTGTGTTAACAAGCTGGAATGTATCTGCATGAGGGTGAACATGATAGTTAGAAACTGGAAGATGTGAGTTATTTATGGAAGAATATGGGGACATTTAGCCTGGAAATGAGAAGACAGACAGGAAAGAGAATTATAGTTTCCTTTACACCTTGATGGGCTGTCCTTTGTAAAAGTGATTAGACTTCTCTCTTCCTCACAACCCTCAGGCTCAGAAATCATTTTACTTTCTTTCTCAAAGTAGTTTAGGATTTAAGGTCCACAGAATCACAGAGTTTCTAATTTGGAAAGGAATCAAGCTGCTATTTTATCCAACCAAATAATCTCTTTTACAGAATACTCAACAATCTAGTTTTTGCTTGAAGATCAAGAATAGAATTCTAAAGACACCTACAGAAATTATTCCAATGAGAAAGACAAATTGGGGATATGCTTAAGCATAAGGAAATCAAAAAACTTAGATTTTAAAAAGAAAAATACAAAAGATGAAAATGAGGTCATATAACTATGGATGAATACAAAAGAATGGCAGAGTCCTTTAAAAATGTCAGAAATGGTAAATGAGCTAAGACTAATGAAGAACACTAAGGACAACAGAAAGGTCTTATATAGCTATGTTGGAGAACAAAAGGAAGATCAATGAAAGAATGCAACTGGTAGTTGGGATGGAAAATATTATGGAAACCAATAACAGAAAGAAATTGAAAATATACTTAACTCTGATTTTGCTCCTTTGTTCTGGTTGTTCCATCACATCCAACCCTTTATGACCCCATGGGCCATATTGTCCATGGGGTTTTCTTGGTGAAGGTACTAGAGCAGTTTGCAATTTCCTTTCATAGTAGATTAAGGCAAAGAGAAGTTAAGTGATTTGCCCAAGGTCACGTAGCTATTAAGTGTCTTGTATATTTGGAATTGGGAAGATGCCATTTAAAAGTATGTTATATATTTCCTATGGACATGTGAGAGTCTTTGAAACTACATTTCCCATGATTCCTGATGGCAAACAGGAAGTATGATGATGTAAGAGGGGGATAAGTCTCCTGGGTGAGGAGGAAGTCGCTCTCTTTAGCTAACAGGCGTGGGAAGGTCCAAAAGGTAAAATGGCTGAGGCGGCAGTTTGAATACTTACAGGTGCATGGTCTAATGATTTTATCCCTATCAGCATGGCTTTAATTAAATTACTGATTTCTATTATTATATCAGTCTTTATCATTTTTAATCTTAACAGTCTGCTTTTGGATTTAAATTCAAATCTTCCAATCTCTAGACCCAATGCTCTATACTATGAGCCATCTAATTACCCACTGCAGAAGAATGACTAGATAAGGCATTTCTGGTGAATGGTCTTGATTTTATGCCCCATGAGGACTGAATGGAGGAAATGAGAGGTTTAACTTTGAGGATACTCAGAAGGGACATGATAGTTATACATTAATTGTAAACAATTGGTATTTGAGGGGCTGACATGTTGAAGTAGAAGCTTTCAAAGAAAGAAATTTAGACTTGCTGTAGGGGAAAACTTCCTAACAATTAGAGCAATTCCAAAGTGGAATGGGCTGGAGTGGGTTCTCCCTCAATAGAGATCTTCAAGCAAAGACTGGATAGCTGCTTTTAGGTATGCTGTGGAAGGGATTATTTGGTTAGATGAGATAGTAGCTGGATCCTTTCAAAATTTGAAATTCTGTGATTCTTGGCATTCTAAATCCTAAATTACTTTGATATAGAAAGTAAAATGGTTCCTGACCCCGAGGGAAGTGAGGAAGTATCCAAAGAGTATAATTAACTGTGCTGACAGCTTCTATCCAGGCAGGAGCTTTCTGATTATTACTTTCTCCATCTTCTAATTCTTCAGGGGTTCTTAACATGGGGCCTGTGAACTTATTTTAAAAATATTTTGCTAACTGTTTCTATATTATTGCTTTCCTTTGTAATTATAGGTATTTTTATGCACTTAAAATCATTATTCTGAGAAGGGATCATAGGTTTACCAAGATTGAAAAAAAGGGTCCATGATACAAAAAAGGTTAAGAACCTCTGCCTGAGATCCTCATCATTCATACTCTAATATATTTGCTCACAATCATTATTTTCTCACTTATAATACATGTCTATCCTAGAAAAATGTTCAAGAGAGACATTCTGCCCAGATATTTCTTCCAGTTCTATACTTATTCTAAACTTTTGGGGGATCACTAACTTAATACTTCCACATTTTTGCTTTTTATTCAACCACACTTTTAAATATGCTGGTGGAAAAAATCCACATAAAAACAGAGATTTTTAAAAAATTATGTTTCTTTTCTTTCTTTTCTTTCTGCATCCCACAAAATAGTCACTCAAACAACTTTGTATTAGCTGGTCTTTCAATATGTTAAGTGCCATAATTACAAATACACAGTAAGACTTTTAGTTTGCTAAAACAAAGTTGATCAACATCAAATTTGAAGAATATGATATGTAATTAAAAATAGTTCCATCTGAGTCTATTTAATTAAACTCTTGATATAAGAGGAAAATGAAAATATGGATAAAAGTTAAAACATTGACACAGTGAACATTTCCTATAGAAACTGAACCGTTAACCATCACTACAATAAGGAGAATGAAAGAGGCTAGAAACTATCTTAGCCAGCAAACATTTGATCTCACTGTCAAACACAAGGGCAACATCTATTTTATGTAAAAACTCTTTTGTAACATCTTTTGAAGATGTGTAACAGAAGACAAGAAGCAGCAGCAGATATAAAAACGAGTTCACAAAAAGTCAGATCACTTTGAGAGCATTCAAGGATATAACTACAATAAAGAGACAAAGAAATTGGAAAAGATCTGTCAAGATTTCATTTATAAGCTATTTTCTCAATGAATAGTAGAATCACAACATTTGGACTCCAACTTCACAGTCCTCAGGTTAATCTTAAAACTATGACACTTACAGATATTTTCAAATATCATGAATTCTGATAATTAATGAAAAATTCTAGTAAAAGGACTATAGAAACTCTTTATGAGTTTTCCTTCTGAAAATAATATAGGCAAAATGTGAAAACCAAGGCTGCATTACAGCCACATTCTTGGTAGGCTCAACTAGAAATGAAACCTTTCAGTTTTTTCTTACATCTCATCCTACTGTTTCCTGGAAAGCCATTAAATTCTTCAGTTTCATCCCTTATAGTTGTAGTTTCAGTCAATTTTAACTGGGTTATAAATGGGATTAAATAGATTGCCACGTGCTTCATTTTTAATAAGTCTGGAAAATAAATTCCATCAGCAATAATAACAGGGCTGTACAACTGGGAGAACCTCCAGCAAAGTCTCAAAAGGTATTTATCACTCCCTTAAGTAAACAATCCTCTGGACAATGCAAGTGATTATACCTCCTGTCAGTAAAGAGACACTGTAGTGGTTGGACAAGCTCAGCAGAGCATATAGTGAACTTATGTGGTTATTTGATTTGAACAGGAGAAAAATTAATTTAAAGGGAAAATGCCCACAATAGGGGTAGTGTTAGAGAAAATGTAGAAATCCATTCTGAGGGAGGTCTCCTTTTGGTAAAAAGAATGAATGTTAAAGGCTCTGGGAGGAACAAAGGCAATATAATTATCTAATATAATATGTAATGTAATATGTATAAGGCCTTAAGAAAAGCTTGTACCAATCTTCCAGTCTAGTCACACCATAAGGGCGCGTCTCATGGGTCCTGTCCCTTTCCTTCAATTTTCTTTTACATTTTTTCTTTCTCAACATTCAAGGAGATCTGGGAAGTAAGTACTGATAAATTGACAGTCAAATTTAAGGAGCCACAGACTGCAAAAGAGTTGTAGTAAAGGAGAGGGAGAAGACAGGTCAAATAAGGTTAAGAAAGTGCTTTTAAAATACAAGACAGGGTGTGGCTGCCTGGTTATCCTCACATACACCCTTGGTCTGGAACAGACCCATTTCTTCACTCTCTGTTCTGAAGCTTTCCCATCCTGTTCATGCCCAGAGAAGACCGTTAACTCCTTCCCTGGCAGGGCACAGTAATGAGGAATAAGAGAGCAATGGATGCTGAGCTAGACTGTAGTTCTTCGCTTTCATTTTTCTAGGCATTGGCTTAGGACTGAGATGGTAGAAGAAGAGGTATTATCAAGTGTTATCTGCCTCTTTCATCTCCTCTTGATCCTCACTTCAGTAACAGACTCCATTTACTCATGGAGAAATAAGGGGCTATAAGATAATTTAATGAAATCCTCTAATTTTACACAGGGACAAACGGAGGTCTACAGGCTAAATGATTATTATTTTGTGATGAATACTATCTTTCATGTGTTTATTTTCTTTCCAATTCTCTGCAAACTTCTTGAGGTAGCTTCCAGAGTTAAAACTGCGTTCAGATAGGGATGAAATAGGTATATATAAAGTCTAGACCTATATTGAAGCAAGCAATCAGTCAAGATATATGACAGGTGTAAACATAAGCAGAGTCCAATGGGATTGGCTGAAGAATTGGTCATGTCTTGTGGGGCTTAGATAAAAATAAGAAGTTAGTTTGAAGCCTGGTGTTCCAAGAGTAGGCTAGTCTCATACTGGAGCATCCTTAGCTATGCCCTGAGAATTGCTTTGGGGCCAGCTAGGTGACTTAGTGGATAGAGATCTGGAGACTGGAGGACCTGGATTCGAATTTGACTCTCGGATACTCTCTAACTATATGACTCAGGGCAAGTCACTTAATTCCAATTGTCCTGCCCTTACCACTCTTCTGCCTTGGAATTGATAGTATTGATTCTAAGACAAAAGGTAAGTGCTTTAAAAAAAAAGTACTTTGGAAGGTGAGGGGGACAACTCTGCCTCTATACCCCTTTCTCCAGGGAACTTTTAAAGGTGTAAAGATTTAGACTTCCCATCAACACGCTCATAAGGTACCTAGAACAGCAATGACTGACAGCAGTGTTTGTACTTGGAGAAGATAAAGCAGACATGATTCAGAACCCAAAAGAAAGATGAATTGTTAGTTGCTCACAGCCTTTTCTTAGTTCTTATCCTTTTTGTCCCCCCTCCAGCTTTGAGCCCTGATATTGACCTTCTTCTTCTCAACTTTCCGGATCCTACTTTCTTCTGGTTTTGTCTTGCATAGCTGATTGTGCTTTTTCATTAGCTTAGTGATAGCTTATCATCTGTGGCCAACTCCTGAGGTTCTGTCTGGGACCTCATTTTCTTTCTATATACCCTCTCTTTCAATGATCTTATCATCTATCACGCATTCTGTTTTAAATCTTTTTAGAAGACTCCCAGGCATTTATACACACACACACACACATATGTATATATGTATATATGCAGTTTAATCTCTTTTCTGAGCTCTAGTTGTATCATTACCTGCCTACTGGCCATCTGAACACCACTGTATGTGTGTGTGTGTGTGTGTGTGTGTGTGTGTGTGTGTGTGTGTGTGTGTGTGTGTGTCTAGACCTTTGATTTCATCAGTGTAGGAAACCCTTGGTGAGGAATTCCCTTTACAATGTATTATGTAAATCCTGATGATACAGGATCTGGAGCTGGGTAAGGGTGAAGTGAGTACCATGAGAAACATACTCCTCCAAACTTCTCTTTTTCTATAGGCAGTACCATTGGTCACCTAAATTTGTGACTGTAGAGGCATCTTTTTTGTTTCCCTCTTATTTCATATAAGATCAGTCATAATGTCTTAATGATTTTTTTAAACCCTTACCTTCCATCTTGGAATCAATTCTATGTATTGGTTCCAAGGCATTAGAGTGGTAAGGGCTAGGCAATGGGGATCAAATGACTAGCCCAGGGTCACACAGCTAGGAAGCGTCTGAAGCCAGATTTGAACCCAGGACCTCCTATCTTTGGGCCTGGCTCTCAACCCACTGAGCCATCTGGCTGCCCCCTTGTCTTGTTGATTTTTGAGCACTACCCTACTAGTTGAGGCTCCATTCGCTTCTTGCCTGGACCACTGCCTCCTAATTAGACCTCAGGCTTCTAGTTCTTCTGTTCTTTGATCTGTTTACTCATACAGCCTGCCAGAAATATCTTCTTAAAACACAAGAATGACCACATCACTCCCCTCTGCAAGAGCATTCAAAGGTTTCCTATTGCCTCTAGAAGAAAATTCACATTCCTCAGTCTGGAATTTAAAGCCCATCACAATCTGACTCTAATCCATCTTTTCCTTCTGCCCTTCCTTCCCTTCTTTCTCCCTCCCTCCCTCTCTCTTCTCCTCTTCCTCCTCCTTCTTCTTTCCTTCTCTCCCTCCTTCCTCTCCTTTGAAGCATCAAGCTTATTTTTCTGAGGCTTCTTTCGCATTATTTTTCTTCATGGAATTCATATACTAGCCAAAATACTCTACTCAAATTAACACCCCACGTTCCACCTCTATGCCTTAACATAGGTTGTTCCCTGTGCTAGAATGCAGGTTAGGTTGAATAGTTAGGTTAGATTCATAGTTCAGGCTATAAAGGTGTGTCTGATCTTTTACCTATCCAAGTGATTGTTAATAAACTTTATAAATTTAAGGCCAATCTCAGAATTTTATTTTTTATAAAGGATTAATCAATAAGTAAATAGAAAGGAAGTAGAATCTCATAGAATCTCTGACCTTTGAGATTCAGCCTATTTGCTATCTCTCCTAGGAAGTCTTTTCTTACCTGTCTCAGTTGTTAGTGTACTCTCCTTCCTCATGTCATCACATGTAATATGTTTATTTACATGCTGAATCTTTCAGGTAGGATGTAAGTCTCATGACGGCAGGGAATACTCCATTTAATGCCCAACCAAATGGGATTGGATTAGAATTTACTAGATGATCCCTAGAGGTGACCTTCCCCTCTTCCCGTGTTAATGTCCCAGAGTCTCTGACCCTTCCCCAAACAAGAACCAAGAGTTCCTTTTTTGACCTCTTGCACTTGGTGCAAAGATTCCTAGTTATGGCCTAGCTCACAGCAGGTCTAAAACTCTTCCCATTGAAAAGAATGCCATGATTTTTTCATGCTCAGGTGAAGTAAAGTTTGAGTGCATATTGCAGATTTTGCGTGTTCCCCTCAAAATGGCAATTTGTGCGTCGTAGAGCCATCATCAGTTCTGTGATCACAGAGGAACTTCTATTGTTCTTCTCTTAGCCATAGCTATTTTTACCCCATGACGCTGAGTGCTCCTTTCTGTCTTGGTGTGCTTCCTCCTTTTGAGGAAAAGTAGTCTGTCATTAAATTTTTTAAAAAAGGATTCTAAGTAAAAGCAAGGGATTTTTCTTACCTTATTTTTACCCAGTTTGGTAAACAGGAAAGGCAATGAAAACACTTATTTTATTTTCACCCAAATGTATCATTATTTCCAACGTCAAGGCAATCTAAAAAAACACAGCTTCTCCAATATAAAGACATGGTTCTCATTCCTCTAGAGTACAGATTCTTAAAAATTTTTTGGGGGGGAGGGATGTGTCATGTGCCCCTTTGGTGGTGAAGTCTATGGATCACCACTCAGAATGTTTGTAAAGTCATAAAATAAAAACACACGGGATTTTGAAGGATTTAAAATGGTATTACGTGCATTTATAAATACAAAATACAAAATACATAGGATCACTAAAACTTAAAATTGCACCAAGACTTTTGGGCATCTAATGTTGAAGAACAGTTATTCAAATATTTAAAAAAATAAGCTAATTTTTTATTAACTCTTATTAACTCAAATAAGGTTTAGAACCCTTGTTTTAGGAAAAAAATTTTACACCTTTATAGCCAAGAAATTACAGAAGAAAAGGTATATTTTAATAGAATAAAATCCCCTTTTGGTGGATTTTGTTTCCAGGGAATCAAAATTTTGACTTTAGGACAATCTATTAGATTCCAATTGGACCTATGGTTGGGAGCGGAAGTTTAAAGAGAAGAGTAGCACTTAGCTTTATTTAGCTGGGGGGAAAATAGTAAGTTCTCACATTTCTATAGCACTTTAGGGTTCACAAAATGTTTTGGCCTTAACAAGCATATGAGACAAGACAACGTAAGAATTATTAACACTCTTTTACAACTGAGGAAATAGAAGTTCAGTAAGGTGAAGTGACCTTTGGCCATGGTCTCAAAGCAATTAAAGAGTCAGGACTGGGATTCACAGCCATATCTGATTCCAAGTTCACTATTTATACATTTCCATTTTTCTAATTTGAAAAAAGAAGGCTAATTAAGTTGGATATTTTGAAAAGAGACGTTTTTGTTCAGATACAGGTTGAACTAGATGGCCTTTGAAATCCTTTCCAGCTCTGATATCCTATGTCTTACAGTGTTTACTTGTCTGTAAAGTAAGAGGAGGGGAAGTATGGGACTCGATGCCTTCTAAGGTTCCTTCCAACTCTAAATTTATGATCCTAGGACATGGGATATTTGATAATAACATATGCATGTTTCAGGGAATTTGTTTTCTAAATATAGAATTTAGATATGGATTTTAGCTTCCAAATATGGAATTTACATGTGGAATTTAACTTGCAGATCCTTAACATTTACCATTTGGAATATCCCCAAGAGAATTCCTACCATATCCCATTTAATACCCAATGACCCAGTGTAGTTACACAGCCCACCCTTTTACAAGAAGAAATCAAGCAATGATATACCTCCAGTAGTTAAGAATGAGCCACTGCCTTCCTTGATCCAAGTATTCTCACCTCTCATGCCAGCAGGAGTAAGAGCTTTTTCTCACATTTCATAAGGCTACATCAGCACTTCTGCATAAGGCCTTGGTTTTGGTTTAGTTTAGTTTTTTAGCCCAGCTGTTAAAATTTACTCTGGAAAGCATCTGGGTATGTTGGCAATACTGTCCTGGCAACTTGTAAGAAAAGTTACATTTCTGAGACATTAGCTTGCAATAATGTTACATACACTTCCTTAAAGTGACTGATATGACCTAGATGAGAAATTACTTTTAAGCTACAAAGCTACAGTTCAGAAAATGACTGATGTGAGAGTCACTTGGTGTTGTGGAAAGGATATTGGACTGGACGTTAAGGGACCTAGGTTATAATCCTTGCTCTACTACTCACTTGGTGAATTGCTCTGGGTAAGCCTCTTAAGTTTTCTGGGTCTGAATTTCTTCATCTGCAAAATGAAGGGATTAGACAAGATGATATCTGAGGTCCTTTCCGGTTCTAATATTTTAATATTCTTTGATTTCTGACTGATTTGGGGACTACTATCTAGTCATTTTCCATTCTACAGATGACTAGAAATCTAATAAGTGAAGTAAAAGATTTAGTGATGACAACGTTGTCCAAATAAATGAGGCACAGACATGGCACTCTGACAAATTTATAAAAGATGATGACTATCTAAATTCTAGAAAGACTCTAAAATGATCTTTTCTGATTTCAACACAGGGATCAAAAATAGGGAGCCGCAACAGCTGTCAGTGAGGCTTGGAGTAGGAGGGGAAGAGATGTAGGCCAAATAGGATCAGAAGACTTACAGGCAGAAAGGAGCCTCACAAATTACCTCATTCAATCCCTTCATTTTACAGATGAGGAACCTGAATCCCTAAAAGGTAGAATGGAGTGTCCAAGGCTACACACACACAGAAAGAACTGGGATTCAAGCCATTGTTGCTGTTTAGTCATTTTCAGTCATGTCTGACTTTTCATGACCCCATTGGCAAAGATCCTGGAGTAGTTAGACATTTCCTTCTCCAGTTCATTTTTTAGATGAGGAAACTGAGGCAAATGGGATTAAGTGATTTCCCTAGGGTTACAAAGCTAGTAATTATCTGAGGCCAGATCCGAACTCCTGATGATGAGTCTTCCTGATTCCAAGTCCCATACTATTTTATACACTGTGCCATCTAGCTTCCCTGCTTCAAAGCACACCCCTCTGATTATAAATCATTGTTCTTATGACCGTACAAATTTACTTCTTGACCATCACCACTTAGATCCTGCTGCAGCCATGGGGATCAATAAGGATAGGAGTTGGGGGAAATGTCTAGTTGTAACAAATTGAGAAGAAACTGGCGGGGGTGTCATATATGTTAATGCTAACATACATGTTGCTGAAAAATGCTGAGTGCAAGAGATTGACTCGTTTAAAAAAAATCTCTGTACCTTCTTTTTTATCTTGAGTTCCTGCAGCCTGACCCTGGATCACATTTCATTGCTTGCCTCTTCAACTTTGTTCTTACTTCTGGTTCTGACCTGCTTTCACTTCATATGAATACTGCTTTTTCCTAGCTTGATATCCATAACCTAAATGCTTCTGGTCCCTACACATTGAGAAACTTCTTGCCTATTGTTTTCCTTTGTTCTTAGGTAAGGAAACTTCAATTTGAACCATCAAATTTGTTCACTATCAGCTTGATTGCAAGTCCTATCCCCAGACTCAGCGACAGGGCCAGGACAATCAATATATTTCTGAATACTATTGATGAGAAAGATATTTCCCTTTTTTCTCATTATAGTTCTAATATCAAACACACTTTAGGGCTCACCAGCCAAGGAATTATTAAATGGCTAGAGAATTTGTGAGACAGAAGTTAAACATGTCAAGATTACATAGTAAGAGAATCAGAGAGTAAGTAACAGAATTCTGGTTTCCTTTCCTCTTCTATGTGAGAATCATAGAAAGTCAGAGTTGGAAGAGAGTTTAGAAATTTTCTAGCCCAAACCTCCCATTTTATAGCTTCCAAAACTAAAGTTTAAGAGAAGTTAAATGAACCACATTAATAAGAAGCAGAATTTGCATATCAACCCAGTTTTTTGGCTAAAATCTAGAGCTCTTTCTACTATTCAATCATGCAAGTCCTACCTATCCTTCAGGGTCCATTCTGAGGTTCACCTTCTCTATGAAATCTCTGTCTTCATTTAATCGATTTCTTTGTCTCTTTCCTGAATTTCTATCGTATATCAGACAGATCACTTAATTTTATTTTTAATATTTAAATTTTTTAAAAATTTATTTTAAATTATCTACTTAATTTTTTCCTATTGTTGTTGTATATATTTAGCTTTCTCTCCCCAGCTGAGCTGTCAGTTTGAAAGGTCCACAACTCTGTGTGTATTTCCCATGGTGTCTTGCATGATAGATATTACAAACACAATAGCTCCTCAATACAAGCTTGTTGATCAATCAATTGACTTCCTATCTCCTGAGGCAGCGTTTGATCCTTAGGGCCATTGGACAATCTATAAGCCTTCAGACAGTATAATCATACTATTCAAGTTGTTCATTAAGTGAAGTATTAGTGAATGGATTTTCTATTAAATATTTTCAACATCAGTAGTCCTTTTCAGGAAGATGTTGGAAGACAGCCTAGGAAATATACTCTTATTTTGAAAGGAGAAGAAGAATTCAGATCACTTGTTTTTCCATGATCTCACTGTTTTAGGTAACCATGACATTATATTCTTTGGATCACAATATTTTCTGTATAATAGGGTGATGGTGGTAGGAGTGGTGGTGGTGGTATGAATTAGGCAGAATAGCTACTAAAGCTCTTTCTACTTTAAATCTATCATTCTATGTCCCTTTGGCCTAAATTTTATATAGTATTTTTATATCTGTTGCCTCATTTAATTGCTGCAGTAATATTATAAGGTAGACAGCAGATATTTTTAGTATTCTCTCCTCTAGATGAGAAAATCAAAGCTCAGAGATATGGATGACTTGTTGAAAGTCACACTGATGGTAAATGACAGGGTCAGGACTTGAATTCTGGTCTTCTGACTTCGAGGTCAGGGCTTTTTCTACTTTACTGAATTCACTGACACACTACCCATATTATATATATATATATATATATGTATATATATATGTATATATATATGTATATATATATACACATAGCTCTCATATAAGATACCAAGTTTTTCTTTTTCTTTTTAAGAGAACATGATTAGTTCCCAGAAACTTAATAAATAAAACATTTTCCAAACTAAAAACATAATATTAAATCTCTATATTTTTTTCATATTGGTAAAAGTCAGGGGGCTTTATTTGTCATGCATTGTCCTAAGTGTTCTTGGTGCATATAAGCACTTTAATAATAATATAAAATGAGATCACTGATGAAGTAGTTGAAATAAAGTGGCCATAGAAATAAAGTGGTTCAATCACAGACACTTTTATAGTACCCAAATAATTCTCCAGAATCTGTGAAAAACTACTTATTGGAAAACTACCCCCAACANATATATATATATATATATATGTATATATATATACACATAGCTCTCATATAAGATACCAAGTTTTTCTTTTTCTTTTTAAGAGAACATGATTAGTTCCCAGAAACTTAATAAATAAAACATTTTCCAAACTAAAAACATAATATTAAATCTCTATATTTTTTTCATATTGGTAAAAGTCAGGGGGCTTTATTTGTCATGCATTGTCCTAAGTGTTCTTGGTGCATATAAGCACTTTAATAATAGTATAAAATGAGATCACTGATGAAGTAGTTGAAATAAAGTGGCCATAGAAATAAAGTGGTTCAATCACAGACACTTTTATAGTACCCAAATAATTCTCCAGAATCTGTGAAAAACTACTTATTGGAAAACTACCCCCAACAGGCTGTTTACTGGACCAAGAAAACATCGTTGTGCTCTTCAGCCTTTAGTTATCACCCTCCTAGTGACAGCTGTTATTGCTCTTAGTACCCAAGAGCCTCAAACAACAGCTAATTGCCCACGAAATATATCTTTTTTCTTTTTGGGGGGAGGTGGGTGGGAGGAGAGGAAAATTCTCACATGAATTGACTGCAAAGTCAATTTGAAATAATATCACATAAAAACCAGAGCTGCTTGGAAGAACAGGAAGGAGTTACATTTACACATCTCCAGTCTCTTCAAACTTCTGAATGTTCACATTATGACATATTATTATACCGAAGCACAGATGATTTACATGCAGAAATCTCACCGCAGGGAACTAAAACTCTTAACATCCCCACAGAGCAAGGTGAAATTTTAACTCTGTTTATTTTTATACTATCATTATTTAAGATCTGCATACTTTGTATTTGTCAAATGTACAACCAGTGAAGGATTCCTTTATCTTATACAGCTAGGTATGCATTCATTATTCTCTCAAAAGGGGGAGAATCAAGCTTACACTGTATCCTTGGCTTTCCTTTTCTTCCTACTTGATTTTCAGAGGCCAAGAAGTTTGATTAAATAAGACACATTGTAAGCTTCATTGTACAATGAGCCCTCAGTATCTACTTATGGCTGGGGACATTACCAAAGGCCAGGGCTCAATAAAGAAGGCTATTTTGTTACTCCCTGTCTTCTACTCTCCCCAGGGAATGAAGCAAGCTCCCTTTCCTTAGAAATCTAAGTGGTGGCATCTTTCTCCATTAAGTGTGGCTTCAGTAGGAAGAGAGAATTCATCTGACTTTCCTTAAGTAGAGAAACCAGAAGCAGTAGGAGAAAACAAGAGTTTTCATGAGCATTCTGTTCAGGTTTCCTAAAGATCTGAGGATTCTCAACCCTATGTGAAATCCTGCCACCCACTGAGATAGGTGTTGCCTTATGGCGGTATACAACTGGGTATCCTGCAGGGATGGTTATATGGTACTCCTACATGCTATCCATCCATCAGTTTCCTAAGTGGTGGGGCTGATCAGTGATTGTATATCTTTCTACTTGCAAATAAGCAGGCCTATAAACAAGAGAAGTGTATTTTTAAAAAAATAGCTAAAGATCTAATGGCATCAGTGAAGAACATTTAAGAAGGTTATAAATTAGGGGCCTGTTTATATTTCTATTATAAAGCCTAAATTTTTCTTTTAAATAAGGAAGATCTCTTACCTTGAATAAGGCTATAGGTGAATAACTGTTTTGAAGCACTATATAAGTGAATTATGATTACTATTATTAGTAGATGAAAGTAAAAAAAACGAGCCAAACTAAGTCCTGGTTTTGAGGTAACATTTTCATGTTCAGAAAGTTTCCCAGGCAAGTACAAAGTTGGGAAGTTAGAAGGCCTGGTTTTTGGTCCTGATCTATGATGGTAAACTTGCTGTGCCATAATTTCCTCATCTGAATATGGAGATAATAATAGCTACCTTATACCCATCAACTGGGAAATGGCTGAGTAAGTTATAATATATGATTGTAATGGAATACTACTGTGCTGTAGGAAATGACTAGCAGGAGAAGCTAAGAAAAACCTGGAAGGATTTACATGAATTAAAGCAGAGTAAAATAAGCAGAACCAGGAGAACATTGTACACTGACAGGAATACTTTACAATAAACAATTGTGAATAACTTAGTTATTCTCAGCAATTCGGTGATCTAAAACAATCCCAAAGGACTCTTATAAAAATGCCATCTGCTGCCAGAGAAAGAACTGATGGAATTTGAGTTCAGACCAAAGCAAACTTTTTTCACTTTCTTCACTTTTTTGGTTTGAGTTTCTTTCCACAAAAGGATTAATGTGGAAAAATGTTTTACATGATTGCACATGTAAAATCTAAATCAGATTGCTTACCATCTCATTGAGGGAAGGAGGAGTGAGGGAGAGAATTCAAGGCTCGAAATTCTTTTTAAAATTTGGAAACTTTTTACATGTTATTGGGGAAAAATTAAATTAAAAAAAAAGAAAATAATATCTATCCTACCTATATTACAGGATTATTGTCATGATATAATGAGATAACAGATGTTAAAAACCCTCTGAAAAGTTGAAAGTACAATAGAAATATAAGCCTTGTCTTCTACCAATATATATAGTTTCTTCATTATGAGGCCATTAAAAAAAACGAGTTGAAAGCTCTCTTATAATGTTATATGATTTCTCAAACTGTGTTTTTTTTTTTTAAATTTAAAATCAACCTAGATAGCAAAAGGCAATTTAAATGAAATTCTGATTAGACTCCAAATTCAAGTTTAGGTCAAATGCCATGCTGATCCTAGAGCTAAGCAAAAACACAATCATCTTTAGCCTGACACTTTTTATCCATATTTGCAGACTACTGTTTTATCAGTTTATTGGAGTTTTGAAAATGGTTCTTCTTTTCCCTAGGACAGCTTCAGAGATTTGCACACTACTAATGATACAATGCTTGGAACACAATGGACATCACTACAAACATGAGAGCTGTCTCAAGCTGCTCCAGCACATTACTCATTCATTCCTTGGGTTGCCCAGGATCAGGATGCACTGTTATTGTCCTAAGAGGTGCAGGACTTGGAAATTCTACCAAGTGACAACTCCAAGGGTGTTGATCTTGGCTCACTCCTTTTTATCTAAAGTTGTCCAAGAATGCTGACTCACTCAGGATTTTGGCATTTGAAGGTCTAGCCCTTGATACTGAGACAGTGGAAAACTTTTAAATCAATAGTAGGTACAGCCAATAACTTCCAGCCATTTCAGCACTTTGTCCTTCAGATGTTTTCCTAACAATTTACAATGGTCGTCATGAAGCTGGGTTAGATGTTTTCTGAAAAGATTAAAATGACTCCAAGACAGGGGAATATTGGATTCTCAAGTCTTAATTTCTTTTGTGTCATGGAATCCTCTGTCAATCTGATAGAGTCTATACAGCCCTTCTCAGAGTAATGTTTTTAGATGCATAAAATAAAGTATATGAAGGAATAATAAAGGAAAATGATTACATTGAAATATAATATTAAAATCTTAAAAAAAACTCAGGTTAAGAAACCATGCTGTAAAAGACTGATGGGCAATTGCAGATTCAAATTGGGTCTTATTTTAAGCATGAACTTCATGGAGTGACATGGCTCAAATTTTCTATATATTCCCAGGAACTTGACAAAATTAAAAAAAAAATCCTTACCTTCTGTCTTAGAATCAATACTGTATATTGGTTCCAAGACAGAAGAGTGGTAAGGGCTAGGTAGTGGAAGTGACTTGCCCAGGGTCATAAAGCTAGGAGATATCTGAGGCCAGATTTGAACCCAGGACCTCCCATCTATAGGCCAGGCTCTCGATCCACTGAGACACCTAGCTACCCTCTTGACAATACATTTCATTAAAAACTTAATTGATTTTTACTCTTTGTCTTAGAATCAAGCCTATGTATTGGTTCTAAGGCAGTAGAGTGTTAAGGGCTAGGCAATGGCAGTTAAGTGACTTGGCCAGGGAAGTGTCTGAAACCAGATTTTGAACCCAGGACCTCATCTCCTTGGCCTACCTCTCAATCCACTGAGTTACCTCACTGCCCCCAGAAACCATGCTTTATGAGGCGGATGGGAAATTACAGATTCAAATTGAGTCTCATTTTAAGCGTGAATTTCATGGAGTGACATGGCTTAAATTTTCCATATCTTCCTAGGCCTTAACAACAAATTTTCAACTGGATGGGTTAAAACTTAATTGATTTTTAAAAGTTAACTAGTAGCATTGATCCGTAGAATCAAAGTGATACAATAAAGGATTAAAGATAAGGCAATGCAATATTACAGTGGGCAAGGCACTGAACTGTTTGCTAGAAAACCTTTTGGATTTGCCTCCTGGTTCTGGTACTAAGTAATTGGAGTTTGGAGCAAATCACCTCTCTTTTCTGCTTCACATTGTGTTCACTTATAAAATATGGCTGTTAGACTATGTCCAACATTTTCATTTCTATTTAGGTTTTCACTTATATTCAACACTACTAAAGAGTACTGTTTTTCCTTTCTGCTTTTTCCCCCTTTTGGTATGAACATTTATGCAGTATAAAAAAATCCCAACAACAAACCACTTAATAAAGAGAACACTTGCAAGCATGAAAAGTGGATCATCTCATCAGAAAGTGTGAAGCACCCAAATCCTACAAATCGATTTTGAAAGTTCTCATGACTTTGCTAACTTTGAATGGCAATTCAAAAGGCAAAGTGACAGATCTCCTTGAAAGGCATGGGCACCATGTGGTGTGTCAATGAATAAAACATTTAAGTGAAGAAACTCTTTACCTTTCATTCATTTACATAGTCTCCACTGAAACTATTTATATTTCATGAGGCTTGCCTGAGCAAATGAAAATTAAAAAAAAAAATCCTAGGCAAGAGCAGAGCTTCATGAATATATCTCTCCAGCTGGAGGCCCTTTACTACCTCATGTTTCCATCAGTATCTGATGAGTAGCCTTTTGTTTATTTTGGCCTAATCCAATTCACTGGACCATCGAGTCACTTGGGGTCTGGCAGAAAAGTAAGAAGAGTGATCATATTGCTTACCTAAACAAAACTCATTTAATATCAACACCAACTTGCCTTATGTGAAAACGACCTGTTCCCTGACTGCTCAAAGTGGGCCTGAGCAAGTGACTTTTCTGTGGGATTGTGTCTCGAGTCTTTTTCTAGACCTAGATGACCTGAGTCAGTGCCTAAGAAAAAAAGATGTCTGGTGACAGCGCGACCTCAAGTCCCCATGGCTTCTGGCTCTTCTTAGTCAGAGGAGAACTTCTTGCATGGCTCAATACCTCTTCTACCTACTCCTCTAAGAAACATGCTGTTGTGACGAGTAGAAAAATACTCCTAGGTAACTGGTCCAATGTGGGTAGACAAGTCAATAAAGATCTGGTGAATATAAACCTGTGGAGAGCTCATGTGGTCTGAAAGAAGAAAAATATTCCTATGAAATTTCCTATCCATTTCCAGGGGAATCTAGAAAGTTCCCAAGAGCTTAAATTTTTTTCCCTCCTATAAACCCTTACCTTCCATCTTGGAGCCAATACTAAGTATTGGCTCTAAGGCAGAAGAGTGGTAAGGATAGGCAATGGGGGTCAAGTGACTTGCCCAGGGTCACACAGCTGAGAAGTGTCTGAGATCAGATTTGAACCTAGGACCTCCCGTCTCTGGGCCTGGCTCTCAATCCATTGAGCTACCCAGCTGCCCCCTTAAATTTTTTTTAAAGATAAAAACTATTTTAAAAACCCTTACTTTCCATTTAGAATCAATAATGTGTATGGGTTCTAAGGCAGAAGGATGGTAAGGGCTAAGCAATAGGGGTTAAGTGACTTGTCCAGGAACACACAGCTAGAAAGTGTCTGATGCCATATTTGAACCCAGTATCTCCCATCTCTAAGTCTGGTTCTCTTTCTACTGAGCCACCTGCCTGCCCCACTAAGATCTTTATGTTGACTAGTAGGTATATAGGAGCACTGATTTTTGCAAGGAATTCTTCTAATGTTTCCTGTTAGGGCCAAATTTACACAAAAGGCTCTAGAGTCTCCCCCTACTTGACATCTCATGTAATCTGAGGGGTGCTGAAAGAGACGTTGCCTCCAAATCTCTCTCCAAATATGCCATACCTTGATCCTTGAAATGCCTGTGGTATTTACCTCTTGGAGTTAAGGCAGTGAAGAGATTTGTTAAAATGCACATTTATAACATATTAAGCCTTTATGAGCCATTAACACTTTTTAAAATTCATTTATCAGATTAGCAAATCACTATTGGGGGGCCCTTATTAGAGAATCTAGACAGAGCAGGTAAATTCTAAAGGGTAAGGGAGAGAAAGGAGAATGATTTGGAGTGTTTCAGAAGCCAGAGTCTGAGACATGGGTGATAAGCATAGGCCTAAATGGGCAGCATGTGGACAGTGGAATTAGTGGCTGTCCCATGAGGAAGATGGGACTAAGGAGGTGGGGTGGAGGGGATTTGAACTGCCCAAGACAAACTGTCTGTTTCAACAATTTTGCCTAGAGTTGGCCCTGGTCTCTGTAAAGCATGGCTCAGTACTCCCCTTAGAATAACTGTGAGATACACATGGTGTATTCAACAGCAGTGTGTTCTCACACTTTGGAAACCTCCTTAGATCGTTTCACACCTGTGCTCAGGGTAAACAGACAACATAATACTGACTGGCAGCTTCCCCAATGCCAAAATACCACCCAGGAATTAACTCAGCTGTGTAACATTCAGTCAAGACTCCACTTGCAGCCATCTCAGCAAGCTGGCTGATGAGAAACTTGGCGAAGGAAGAGAGAGAGAGAGAGAGAGAGAGAGAGAGAGAGAGAGAGAGAGNAAACTAGATGGTTCAGTGGATAGATCCAGGCCCAGAGATGGGATGTCCTGGGTTCAAATCTGGCCTCAGACACTTCCCAGCTGTGTGACCCTGGGCAAGTCACTTAACCCCCATTGCCTAGCCCTTACAGCTCTTCTGCTTTAGAACTAATAGACAGTATTGATTCTAAGATGGAAGATAAGGGTTAAAAAAAAAGAAGAAACTGAATTTCAGAAAAAGCAGAACTTGAATTCAAACCCTCACCATCTGATCTGAGATAAAATACTCTTTCCGCTCCTCCACAGCATCATCTCAGTTTGATGCATTTTTATTAAGCACCTAATTATGCCCCTAACATTGAGAAGATAGAGAGAGACAGAGAGAAAGAGACAGAGACAGAGACAGAGACAGAGAGAGAGACACAGAGAGAGAGACAGACAGAGAGAGAGACAGACAGACAGACAGATAGAGAGATAGAGAGACAGAGAGACAGAGACAGAGAGACAGAGGCAGAGACAGAGACAGAGGCAGAGACAGAGACAGAGACACAGTCAGAGACACAGTCAGAGAGAGAGAGAGACAGAGAGACAGAGAGACAGAGAGAGAGACAGAGACAGAGACAGAGACAGAGAGAAGCTACTGCAAAGAACCAGGGAAAGTCTTTAACATTCATTAGGCGCTCTGGTACATCCTTAAGTTAGGATACAAATGAAGAATGGCACACTAAAGGGGACATGGTCTTGTAGCCTGAGAAATACAGGCTCTGTAAATGCCTATTGGAAGCAGGAGAAAAAGTGCATAACATCTCTAGCACCTAATGGCTCTCTATTTACATAATTAATGACTGAAGTGCTCTGCAAAATGACTGTGGGCTCTGGAGAATTGTGCTGTTCTAATTATTAAAAGTTTAGTTTTCTCATTAGATATTACATTTATTCTTTAAAAATTAGGCACGTGTCAGCCTGTGGAGACCATTATTTTTTCTAAAGGTGCCATTGGTAATAATAATTAAATATGACAATGACCACTATTAATAATAATAAGCTCCTGAAAAAATTCAAATCCTGCATCTCATAGCCATGGTTTGTGAAGCAGTCCGAGGCACAGGTAGCTCAGAGGTTGTCTGCAACTGCTGACTGGATGGCAGCTCATCCTCCAACACTATGGTTGAGTCAACAATCAAGACTGGTGCTGCTTTCAGCAGAGGACAGGGTCGTGCTGCCAAGAGGGGAACAAGTAGTACTCTCCACCTGCACCTCAATAGGAAGTATTAACAGGGTGTAGAAGCAGGGAATTTCCTACATTTTTGTGGTTGGGTTTTTCCTCTCCTACACTCAGCTCTCCCTCAGTAAGCAAGTTTGTCTTCTTGCTGGAAATGATATGGCAGCTGTTCCCCAATCTATGGGTTAGATTCTGAGGTGAGTGAAGCCCATGGTCACACAACTAGGAAATGTCTGAGGCCAAATTTGAACCCAGATCCTCCTGACTCCAGGCAAGGTGCTCTGTCTTCTGAACCTCTCAGCTGCCCTATATAAAGCATCTTTCCAGAAAGACAAGTAGTCTAGCTTGGTGGGCCAAAGAATAATGTATATGTAGGACAGGAGCAGAAGATGAGGTTTGAAAGGTAGTTTGGGATCATATCACGGTAGGCTAATATTAAACATGCAATTAAAAATATTCCAATTGGCTCTATGCGCTGACTAGTTGGGGGGGGGGAGGGGAGGGTCTTTCTGACTGAACCAACAATCAGAACTGAGTTTAAACAGGACCTATACACCTCCTTGAATCAATTAAAGCCAATGCGGAGGATTAGGTTATCAATTTATATAAAATGAAGAACTATCAGATAAAGAAGGAAAGGAAGGGAAGGAGAGAAGAGATTATAAGTGAATGGATTAAAGAGGTGCCACAAACACAGTATTCCAGCAGATCTTGGAAGAAAGGGAGCAAGGAGAATAAATGGAAATATCTTGAATAGAGTTACTGTCTCTTCAGGCAATAAGAAGTCCCAAGCTATGATTAACTTTCCCCCAACTACTCTTCCTATCTATCCACAGACAATAATATAACCTGCTGTTTCATTACCTGAATATTTCCAGTAAATTCAATTTTGCCTCAATTATAAAGAGGCCAGGGATTAACTAAGAGAAAGATATACATACAAGGTTAGGTGGAGAGCCCAATCTCCACCCAAGTGTTAAGAAACTAGAGGCTCAGAGCAATTGTGATTGAACTCAAAACCTTTCATCTAAAATAAATTCCCTAAAGCCAAAAAAAAGGGGGGGGGCGGGTGCTGAAATCAAGTGGACTAGAGGAGCATTATATTACTTCGTAGCCTTAAAACAAGCTAATTGGTTTAACTGGGCATTATGCTAAGTTTAGAGTTTGGACTTAATTGTGTGAACAATGAATACTTTTGATCAAGGTTAATGACATAGAGGCAGTATGGTGTAAATTGGTAAGAGTGCTGGACTTGAAGAAAAGACTCAAGTTTGAATCTCTCCTCAAACACTTACTAGTTCTGTTACTCTGAGCAACAAACTAATCTCTTTGGGTCTTAGTTTCTTCATCTGTAAAATGAGGGGTTTGGATTTGATGCCTTTTTTAAAAAAAAACAATAACCCTTACTTTCTGTCTTAGAATCAATACTATATTGGTTCTAAGGCAGAAGACATGTAATGGCTAGGCAATGGGGATTAAGGGACATGCCTAGGGTTACACAGCTAAGAAGTGTCTGAATCCAGATTGGAACTCAGGACCACCTGTTTCCAGGCCTGGATCTCTATCCACTGAGCCACCTAGTTGCCCCACATAAGACATATATACAACGTGGTTTGGAGGGGGAGGGAAGGTGCTTAGCAACTCTGGAGAGTCAAGAAAGTCCTCCTACAGAATTTGACATTTGATCTGTACCTGAGAGAGAGAGAGAGAGAGAGAGAGAGAGAGAGAGAGAGAGAGAGAGAGAGAGAGAGAGAGAGAGNGAAAGTCCTCCTACAGAATTTGACATTTGATCTGTACCCGGGAGAGAGAGAGAGAGAGAGAGAGAGAGAGAGAGAGAGAGAGAGAGAGAGAGAGAGAGAGAGAGAGAGAGAGAGATTTAGAGGTAACAAATTCTAGGTAGGAAGTATAACTAGTGCAAAGAATGAGGGCAAGAGATGGGATGTAGAAGGGGAAGAATAGCAAGAAGGTCAGTTTGGCTCAACTGCTTTGGGCATATGTGGTAGGGAGTAATGATCAATAAAGGTTTGAAAAATAGGCTAAAGACTGATTGAGGGAAAGACTTTATATGGCAAACAGAGAGTCATTTTGGAAGAATAATAATAAGGAGTCTATAATAAGAGTCTAGGAGATAGGGGCAGCTATGTGGCTCCTTGGATTGAGAGCCAAGCCTAGAGATGGAAGATCCTGGGTTCAAATCCAGATGCAGACGCTTACTAGTTGTGTGACCCTGGGAAATGGAAAACCACTCCAGTATTTTTGCCAAGAAGTGCCCAAATAGGGTCACAAAGAATTATACATGCATGAAATAACTCAACAGTAATGAGAACCATTATTTAGGCAAAATCAATTGTCTGTCTTTAGGCAAAACATAAAGAGAATAATCTTATAGGTTTTAGGTTTAAGGTCTAGAAGACTGGGAGTCATAATCTTATGGAAAGAAATAGAGAAATTTGGAGGAGTAAATAGGTTTATGGTCATTAGTGGGGGGCACATGATGAATTAAATTTTGTGTACTCTATCATTGAGGTATCAGTAGAAATATATTGAAGGCAGTTGTGGAAACAAATCTGGACCATAGACAAGTGAGGAAGGTTGGAATTATAGATCTGGGAGTCCTCTGCATGGAGGTGATAATTGAAATTGTGGTAATAGATGAGAACACTAAAAGAGAGACTACAGAAAGAAGATCTGAGTATTGAGGAGAGGACATTAAGGAATGTTTATGTTTAGGGGACTGGAGGAGGAAGAAGAACCCTAGAGAAGAACAGAAAGTGAGACCCAAGTAAGGAGAGAGAAGAGAACCAAGAGAATAGTGTCATGACAAATAAGGGAGATGATAGTTTCAAGAAGGAGCCAGTAGTCAGGTGTGTCAAATGATGTGCCACAATCAAGAAAGATTAGGACTAATAAAGATCCATGGGATTTGACAATTAGAAGATAAGAAGTAGCTTTTTAAATAAATTTCTGCAGAATAATGGGGAAAGAAATAAAATTCCAACAAGTTAGATAATGAAAATATGTTAAGATGGTGGAGGCAACAAATTTAGAATACACTTTTGTAAAGTTTGGTGGCAAAAAAAAGGGAAGAGGGGGCAGCTGGGTAGCTCAGTGGAGTGAGGGTCAGGCCTAGAGACAGGAGGTCCTAGGTTCAAACCCGGCCTCAACCACTTCCCAGCTGTGTGACCCTGGGCAAGTCACTTGACCCCCATTGGCCACCCTTACCACTCTTCCACCTATGAGACAATACACCGAAGTACAAGGGTTTAAAAAAAAAAAGGGAAGAAATAAGGTGGTAGCTTTAGGGAACAGAGGTGATTGAAGCTATAGTTTTAAAATGTTTTAATACTTTATTTTTAAATTTTGTGAGTAGTGATATCTTAATATGTTTGTGGAATGTGAGAGTAGGAATTTGAAGACAGGAAGAAACTGAGGATCCACAGATCCTCTCAAGAGAAGGGATGATTGATAGGCTAAGCAAGGTCTCTGAGGAAGAAGAGAATGGAGGTAAGATTAAGGGCACAGGTGGAGGGATTAGTGTTAGGAGCATGAAGAGATATTTTCTTTTGAGTTTGGAAGGGGTGATTAGAGGATTGGTGAAGAAACAGAGAAATACTGAAGTGGAAAGGAGGGACTTCAAAGATTATATATATATATATATGTATATATATATATATACACACACATATATGTAGATATATGTATATATGTATATAATGCCATCCTCCCCCTATGTCACTTAATTAGCTACAGTCTTTTTTTCTTAAACCCTTACCTTCCATCTTAGAATACTGTACTGTGTATTGGTAACACTGTGTATTGTGAGTGGTAAGGGTTAGGCAATAAGGATTAAGTGACTTGCTCAGGGTCACACAGCTCAGAAATTTCTATTGTCAGATTTTCAACCTGGGATTTCCCACCTCTGGGTCTGGCTCTCAATCTATTGAGTCAGCTGGCTGCTTCCTTGGCTATACTCTTTGCCCAAATTTTCTCTGGTGGAATCTAAATTGCTTGCAAATAAGTCTTGGAATGATAGAAAGAATAACAGTAGTCAAGAAATCTGGGTTAGAATCCTGTCTTTGTACCTTTCCAACTCTGTGACCTTGGGCAAGTCCTTTAACTTTTTTGAAAAACAATTTGACTCTTTATATCACAGAATTATTTTGAGGATCAAATGAAATAATATATGCAACGTACTTTGTAACCATACAGTACAATTAGAATATATATGAAATCATTGTTATTACATTGAAAATGAACTTATCTGTTATTATATGAAGAAAAGTAAATGATAATGATCAAAGAATCCTGATGAGGAGAGAAAAAATATTTTATAATAAAATTCTTTGCAGATAAATAATTTATAATTAATTTAAATATAACTAGTGACTTAGTATAGTTGTAGTGATATTACTGTTGTTTCTAAAAATTTTTAATTAAAAAAAGGAAAAGATAATACATTCTCATGGTTTTGGAATAACTGATTTTAGGACTATAATTAAATTTGTCTTAGTTACTGATTCACTTCCACAAGTGACAGTTGAGTATTTCCTTTGCACTATGCATGGCCTCTAGTCCAAATGGCTCCTCCTCCTGGTTTCTGATAACTGGATAATATCCCCTTTGGCAATTTATAATAAAAGCCACCCAAATAATTTGATAAATGAGAAAAACCACTCTCCTTAAAATGCAATAAAGACTTTTTGGTAACTGAAAAGAGATTAGTTTTAGAATATTTTGAAGTTATTTCCCATGGTGTAGCTTTAAAAAAGAGGGTCAGGAATTTTATTTGTGCTTATCTGAGATTAGCACACAATATCCCTGAAAACAAATGACAGGACTCAGCATGGCGGAAAAATTATGATACCGATGGAAAAGGCACTGACAGTACCATAATTTACTATTTCAAAAGAGAAACGATACCCGGCAGATTCATAATTAATTTTGTTAGTGAAAGTCCATGCACCATTAGGTTGATTTAAAAAAAAAATAGAGAGCAATAGCTGCGGCAATATCAACAAAAGAAGAGCCTGGCATGTAGTTGTTTGACTTTCATAGAAACCATAAATGCAATCCTTTAAATGCCTCTTAAAGAAATAAAAATTTCCTTTCATTCAAAATGATGGCCTGATTCTTTTCCTGCCTCTAATAGCCCTGATGTGTCATCTGCCTGGGTCTCTACGTTTACCAGCACATACTGAAACTGTCAATTCCTCGGCACTTTTGGGAAGTACACGTTTGCATGCTAAACAGACAATAAAACTCTCAAAGGCCACATTCACAAAATGCGCAATAATCCTTCTCTTAAAAGACTGAAGGTGTAATAGTAACATGGAAATGATCTTACCCCGAAGAAGGCTGGCTCCAGCTGTGGCTAAGCAAGTCAAAAACTAGTAAACTTGCTTGTAATAACATCCTAACAAATCCAAAGGTTTTTCCCTCATCCACAGTTTAAAAAATCATCTCCTATAGCAGTGTGTGTCAAATCCAAGTCCAAGGATTAAGGCAAAAAGCTTGCTTATAGTAATTTGCCTGGTTAGAGATAAAAAAAAATTAATCTGTCTTGAAACTGTCAGTTAAATGTTTTTAAAGCCAAAAAAAAAAAAAACAAAACCCAGTCTCACTATTCAAGGCAGAATTCTTAGATTGTTACGCAGTGGTAAATTCATCTCTCTTTCAGGTATCTGATATCTGTGTTTCAAAGCAAAGCAAACAAATAAAAAAGTTATCCATGAAGCTTTAGGAGATTCTTAGTAGTCACAGATGAAATTCTTCAGCCTTCTTTGATGTTAAAAGAGACCAAGGATCTCACCGAAAAAGTACTTCCTTGCAATTAAAAACAATCGGTATTCCAAAGCTGAAAACTAAGGTTCTTCAGATCCCGAAATCTTTCCATTCCAGGATGAGCTTGAGTGTTCTGATGTTAATAGGATGCCTGGATTTTTAAAAAACCTGGCTAACATTCAGGCTAAAGAGTCTGTGAAACAGACTTTTTCCATCCTATGACCTCAGTCTTAGGATTTCTTCCTTACAAAATGTTAGTTATTTTACTTGGCGTTTTGCCAAAATTCTGTGTATCTCTCTCTCTCTCTCTCTCTCTCTCTCTCTCTCTCTCTCTCTCTCTCTCTCTCTCTCTCTCTCTCTCCCCTCTCTCTCTCTCCCCCCCCCACCTCTCTCTCCTTTATCCTGTTCTAAACCATTGTTTCTGCACTGAACCAAGTTGAAGTGTGGTTTGACCTACAGTGTGCTTAGGGTTCAGAGGGTGGGCAGTGGAGAAAAAAGGGGATAGCAAAGGAATCAGTTTACAATCATCATTCAGAGTTGAAAAGTCAGAGCTCAATCTGAATTCCTGTCATTTTTTGTGTCGTTATTTTTTTAAACATATAATTTGTCTATTCGATTTGACTACAGTTTTTGTCTTTGCTCAGAACTCATAAGTTGTGTTAAATGCCTGTTTTTACATACCATGTCATAGCTTGATAATGTATAAACTACATATCCACCCAAACTCTCCTGGGCAGTCCAGGGTTTCAGATTTCACCCGGCATTCACCCAGACTATAGACTTTGGAAAACTGGTCACCTAGGCAACAAGGAATCTTAACCAAATAACAAATCACTTAAGAATCTCATTTTCAATTAATCATTTTTCTTTAAAAATTCAATATGCAACACAGTTTTTAAAGGCTTTTAAATAATTCTCTTTTTCCCTCATATTCCTCTACACTACCAGGCAATTTTGAAGTTATACTCTACTAACTGGATTTAACTCAGCATTTTAAAAGTATCAACTATGTACAAGAATATAGAGGCAAAATGGAAAAGAGTTCTTGTCCTCAGGGAGCTTACATTCTATTGGGGGAAAATGCTATTTAAAATAAACACACTATTTAAAGTAACAACTAGGAGGAGCAGGAAAGGGCTATCTGTGGGAGGTGGCAGACAATGATTCTAAAAGGTTAGAACTTTTCCCACTACATCTGTAATTTTTTGGGGGCTGTTCCAAGAACCCTTTTCAAGAGACAACAACAACAAAAGATATTGCAATCTCCTGGGGTAACAATATGCTACACATAATAATTTGCAATTATTTATTGCTTTAGGTGCTATTAAAGAATTTTTAGGGCTAACCCTAACAGTTTGCTTTGCTGTGATGAGCTCTCTGCCACTAAATGGGAACCACTGAACAACTCTACAGCTGCTTTCCCCTGTAACATGAACCTTTCATTTTAGGAGAGAGTAAACTGGAGCTTACTTGCGGTTCAGTGAACTGTTTAATTTCACTGAATGTGAGAGCTAGGATTTGAACTCATGTTCTTTAATTCCTTAGTATCTGTTTCACATTACTGATTCATATTGAACTTTCATTGAACTAAAACTTCTAACCTTGTTTTTAACAAATGAACCAATAAATGAAGCCAGTTTATCTCCTATCCTGTAACTGGAGGAATTTCTTTTTCATTCTTGGTCAGTTTCATGGTCTTTATCCATAGCTTTGGAAGGCCAGCCTTTGGAGGTATAGCTCTGGGTATGAATCCTGCCTTTGATAATTAATACCTGTAGGACTTTGGACTGGTCTCTAAACTTCCTAAGGGCTCAGTTTCCTTAGCAGTAAAATGAAGGAGAAGGGATGGACTAAATGGTCTCTGATATACTTTTCAGCACTAGAGAGTATAATCTTAAGATCTTTTTGGATTAGCAGTACATTAGCTATCTCTCCAAACTTGTGTCAACTCCAAGACTGATGAGTACAACTTCTATAACTTCATCCAAAACAGTCATTATAGATCAAAGTTGAGAAGAAAGTCTTATAACATGCTATTAAATATTCCCCCACCCTCTAGTTTCCTATTAGTTCTTTATAGTAGGTACCACACTTGGTGCAAGACTCCATAAGGAAGAACCAGATTAAAATGTAATTGGGTAATTATTAACAAAATGATAAGAAGGTAGTCCACAACATAATGCCAATTTGTGGTTTTCCAAGTCAAAATACAGCTAGCTCACACAGCGGGTGAGGTGTCAGGCCTGGAATCAAGAAGACGAGTTCAAATTTGGTCTCAGACACTTTTTCGCTGTGTGACCCTTGGTAAGTCACTTAACCCTGTTTGCCTCAATTTATTTATCTGTAAAATGAGTTGGAGAAGGAAATGACAAGACACTTCAGTATATTTGCCAAGAAAACCCTAAATGGAGCCACAAAACATCAGATACAACTGAAAACAACTAAACAACAACCAAAATATCAATGTGCAGTGACGGGGATCCATTGCTATTTGAATTGGATGTTTCTGCATTATAGGATCATAAGGTCATGGATTTAGAGCTAAAAAGCCCCCCTAGAATCCAACTAATTCAATTTTCTCATTTTACAAAAGAGGCAACTAAGGCTTCAAGAGATCAAGGGACTTGCCTGAGATCATGCAGGTAGGAAGTGGCAGATCTAGGCAATCAGATCTTTTGATTCCATGGCCATAGCCTCTCCCATTATGCTAAAATACCTGTTCAAATCAGAGTTCTTTGAGTACAGTTGTTGAACCTGTGACAAATTCACCTAACTGAACTGTTAACCAGACTATATCCTTGATTCTTGAGGATGCCATGAGAGATAAACAATTGCATTATTGAAATCCAGCTGAATTATGTCTGCAACATTTCTCTAACGTGCCAGTCTACTATTCCTATCAAAAATATCTCTAAATAAAATTAGTTTAATTTGATATGACTTTTTCTGTCATGTTGGCACCTAATGCTCACCACTTCCTTTTCTTAGTGATCTCAATATATTTCCTTAATCATATATGCAAAACTATTTCAGGGTCAGATTATGGTACATTAGAAGAGACCTAGACTTCCAGTCAGATGGTGCAGGTTCAAATCCTGACCATCTACTATGAATTTGTCCTTAGATAATTCATCTCGCTGTTTCCATTTCCTTATTTGTAAAATGAATTAGATGATCTATGAGATCATTTCCAGGCCTAAATCTATGACCCTATGACATAGATCTGGTTCTGATGGAACTTAGAGGGGGAAATAGGAGGCCACAAAAAAAACCTAGCTTACAAGGAAGAAAGATATTACGAAGGTTCAAAGCAAAGTGTTATAAGAAATATGGGAAGAAAGAGATTAATTTTACAGTGAGGGTGGGAAATGTTGTTAGTGTAAGTTCCATAGAAGAGGTTGGAGGTAGACTTTGAAAGAAGGAAAGAACTTCAACAGAAGGAAGTGTATGTCTAAGCTTTGTATTGGGGTAGGGAAATTTAATGATTAGTGAATTTTACTTAATGAAAATTATTTTGGGTACTCTGTGGAGGATGGTATGAATAAAGACAAAGCAATGAGAAAGAAAATGAGAAAAATCTGGGATTAAAAACTTGGCCAGAATACTGAGAATATGAAGGAGAATATGAAACGAGGCTAGAAAGATTGTTTGGAATGAGATTGCGTAAGTCTTTGATAAAAATCAACCACTTATAACAGAATATTTGTACAAAGGGGAGTTACTGAGAGTTTCTGAGTAAAAAAAAATTATGAACACAGCAAGGTATTAGGGAAATTCTTTAGGTAGAATTATAAAGGAAAGACTAGAGAATGGAGACACTAGAGGCAGTAATGTCAGTTAGGAGGCCATTACAAAAATCCAGGACACAGGTAATGGGGGCCTGAGTTAGGGTATTTGCAATGGACATAGAAGATGAAAGATATTTACTGGCAGAGTAGAAAGAGCTAATGAATGTGAGAGGATAGAAAGATGGAAGGGTCAAAGATGACTCTGAAATAATAAGTCTAGGTGACTTGGAGGATACTGATGCCATCTACAGGAATGGAGAAGGTGGAGAAAGAAGGATTTGGAGAGGAAGATGAAGAATTCTGTTTTGGATATTCTGAGTTTGGCACATTTAGGTGGAAATATGTGGCAGGCAATTGGAAATACAGAACTGGTGCTCTGGGGAAAAGTTAGGAGTGAGATTTGGGAATCATTTGCCCAGAGATGATAATTGAAATTATAACAGTAAAGAAGATCACCATGGGAGAGAATATAGATAGAGCAGCAAAATTAAAATCTTTGAGAACATTCATTTTGGAGAGTGATGAAGGGGATAAGGAGCCAGCAAAGGGATTAAGAAGAGTAGTTAGAGATCTGGGGCAACCATGAGACAATAGTATCATGGAAGCCAAAGGAGGAACCAGAAAACACTGTCATTACTGCAAGAGATCAACAAGACTGAAAGCAGAAGAAACAAAAAGGTCACTAGCTTTATTGATAAAGAAGGTTATTAGTGACTTTGTAGCTCTTCTTGTAAATTGATAAGGATTGAAGTCATATTTTAAGGAACTTCAGAGTGAATAAGGCAAGGGAGGCAGCAAGTAAAAATTAATTAAAAGTACACTAGTAAGAGTAAATTAGTTTCCAGGTTGATGGCTCAATGGCTAGAGTGGGAGGTAGGGGGCACCTGGAGCCTAGACAACTTGAGTTCAAATATGGTCTCAGACACTCACTAGCTGTGTGATTTTCTACAATCCACTTAACCTCTGTTGGCCTAAATTCACTGGAGAAGGAAGGGCAAACCATTTCAGTACTTTTACCAAGAAAATCCCAAATGAGGTCATGAAGAGTTAAACCTGAATGAACACCAAGAAGAAGAATAAAAGTTAATTATTAGCATGCAAACAAAAATAGCAGAATTCAAATACCCTTAAAGAAAAGTAATAAGATTTTTATGTCTTAAGAGGTAAGATTAAATGTAATGATATACTACTAAAAATTTAAAAGGTAAAATAGAAGATAATCACGTGAAATTGTGTTTTGTTTGGTAGGGCAGAATGGTATAACAGAGAGTGCATTAAATTTGGAATCAAAGAATATGAATCAAATCTTAACTCTGATCAAATTTCACCTCTTGCTAGCTGTGTGCCATTGGGCAACCTATTTAGCTTCTCTATGGATTCAATTTCCTCATCTATACAATGAATGAATTGGACTTCTAAGATCCTTTCAGGCTCTAAATCCATGATCTTAATATCTTACATTGGCTAACATCAATTTAAGTTGATTTCTGGACACCTATGGGAACTGAGAAGCTATTTAGACTTCATGAAACATTTTGTAAATTAAAAAAAAACTGGAAAGAAAAGTTTCCATCTGGTAATTAGAAGGGTAGCAGCAAAAGTTGAAAACAGAACCTATTACACTGGCTAATAGGGAGAGAAAAAAAGAAATATCTTTGCAGAACTCAAGAAAATACACCTTTTCTCTTAAATTAACAAATGAAATGAGTATTTGGGTTTTTAAGTCATTAAATGAATTATTTACGTTTTAATATTGCAAAATATAATGTCCTTTTTATTTCAAAACATATTTAATAAACATTTTAGTAGTGATCTCAAGGTTTGTTTGGGGCTGTGTAAAGCTAATAATATTTCTTTCCATAAAATAGGAACCAAATTTTCTATTTTATTAGTTCTATTCTATATAAGAGAACAATTCTCTTTTCTGAAAGTACTCAAAGCATTTGTGTTTTTATAAGCATAGGGTCCAGTGATGATGATGTTCTGACACTGACCCACATATCATAACCAATCTATGTCTGAGATGTAAGAAGATTAAGCAATTTGCCCTAGGTCCCATAGCTAGTGGCAGGGGCAGGATTTGAACCCAGGTCTCTCTAATGTCAAACCCTGTACTATGCTTCATATTTCTACAACTCTTCCACGGTGTAATAGATGCTTTCTTGTTAGTCATTTGATTTTTCTTTACCTTGATCTGAAGAAATGAGGTATAGTAGAAGCAACACTAGCCTGGAATTAGGAAAACTTGTGAGTCCCACCTTTGGGACTTATTAACAGTGTGACCATGAGGCAAGTTGTTTAACCTCTTTCATTTCCTCATTAGTAAAAAGGAGATGACAATTAAATCAACTGGCTCATAGTGCTAAGAAAAAAAGTGTTTTATACGTGAAAAACCGAAGCATAAATGTAATATTATTGGTTATTCTATTTATTACATGACAGATTTAACTTCTTTCTTTAATGTTTGCCAGGCCTTATCCATGGTATTTCTATCACATTGCTAACATTTGATCCCTGCCCTTTATTCACATAGAGTCCAGCTCAGAACTGTCTAACCCCTCCTCATTTCTCGATTAGACTGTTGCAACAGAACCTGAATTGGACTCCTTTGACTCCATTATCTCCTGTTATCAGGTAATTTTCTACACAGTCAAAAAAAATCAATATTGTTTAAAGTCAGATCTGACCATCTCACTCTCCTACTCAAGTCTGAACTTTTTCAGCATAGTTGTCGAATCAGCTACGACTGGTTCTCAAAAATCTTCAATGATTATTTCTTTTAAGATAAAATACAAATTCTTCAGCTTACAATTTAAAGCCTTCTACAATCTGGCTCCCATCTATCTTTCCAGTTATTATCTTAATATATTATCCTTCATGCAAAGTGCATTTAAAACAAAACGAAACTCTTTCTTTCCATCTTAGTAACAATTCTAAGACATAAAAGCAGCCAGGGCTAGGCAATTAGGGTTAAGTGACTTGCCCAGGGTCACACATCTCTGGAATGTCTGAGGCTAGATTTGAACCTTGGTCTTCCCAACTCCAGGTCTATCCAACTGGCCTACCTAGCTGCCCCTCACTCTTTTTTTCCAAATACATTCTTATCAAACTGCCTTAATTGTGCATGATATTTTCCATCCTGCCTACAAGTCTTTGCATGTCTTCTATGTCTAGAATGCAGTCTTTTCTCATCTCTACCTCAAATAATTCCTAGTTTCTCTTAAATCATAGCTTAGGTGATATCTTTTATCCAAGGCCTTTCCAGATCCCCTCTCACCTCCTAGTTATTAATAATCTCCACATTTTGACCACAACAAGATAAACGAAAGATAAATGTTTCTAGATTATTTAATATCTTGCTATGGCTTTACTATGTACTCTGAATCTGAATCTACACATATATCTGATATAGGCACAAGCAATGCTAAGTCTTTATGATATAGCTCCGGTACCTATAATCCTAGGATAAATCTGGAAGTTTAAAGTTGTCCTCATGATAACCCAGTTCTTAAAAAAAAGGTAGGTACTTCTGATTTTGTATGTGTGTGTGTGTGTGTGTGTGTGTGCATGCGTGTGTGCGTGTGTGTATGTGTGTGTGTGTGTGTGTGTGTGTGTGTGTTGTTTATTCATTGTTTATCAACTCTTCTCTTTAGGTCCCTGCAGTATCTCTGTGTCTATAGGTGTAGGGATTATTTAGGAGGCAAAGACTGGGATGGAATTCTCTGTTAGTTGAACTTTGGAAATAGTGGTTAAAATATTCTTCATGCTTTTGTGGGGACGGCATGAGCTGATTTACTGAAATAAACTCTGACACCATCAGAAGGTTCACTTTCCAAGTCAGAGTTGAGGTAAACAGGTGGAACAGGGCAGTGAAGCCAACATTACCCTTTTGCCAGTTCCTTGGTTTGTGGATAAATACCAGACTTCAGTCTCTGCTATTTTCAAGACCTCCATCACTTTACAGAAACACTAACCTCATTCATTATCCAAAATCATGCTTTTCTTTCTTTTTCTTTTTTTCCCCTTACAGGCTCTCTGAGACAGAGTTCTTTTGAAAACATCACGGGAATAAATCAAAAGCAGTTAGAGATAAGTTAGGTAAGCATACATTTAGACAGAGGAAGAATTCTTCTTTAATTGTCTCTTCTATCCCATTCTATATCCTTGGATTGCAGTATAATCAGTTTTGGGAGACACCTTGTTCCCCATCTATGGAAAGCATCAGCTGTGGATAGTGGGAGAGGAAAGGGAACCAGTGACTCAGAGGAAAGCACCCACCATCCATCCTCTGAGGGCTCAAAACCCAACTATAATTAGTAGAACAGAAAGCCTAAGTCCAGCTGATGCCACAGTTTAGTATTTGTGAATGAAAATGTGAAAAACGTGTGCTTATCACATTCTACTCTGTTGAGGTCTTTATATAGCTTCATCCCCAAAGTCTGAAGAGAATATTATAAAAGATATATGGAGAAGGTAGGCATGTCATTTAGACAGTGATCTTCAGTAATCTCTGTCAATGAATGCTTATCATTCAAAAGGGTCAGGTTTTGGGCATGTTTGGTTTTTTTGCTACATTGGAGGCAAAAGGAGGATCAAAGAAGTGGTGAGGCCACTGCTTGGGGTGGATAAAATGATAAAAAATAGATGTTAGTGAGGACACTAAACCACTCTACCCTAATTTCCCCCATGTTTTCTGTTTGGAGAGGAATTATCTTTGGATTGGGAAAAATTGTAGCAAGATAAGGTAAGAGTTGCTCAGGCAACATCTAGCCACCATCAATGAGTTCGAGTCACCAGGCTCACATTAACTATTTTGAAGGCCACTAAAAGAGCTGGTAGATATGATGGCTGAGCTGCTGTCAGTCAGTCAGATAGTCAACAGCATTTATCAAAAGTGCCTACTACATGCCAAGAACTGTGCTAAGTGCTAGGGATACAAAGAAAGACAAAAAACAAAACAAATGAAACAAAAACCAGCTCACGTGCTCAAGGAGCTCAGTGTAATAGAGAAGACAACATATAAACCACCATATAAATAAGATACTGAGAGGACAGATTTGATAGAATCAATAGAGGGAAGGCAACAGCATTACAAAGGATATGAGATAGAAGGTAAGGATTTAAAAAGAAAAAAAAATGAAGAGTCAAATAAAATGTGTTGTGTAAGGAATAGCAATGAAGCCAGTGTCCCTGGATTATAAACTACATAGTAGGGAGAGAGGTATAAGAAGACTGGAAAGGTAGGAAGAGGTCAGATTATGAAGGTTTTTGATTACCAAATAGGATTTAATATTTGATTCTAGAAGTGATATGGAGTCACTAGAGTTTATTAATGAAGGGTGGGATGATTGATATGGTCAGGTTGTGCTTTAGAAAGATCATAGAGAATGGAAGAGGTACTGAAAGACTAGAGAGTAAAACATATTTTTCTAATTAAAAAAAAGTGGGGGAAGGAAGAGGGTAGAATCTGAAAATAACAGACTAGCAAACTTGACTTGTATTCCTGGCAAAATTCCAGACAACATTATTAAGGGGAAAAATTCATGTGGGTATTTAGAAACGGAAGCAGGCATCACTAAATGCCAAGAGTGATGTTATTGTGATAGACAATACTCACCTCACCCTTACCATGATACTAAATAATTCAGCAGATCAATTGATAAGGCGTCTCCTGCTATATTTGTAAATAAAGTAGAAGAATAAGGTGTAAATGATAATATAGTTAGATGAATATGGAATTGGTTGGATGACCATACCCAAAGTGTAGCCATTAATGAGGCTCTCTACTTGAGGGGTATCCTCCAGTACTATTGGACATTTTAATCAATTGTTTGTATGAAGATATAGATGACATAAAGCTTGGAGGGTTAGATAATAAATTGGATGACAGGATGACAGGATCTATAATATATTGAAAAGCTAGAACAACTCAAATTGAGTAAAATTTAATAAGCAGAAATGTAAAGTTCAACATAGGTTCAAAGAATCAATTTCACAGATCTAAGTTGGCTTAAATATGACTAGATAAAAGTATCTGTGAAAAATATCTGGAAGTTTTAGTGGACTGCAGGCTAAAAACTAGATAGCAGCCTGACATAGGCATTTAAAAAGCTAATATTGATTGAAACATACCATTCTTCATTTTATTTCCTCCCTGAATTTTTCTCTAGTGCAAGTAGTATGTGTCTTGTTTCACAAAATGATGAAGAGAGAAATATGTATTATATGATAATATAAGCATAACCTAAATCAAATTACCTGCCTTTTTGGGGGAGGGAAGGAGAGAGCTGGGAGAGGAAAAAAAATGAGACAGATTTTTTGACAGCTAATTTGAGAATTCGTTTCTCTTGGATAAACATATTTATTATAATTTGTTACATATTTATAACTAATATATTACATTATTATGTTACATATTATATTATGTAAAAATAAAAACAAAATGTTAACTCACAAAAAAGGAAAGAAAAATGCTAATATGAACTTAGGTTGTATTAAAAGAGTCATACATCCTAGAACTAGAGAGGTAATAGTAGTTGTGTTTTGTTCTGCAATGGTTAGGCCACTTCTAAAGTATTGTGGTTGTGGGCACCAAATTTTTTTAGCTAATAGATACTATTTAAATAGGTCTTTGAGCCTTACAAAGAACTTTAAAAAGGTTATCTCATTCGATTCTTTTTTTTTAAACCCTTAACTTCTGTGTATTGGCTCCTAGTTGGAAGAGTGGTAAGGGTGGGCAATGGGGTCAAGTGACTTGCCCAGGGTCACACAGCTGGGTATCTTATTTGATTCTTACAACTATCCTGTGAGGTAGGTAGCCATATTCTTATTTGACAAATGAGGAAACTGTCACAGTTGGAGTTAAGCTGATTTGCCTGATTATCAAATAGCAGAGGCAAGATACAACATGCTATTTGGTATACCACTTAGCAGCCCAAATTTTAGGGAAAATATAAGTACCATATAAGAATTAGTTGAAGTAATTTAGAATGTCTAATCTAGAGAAAAGAAGGCTTAGGTAGTAACTGGTTGATTGGTCCAAGAATTTGTAGCATTGGCACATGGCACATGGAAGGGAAATTAGACTTGTTTTCCCCAAAGGACAGAACTAAGAATAATTAATAGAAGTAGAGGAACAGATTTAGATTTAATATTAAAGGATATCTTATAATCTAAGCCATCCAAAAATGGAACTGATTGCTTCAGGATGTAGACTTATTGTTAGGGCAAGAGTAGAAGAGGCTGTTGGATCATATATGGTCTAGACCAGTTGGCCTCTGAGAGTCTGCATTTCTGTGTGAACAACGTTTATTGAATGCCTATAATATGCAAAACACATGCAAAAAATGCCTATCTAAAAGGAAGTCTGTATAAGTAACTACAAAAATAAGCACTTTTAGTAGCTGTATCTAGAAATAGATTTGATTTTGTCATGAATTTTAATTTTGTCAATGGATGTCAATGGATGTATTCAAGCAAGCTCTTGATGACCATCTGTCAGGAATGTTATAAAATGGATAGTGGGAGTTCTGCTCTGGTGGGTGTTTGATTAGGAGATTAGATTTAGTTAGATTTCTAAAGGGAAGATTAGAAGATCCCTTAGTTCTTTTCTAGCTGTCAGATTATATGCTTCTAAAGGCATGTAACTTCCAAAATAGGCTTTTTTTTAAAAGGGAAGATCCAGTTGGAACAGGTGCTTCCACTCCCCAAACTTAGCCCAGCAATCACCAATAGGCTCTGTAGGAGCTACTTCCTCCTTAACCATTCTGACAGTATGTCCTTTATTTGCCCCCTTTTCATCTGGAAGCTGATTCCTGCATCTCTCCTCCTTACCTCCAGAAAGAAATTTAGAAACTTCATTTCACAGTGATTCTTGGGCCCACTTTCTAGTTCCCAAAGATGTCAGGCTGGGATTCTCAAGACCTTTCCCTCCTACTCCCTGACTATTATACCTTAAGGATCACTAGTCCTTACCATCTGCCTTGCTGCTACACTGCCAAACCCTCAGAAATTGCCAATGCACCTTAAGGATCCTTGAGCCTTACCATCTACCCTAATGTGGAACTTAAGGAACGATGAGCCTTTATCTCCACTCTCAGGTTGGACTCTTGAATAGTCATTGTCTTCCCAAGTTAGACTGTAAACTCCTTAAGAGCAGGAATGTTCAGCACAGTGTTGGGCACACTGTAAGAACTTAACAAATGCTTTCCCATTCATTGATTCATTGATTCATTGATTCATTGATTCATTCAAGGAATATGTATTAGCACATGGTCACAGCATCAGCCTATGTCTGCTTTTTTGAGATCTGGCCTAATTCAATAAAGAGATTGCCACTAGTAGTCTGTCTACTCAGTGATGAATTTGGTCATGGTAACACTTAAAAAAAGAAGAAAGAAACACACAGAACAATTTCAGTCTTATATAGTCCCTTTTAACTACTGTAGTGGCAGTGACACAGTGATAGAAAAAGGTTTCAGAAATCACTAGGAGTCACACAATTTTGAAACCATCTTTAACATGAACAAAAAGGTAGTTTCTCTAAGTATGAGATACTTTATTCAATGACCAACAAGTTGGCATGCCATTGGAGGAATTCAACCATATCAAATTTTTAAAAAATCCTTACTTCCTACCTTAGTATCAATTTTTAGACAGAAGTGTGGCAAGGGCTGGTCGATCAGGATTAAGTGACTTACCAAGGGACACACAGCTAGGAAGTGTCTAAGGCCAGATTTGAACCCTGGTCCTCCCAACTCCATGCCTGCTGTTCTATCTACTGTGCTACATAGCTGCCCTAACTGTATCAATCTTAACATTTTTGTTACAAATGGAATCAATTCAATGAGAACATTAAATGACTTATTGAATTTAAAACAAAAGATAGATGTAATTATAAGTAATAAACAAAGATGTTTCAGAGTTTCTCTCTAGAGAACCAAATAAAGGAGTTGACAGCACTGTTTTTTTGTGAATTCAAAACCTTTAGGAAATAACACTTGGCCATTCTTTCATTTGGCAATGCTCATGTTAATTAAGTATTTGCAAAAAAAGACGACTGTGAAGCATCCTATGGGACAACATCTGTTTCCGAGGATGAGAAGGTAAATACGAAGAACTCCAATATGATCCTTTAAATTAAATCAATATAGCCTTTAATACTCAGGGGCCTCTATGCAAAAGATGGCAAAAAGTACATTGGAAACATGTTTCTGGAATAAAAATGAGGTTTCAAAGGCTTATAGACTACATAGAAGACTATACAGAAACCCCACACTTGCATATCATGAAAACTTTCTTCAGAAAGAGATTCAGGGAGCACTGGACATGGAAAGCATCAAATCATCTCACAAAAAGGGAACTGAACATTTTCTAATACTCAATGAACAAATATTTTAGTGTTATGCGCTAAGTGCTAAAGATATTAAGAAAAAGTAAAAATAGGTCTTGCCCTTAAGGAGTTTTCATTTGAATAGGAGAAACAGCATATATATAAATTAGTATATACTACACACACACACACACACACACACACACACACACACACACACACAAAACATAAAGCAGAGGGAAGGTTAGCTTTTACAGGGGAAGGTACTAGCAGCTGGCCCTAGCATGTGTGAAAAACAGTAAGCAGGACAGGTTAGCTGAACAAATGAGTGTGCAATAAGGAGGATAATATGTTACAAAACTGGAAAGATAGACTGTTAAAAGGTTTAAATGCCTAACAGATTTATGTTTATCTTAGACGTAACAGGGAGCCATTTGAGTTTTAAGTAGAGGGATGATATTGTCAGATATCAAGAGCTATTATAGAGAAGGAAATGACAAATTTGGAAACTGTCTGGACATATGACATGAGTAAAGAATCAGGAATCAAGGATAACATCTAGGCTGTTAACCTGGGTAATTAGAAGGATGAGTGTTTCCTCAATAGTAAAAAGAAAGTTTAAAAGAGAGATCTGACATAAAGATAATGGGTTTTGTTTTGGATATGTTAATTTTGAGATGCCTATGGTGATGTGAGATTAGAGTTTGGAAGAGAAATTAGTGCCATAATTTTATATATTCATATATATATAAAATGTATATATAATTGCCTCACAGTTAGTGGGCAAGACATTTATGAGGCCATAGGAGAAGAAATGGTCAGAAAGAGGAGGAGAACTGAGAGAGAGCAGAGTCATGAAAATCCAGAGAGGAGAGTTATCTAGGAAAAGAAGGAGGTCAACAGTGTTAATTGCTGCAGAGAGGTCAATAAGGATGAGGACTGAGAAAAGTCTATCAGATTTGGCAATTAAATGGATTCAGTAATTTAAGAAGGACCAGTTTTAGTTCAATGATGAGATTGGAAGGCAGACTACAAAGAGTTTAAAAGACAGAGAGGACAGAAAGTGAATGTAGATTAATTCTTCTTAGTTTTGCTGAGATGAGGTGGAGAGATATAAGATTTAGCAGGCATAATAGGATCTAGAGGGTTTTTGGTGTGTGTGTGTGTGTGTGTGTGTGTGTGTGTGTGTGTGTGTGTGTGTGTGTGTGTGTGTTTAGGATGAAGGACACTTGGCCATGTTTGTAGACAGCAGAGAAAGAACCAGTAGAGAAGGAGAAAATGAAGAATAGCTATGGAGTGAAGATGATAGCAAGAACAATCTGCTGGTGAAGATGGGAGAAGCTAGAATCAAAGGATATGATGAGAAGTTGGTGTTGGCAAGCAAAAGGGAGATCAGAATGATGTCAGAGTTCAAAGAAGAGGGGAGAAACAAGAGGTCAAGGTGAAATTTTGGCAAAGTTTGAGGTTTTAAGCTGAAAAGTTGGGGGGGATCTGTGACATGGAAGGCTCAAGAACATAAAACAAATTCCTTCATTGACTGTTTTAAAAAAGCCTCAATTTGTATTCTGAGTCCATCATCCCTCTATTAGTTGCATTTTTCATCATAAGGTCTCTGAAATCATAGTTGGTCATTGTGATAAAATAGAGATCCTAAGTCTTTCAAGGTTGGTTTGTTTTTTTTTTGGGGTTTCCCAAACCATTTTTATGGTTTCCCAACATATGTTAGAAGATTTCTAGTATCTCTTTAGGATTATCTGTAAATTTAATATAGTGTAGTCATTTGGGAGTTCTATGAAATGCAGCAGTTATACTGTCATAACACTGATGCAAAGTGGAGTAAGAGGCAATGAGGAGATCAGGGTCAAAATAGACATTCACCCTGCCAACTTCTGCCCTTCATAAAATAATGGAACTCTTCCATATACCAAGTAGACCTGTTTTCCTAGAACTCTGCTGGCATGATGATAGTCTATTAGATTCTGTCTGCCAGAGACTGATGCTCTCCTCTGTTCACATGTCCTCTACCTCAACTAGCCATAGAGGGATTAGTTCCAGGCTCCAGAGGAACCATTTTATAAAAATTTGAAAAAAAACCTGAGTGATCAAGTTCTTTACCTGGTATTCTTGTTCACTGTTCTAACTTTCTGCCTGGCCACTCAACTTCTGTACATTTCCTGGTTTGTGACCATTCACCTTTACTTGGATCTCTCACTTTACCTTGCCCTCAGACACATGTATCATACTAGTTCTAGTCTGTGTCCTAAGGTTCCATGGCACTCCTTATCCTTATCTCTATTTACCTACTTGGTTCTGTCTCCTGAGACCCACCAGAGATTCCTCAAGTCTTGCTTTTCTTTTCATTCCTCTAGTCATTCCTCTGCACTCATAATTTGTTGCTGCCCTCTCATCAGTGTAACATCCTCATGAAAGGGGTTTTTAAGAAGGCTCAGTCTACAGTTTCTCCTGCCTTCTTTCGTTATCTCAGCAAAGTGGAATAAAGCAACTGTCTGAGGGGTGGCTTTGCTCAAATAATCAAGAGAGCTTCAAATTAATCTCCACAATATTCTTAAGCTCCTGCACAGGAGTTAAAAGTAATTCCTCAGACAATTTATTTCTTCACCTAAATAAGGAGGTAAGGACATTGGGTTATGAAAACCAATTTTTTAAGGCAGTGGACTTTTTAGAAATTCATAAGGAATGATTCCTTTAGTTGCGCCCAAACCACTATTAGCAAAACCCATTCTATGTTAAATGTGGTTTTCAAAATGGTTTTCAAATATAAAATCCTAGGGTTTTCCCCAATGTATTTCATAAAGGCCAATGTGGCTGTTCCTGTTTTTGCTCCCAAGGCTCATAGAATTACATAGATTCACAATTTTCGAAAATGCATATTTTAGAAATTATTGTTTTTCCTAATTGGTATTGGCTAGAAACTAAATTCCAAATAGTTTAAACTCCATCATGTGTTTATTTAAGGCTCACATATACTGAGCATTAGATGAATTTTTTAAAAGTTCCCATCTTTTTCAGTTCTCCAAAATCCCTCCAGATGGCATTAAAAGGCTTCTCCTTTTAGCTTTTGTTGCAATGCCATTTTAAAAAGATGGCCAATATTTGAACCATTTTAGACCAAAGTACAATATTAGCTACTCATAGATATCATAAGATCAGAAACCAGGGCAACATTATTATTTAGGTTTAAAATATGCATAAGTATATTTTAAACATATAAATGATGAAGATATATGTGTGTATATACTATAGGTATGTAAAGTAATCTAATAAATTATATCCTGTCTTTCATGAAATCTAGACAAATCTAGAAAAGTTATTTCTTAGTTTATGCTCAAGGATATTTTTCTGGAATTTTAGAAATAGGTATTTTGTATAAAGAAAAACCCTCAGTAATGCTTTGTCTTGCTTGGACTTCTTTTCCTGCGTGATGACTTGTGGACATGAAACAAACTGATTTCTTGGCAAGCCAACAGAAAACGGCTCTTTAAATTTAAAACAATATGAGGCCTAGGTCATATATTATGGGCATTGCATTTCCAAACCCACAAATTTTCCCTATCAGGAGGAAACATTCCTCATTCCTCCAGTGGGATTAAAAAAAAAAGACTTTTTTGAGACAACTCTGTTACTGATTTGTGCAAGCCTAAAGTGAGTTCATGTCTTAAACCTGGGATTTTTTTTTTAACTCCAAGTTCATCAACTTACTGTAAAAATCATCAGTAAAAGAGATATCCTTAGAGCCTTAGTAAGATGAGAGATCTTGTATGTAAAACACAAGTCATTTACAAGTGGTTCTTTCCCTAGTTTATTTCATGATGGCTTTTATTAACTTAAAAACACCAACAAAATCTTGAGAGATCAGACATAATTCTAATTGTATTTCAAGTAATTCAGATGTGAATGAAGTTACACATAGTGATCTTCTAAAATTACATCACAGACATATATAACAAAGTATCTTTTAGTGAATGTGATGAGTTTGCACAATTATGAAGACAATCTTTATGTTAGGATAGACTAATTTTAAAGAGTTAACCTTCCGATTGCCCTTCCCCTCCAAAACACTCTCTCTTTCACACATATACCAAAAATCCCATTATATTTGCATGGTTGAGTAGAAGACCATTCTCATTCTCCAGATCACTCATATTAATAATACTAATGCTTAATAATTAACTGAATATGCATGTACACTTTAAAACATTTTAAAGAAGGACCTTATCATAAGAGAGAACCATAAGAGCTTCCTTCTATTTCAAAAAAAGTAGTCCCATTATTCTGTATCACAAAGCAGATTAAAGAATCGTTATCTTGGATTAAAACATGAAATCAACTTACGATGTATTTGATGTACCATTGTCCGGGCTCTTTGGCTCAGCATCACCTTTCTCTTAAGAAAAGAAGCAGGGAGAAAAAAAATACAAAGAATACATGAATATAACAATCTTCAAGATTTGAGAGAGATAAAATACCTTCTCATCCTCATATTAACAATATTGCAAAATGTGCAGCAGGAGGCTTTTTAAACATCTTTTACAGTCTGAGAGCCGGATTTACAAAATAATTTCTTCTATGCTATCCAATTGCCCAAGCACTGATTTATAAGTAGGTACTAAAGTGCTATTTACAAACAACTAGGGGGCTCAATGCAAGAGAGAAAGCCAAAATATGCTTATTTTACAGACAGAATCTTCTGCTTCATTTTCTTGTAAATCGAAAAAACTAAATTCTATTAGTATTCAATCACCAAGGCACCTTTCGCTTTGATCCCATTTGTAAGTACAACCTAAAATGGGTCAGATTGGATCAATACCTAGCCCCGAGAAATGAAAGGAACACTGAGGTCTTGCCACAAGTCATACCTTCCCCATGTAGCAATTTCCCATCCAGACCTCTGTCAAAATGTTTTTGGGAGTCCTATGTAAATGGAGAATGAGATGTAAACCAGAAATCCTTCCTGACCATGTGAGAGGCTCATTAAAGAAATGTTTCTGTGGTCTGCAGTCATTAAAGATTTGGCTTGGTTTGGTTTATTGAAGTAGAGGGTTTTAAGCATGGGGCCTATATCCATTTCACTCTGGATAGTTTAAAGGCGAATTCCTTTTGTGATAGGCATAATATAATTTTTAGCTACTTAACACCAAATGCTTGCCGTATGCTCCTGAAAAATGTTATATAATTTCTTCCTACGAGACAGATCACTTGAAAAGTGGGTATTGTGATCACGTACCTGCTTGGCTTGTCTCCTGGGCACATTTGTTCAAGGCTGCCAATTGCTTTGAGATATAAAATGAAAAATCTCTGTATACCCTTTTGTCATAAATGAATAAATTGGACTTTTGATTTAGCTATTTCTATACATTTAGGGTCAAATATACTTAATGTTACAATTTGAGAAAAGTCTGTGGTATGAAACTTAATTCCAAGGAATGCAAAGAACATTTTCCACGTTCTACCATAATTTGCACCAAGCAGTGTAATGAAGGTTACAAACTGATCACACCCATTTTTTAAACCCTTACTTTCTGTCTTAGTAACAATTCTAAGACAGAAGGGCAAAGGTTAGGCAAAAAGGGCGGTAAGTGACCCAGGCTCACACAGCTAGCAAGTGTCTGAGGGCAGATGTGAACCCAGGTCCTTCTGACTCCTGTCCTGGTGTTCTATCTACTATGCCATTTAGCTGCCCCCAAACCCATTATTAGCTGGAAACCAACCAAGTGGAATTGTCTATTTTCTTTTTCTTTTTTCTTTCTTTTTTATAAAACCCTTACCTTCTGTCTTGGAGCCAATACTGTGTATTGGCTCCAAGGCAGAAGAGTGGTAAGGGCTAGGCAATGGGGGTCAAGTGACTTACCCAGGGTCACACAGCTGGGAAGAGTCTGAGGTCAGATTTTAACCTAGGACCTCCCGTCTCTAGGCCTGGCTCTTAATCCACTGAGCTACCCAGCTGCCCCCAGAATTGTCTATTTTTGCAGAACAACTTTCATAAGAAAGAGGCAAATAAAATAATTTATTATCAGAATTTAGTAAAACCAAAACAAAATATTCAAGTCAAATTTCAAAGTATGTGCTGAGCTCAGCACACATTCAACTTGATCTCTATTATCTTCTGTAGTTGCATTTACAGAAACAGACAGTGAAAATTGATCTTTATAGTGATGACCAAGAGGCAATAAAATGTACTAATATAACTAATAGAAAGGGCTGAAGCAAAAAGGTTTTCTGATTAATTGCAGATTTCTTATCAGAATTCTTAATTAAATAGAATGTCTTCTGTAGGTATTTTGGTCAGCTTAAAATGTTTCTTTTGCATTATTACTCCTACTTTAAGGATGGGAAAACCACGGGACACAGATAACTGGCTAATTTTTGCTTAAAACTATATAATGAGTTGCAGAGAAGCCAATAATGGACCTTCATTCTTCTGGTACCAAGTCCTTTGTTATATTCCAAAAGCAAGAAGTTCCCAATTTTTTTTTGAAGAGAAGCTACCTATTTCTTGAAGCCTTGGGGATAATTCGGAGTTCTATGTAGAGAAAGAAGTCTACATTCAGGAGAAGGTGGGATATACTGGTCAAGAGAGGTCATTCCACTAATTGCATTCTATGTCTCACTACCGAGTCTGAAAATCAAGGGAAAAATGTGTGACATATGGAGAATGATGGTAGCAAATGTCTTGAAGATCTACTCCTTTAAGGTTTAAGATTTATTGGTTGGTCTTGATCTTTTCTTTGGGGAGAAGGGGAAGAAATCCTATTTGGTACCATCCAAATATATTGTCCTTACTAGCTTTATCAGCTCCCTTCCAAGAATGGAAGCAACCTCAGGAGGGACTGATTAGGTAAGCAATTTCTATTGATTGTGTGTGGTACTAGCAGGAGGGCTGAAGCACAGTAGTGATAGAAGCTTCACTATCCAAAGAGACCAGAGCAGGATGCATACTGCTGGTTTTGCTTCCCAGAAGAAAGGATTCTCAGCAAAGCAAAATATTTCCCCTATTCCCCACTCTCTGACTGTTGCAGCCATATTGCTTCCTGGCTATAATAATCTCTCCTGATTCCTCCTCTTGTTTTTCTTTATCCATAGTATTATAAAGGCTAATTTAAAGACTGACAGCAGGGATGTTGTTAATTGTTCCCCATCACTTATAAATGCCGGTTGCCTATAGCTTTGGCACTTGTAAACTCAGTACATATGCATCCTCCCTTTATAGGGTCCTTATTTTAAGTATGTTGTCTTCCTCCCTGGATAAACACACTTTTTTTTAAACCCTTGTACTTCGGTGTATTGTCTCATAGGTGGAAGATTGGTAAGGGTGGGCAATGGGGGTCAAGTGACTTGCCCAGGGTCACACAGCAGGGAAGTGGCTGAGGCCGGGTTTGAACCTAGGACCTCCTGTCTCTAGGCCTGACTCTCACTCCACTGAGCTACCCAGCTGCCCCCCAGGTAAACACACTTTTATAGTATGTCAACATTAGCAGTCAGTGGTCTGAATTCTAAAGTTTAATTGTGAATCTAGAATTCAACAACTAAATTATAAGATTAAAAACAATCATAATACATTTTCTATACCACACCAAGCTATTAGGAAATTAAAATACAGTGATGGGGGCAGTTAGGTGGCACAGTAGCTAGAGAGTCAGGTCTGGAGTAGGGGGGACCTGGGTTCAGATCTAGCTTCAGGCACTTCCTAGTTGTGTGAGTCTGGATAACAAGTCCACTTAACCCCATTTGCCCAGCCCTTGCCCTTCTGTCTTTCAGTTATTACTAGAACAGAAAGTAAGGGTTTTAACAAAAATTCAAAGATGAGGGGCTAATCTATGGAGGTTCCTGATTGGTTTACAACTTGGTCCCACAAGACTTTGCTCTTCCCTTTCTTTTTCTTATAGCAAAAAATACTGTTAAAACAAGCATTAACATTTATAAATTTATCTCAGAAACCAGCTTCTTATATTTGATCTGTGTCTAGAAGATGCTCCTTTCTCTCCTACTTCTCTACTCTCCCCTCCATCCCCTCCATATCTGCCAGGAAATTCCATCACAGAAGTATAGATTTCAGGATGATAGTCTTAAAGCTGGCAATTTTCTTAGAGGTCATTGACTCCAACTCTCTCATTTGGAGACAGCTGAGGTCCAGAGGGGTTAGCTGCTGACTAGCCCAAAGTCACAAAATTAGTCTAAGTAGTGAACTTAGATGGCAAATCCAGTGGTTTTTGTTTGTTTCTTTTTTACTGGATAAGCTCAAGTAGCTGACCAGATGACAGAAGAAAAAAAAATCAGGCAAATCCAGTTTGAATTTCCCCAGTGACCACATGGGGATACTCGAAGAGTCTTCACCCAGGCAAAAGCAGTAGCGGCAGTAACACATTAGTAACTTTGTTTTCGAGCTCCCTCTTTGATTGGAAACTATGTTCCCTGGGCTAGAATTGTGATGTAGCTATTTAGTTTAGGGAGGACTCAAACAGGTCCACTTAATTAATTCCAGTTCAGGAAAAACAAACCAATCTCAGGCATGCTTAGGACTGTTGTCATCACCAGCAGCCCCGGCTCCTGCACTTGCTCCTTGGACAGGTAACTATAATTGCTTTAAGTAAAGCATAACCCATCCGAAATATAATTTTCTCTCAAAGCAGAATCTCTCCCTCCCCTCCGTTAATTTCAGGAAGCTGGTTAATTTCTCCCACGCTTTATGGCTTGTCACTAGGCACACCTCACACAGGCAATTAAATGCAATCCACAACAAACAGGCCTGCGAATGGAAGGCAGTGTCATACATTTCAAAACACCTTGTGTCAGAAAAAAAGAACTCCATAACAAAAGCGAATACAATGTTTCTGTTGCTCTAATAAATATATATTACCTCAAGCAATAATGCTGCCAAGAAAGCCACAGGTGGAGGGATCCCTGATCTGATTACATGTGGGATCTGGGGTCTGAGTGGCTTGTTGGCTTCGGTCAAATCAGGGACAAGCTGCAACTGATTATCGATGCTCTTAGCAGCACTCACTGTTGTGGCAACAGAGACAACAGAAAAGGCTTTGGCATAGGGGAGGGATGCAACCAAGCCAAATAAGACATTTAGGAAAAACTCAAAGAGTGCGGGCCTTCAGCAACTTCAATATTGATAGAGACCGAAGCTTTCTAGGGAAATTAAGGGCAGGATGGTGGATGGAGATGCTGGCCAGTCACATTTTTTTTTTTGGATCTGCACATTTATTTTTCAAAAATCCAAGTGATTTCCATTGCAGTTTCTTAGTTCACTAAATTTCATGATAGAGCATCTTTCAATATTGCTATTAGTAGTAAAGTCTATTACATTTGATCATCCTAAAATGTTTCAGTTACTGCATATAATGTTCTCCCGGTTCTGTTTATTTCACTCTGTATCAGTTCACATAGGTCTTTCCAGTTCTTAAAGAAATCCATCAATTCATCATTCCTTACAGCACAAAAGTATTCCATCACTATCATGATTTTCAAGGATCTTTTAAGGATTAAATCTTCAATATTGATAGGGAACATCAATATTTCTAGGGAAATTAAGTGCAGGATGGTGGAAAGAGATGATAGTTGTTTGCATCCTTTAAGGAAAATAGAATGCAAAATACTTTCCATATCTTAAAACTTTAAATGTTATAATTTTTGGAATTAATTTTACATGTTTAAACAGGTAAGGTTTTAAGGATAAAATCTTCAATACTGATGGAGAATAAACATTTCTAAGGAAATTAAGTGCAGGATGGTGAGAAGAGATGAGAGTTGTTTACATCCTTTATGGAAAGGTAGAATACAAAATACTTTCCATATCTTAAAATTTTAAATGATGCAATTTTTGGAACTAATTTTACATGTTTAAGCACATGAGCTTTCAGAATTCAAGACTTCTTATTAATCTTCAAATTGGTGGAATTAGAAAGTGGGATGGAGAGGTAGAGAGTAACAGGAAGGTAAAGGTTATTGAGTTGGAACTTTCAATCTGGTGAAAGGGCTCTTTCCGTCAAAAGACACCAACCTGGACTGTCTCATACCAAATCCGGCCACATGACTGGACACAAAAAATGAGGTCACAGGATTGACACCAAACCCTGTCCCTGCAATTGCATTAGACTGTGTGCCCATCATTAACAAGTCTGAAATTCTAAGATTGGTTTTGGTGTAGCTTGTATATTTTTATATATTTAAATTCTCCTACAAGGAGGAATGGTTAAAAACAAATCAGACAAAATTGAGATAGTGTTTTCCAGATTCATAGCTCCATTTTTGTGTTCCCAGTATTAACTTTACCTATAGTAGGCACTCAATAAATACTTGCCACTTCTTTTCTTTATTTTAATAACTAATTTCCACATGAATTTTCTGAAGTTATGTAATCCAAATTGTCTCCTTTCCTCTTCCCTCCTGCCTCCTGGAATTGGCAAGCAATTCAGTCTGGGTTATATATAATACTTGCCACTGCTGAGCCATATTACTACATAACCCAATGTTATAGAATTATAATATTGCAGATAGGATGAGCAAAGGAGATTCTCCATTGGAAGTAAAGCAGTGAATTATGTGAAATGTAAAGTGGAACTGTTAATATAGAATAACATAATAATGCCTGGCCATTTTGTTAACTTTTAAGTAGTGTATTAGTTCTCTCTTTTATGACTCCAACTGGTATTAATGTTACTCCAGTTCAAAAAGGTTACTACTGCATTTTACTTATCTGGCAGTGCTATATAGGACCAGAAGTCATTTTCATTATTATATATAATACACTGGAGTTGTTGAATGGGCTCTAAGAGAGACTTACTGTTTACTGAATTCTGCTCTATTAGTGAACAATATAGGAAGCAAACTTCTAGTATGTTATATAATGATTTCTTCTTCTTCTTTTTTAATCCTTACCTTCTGTCTTAGTATCAATTCTAAGGCAGAAGAGCAGTAAGGGCTAGGCAATTAGGGTTAAGTGATTTTCCCAGGATCACACAGCTAGGAAGTGTCCGAGGTCAGATTTGAACCAAGTTCCTCCCAACTCAAGGCTAGCTGCCCCAGTGATCTTTTTATGTAGATGTTCGCTCTCCATTGTAATATTTAAATTCCTTGATGCTTTTCCAAATTAACAGGCCTGCCTTTTTCTAAAAAATTTACCATGACTTAGTAAATCAAAATTAGTCCTATGATAAATAATTCATCCAACTAACAAAAGTCAATTGTTCTTCCTTAACATCCCTCACATCTATCCCATTTTCTCCACTCACACAGTCACCATTCTAGTTCAGGCCTTCATCATCTCTCAACTGGACATCAACCTCTTACTTAATAGCTCTCCCTCCAATCCATCATCCACACAGCTGCAAAAATCATATTCTTAATGACCAGGATTGAATGTTATTCTCCCAACCAAGTAGCTTTAGTGGATCTCAATTGCTTGAAGGATAAAACATAAATTCTCCTGTTTAGCACTTAAAGTCCCTCATAGTCCTGTTGAACCTATATTTCCAAGTTGAGCTCACATTATTCCTCCTCCTGTACTTTGTTCCTATCAAACTTGCCTATTTGCTGTTTCTCATAAATGACATTCTATCTCTTGCTTCTGCATCTTTGCACAAACTGTACCGTATGCCTGGACTCATCTCAACCTTCCCTTCTGCTTCCTGGAAAGTCCTTAGTTCATTTTAATGCTCAGATAAAGAGCCATCCTCTCTAACAAGAACTCTTTTCTGAGTTCCCAGTTGTTAGTACTCTGTTCAAAATAATTTTGTATTTATTTTCTACATCTTTTCTACTCTCATCTATGAACATGCTGTATTCAAAACCTTTTTGCTTTGTTATAATTGAGAATCCTTTGCTATAATCTATTGGGAAAAGTCAGACTTAAAAATTGGTGTAGTTAAGGTTAGAGCTACAAGTGTATATAAAAAAATTAAATTCTTTAAATATTTTGCCTCTTTGATTTACTTTCTTGGCTTGACTGAGTACATGCCACCCTGAATTCCAGGAATTTTTAGATTCTGTCTGAAATGTCATAGAAACTTTAGTATTACATAAGGAATGTGGTCTTTTTTTGCACATCTTAAATTTGTAGCATAAGAGCATTAGTAGCATGAAATGTTACCAGAAAAATAATTGCATCCATGAAGTATTAAGGTTTACCATTTCTGGATAATGATTTAATCACATTATAATCTATTTGAGAGGCAGAGTGGAATACTAGATAGTCCAATCAGGAAGAACCTTGGCTCAATTCCTGTCCCTGACTCATACCGACTGGGTAACCCTGGGAATGTCTCTTTATTCCTAAGTACTCTAGACCCATAGATGCAACTCAGATGCAAGTTGCTAGTGAGTGGGGAAAGGAACCAAATTAAAATATAATTAGGAAACATTAGACAGAAAATAAATAAAAATATAATATGACATAGATAATGTTGTTTTGTGGCTTTCTAAGTCAATATGCAGTTGGCAGGGATCTTTTCAGCTCTGTGTCAGTCTTCTTGCATCTTTGTGACATCATTTGGGGTTTTCCTGGTGAAGATACTGGAGTAGTTTGTCATTTCTTTTGCCAGCTCATTTAAAAAATGAGGAAACTGAGATAAACAGGGTTAAGTGGCTTGTCCAGGCTCACAAGGCTAGACTTAAATTTGGGAAGATGAGTCTTCCTGACTCTTGGCGGCTTACAACTTCTATCCTTTGTACCACCTTGCTCTGGACAACTCTTTAATACTGTATGTTGTGGGGGAGCCAGGTGGTTTAGTGGATAGTTAGTTATGCCTAAAGACAGGCAGTCTTTAGTCAAATCTGGCCTCAAGACACTTCCTAGTTATATTATCCTGGGCAAGTCACTTAACCGTAATTGTCTAACCCTTACTGCTCTTCTGCCTTAGAACCCATACTTAATATTGATTCTAAGATTCGATGGTAAGGGTTAAAAAAAAAAAGACTATGTTGCTAAGAAAATCCACTAACTTTAATTGGTAGAAGTAAAATTCTTAAATTTTCCTAAATTTCTTAAATTCTTAAATCACCTTAAAGTTCCCTGTACAAAGAAATCACAGGTTCAGTCATTAACCCACAGTGTGTGTGTGTGTGTGTGTGTGTGTGTGTGTGTGTGTGTGTGTGTTTTTAAAATGTTCTTCTTCTTCTCTCTTCTCCTTAACAATTTCAAGCTGAAGGCAATTAGAGGTTTTGTGTACTTAGTATTCTGTTAAATCTCTTCCATAGCATGAAATGTTTCGAATCAAATGAAGGGACACCAGGAACAAAACAATAGTAACTCCTGAGCAATTTCTGGTCATTGGTGTTCCAGGCTTAGTTTTCGTCGGTGTTTAAGGATCTTACAAAAATAAATGCTTTTCCTTCTAGTTTCCTCTCCTCGTTACTGAATTTATTATTTTTTCCTCAGAATTCTAGTGCCTTTGGCCTTTTACTTCTTCCTTGGTGCCCCAGCTCACAGTAAATCCCAGCTGATGGCAGGATAATTAAGTGACATTGCTGTATGCATTCTCACAGCATTATCTTCCCATACTGACCTTTCTCTAGCAAAATTCTGCACTGTGCATTAACAGCCTGCAGCCTCCTAACACTCTCCCCCTGGATGTCTTCCCCCCACACCCAGTGGGTGAGCACTCAATTTCAAAGCCACATCTTTTGGCTCAGAGTGTTTTTCATCTTCAAACGCAGCTTTGTAATTGGCAAGTGGTGCTCTCAGCTGGCTGACTGGTCATGAAACTAACAAAATACAGCCTTTGTTGGTATGCTTTAATGACATGAACTGGGTAGGTCATGCATTTTTAATACACAGGACAACATTAATACCAATCAGGGGTGCCAGGAGAGAGAATTAAAACAGAGCTTCACAGAATGATTCCATCCTTTCTTTGACGACAAAGCCTAAATGTTTTACTAGTCGCTAACTGCAATATGGCTCCTCCTCCACTCGATTGATGTCAGTCTATTTTTGGAAGACTCTATGGTACATGCCCAGCAAGGTGCTGCTTTTCTTTAAAGTAGCCTCTTGAGAGATTACGGCAATTTGGCTTGGGGTCCCTTGATTGGCTTTCTTTCCCCACCCACTTTCTTTTAATTTAGGAAACCAATTATTTACCCTTTAAAATTTGTTGTCTTCCCACATATACTAGAGATCAACTTTAATGAAGCAAGCTGTTCTTTCCAACTTTGGAAAAAAGAACATTATGAAAAATAGCATTTTCTATACTCAAGCTTTCCTTCTTTTAGACAAAGATAAAGGGGAGTTTCAAGGTCATTCCTAAACCTGATTCTTTACTTGAGCAAAACAACACTAGCTACTAAGTCTTGGGTTCAAGTATCAAGGGCAGGTAGCCAATATTGTTTAGTCCAAATTTTTCTCTTTCTCTCTCTTAATTTTGTTTTCTTATCTATTTTATTGTTCTCGTTTGTCATGTGTACAATCAGGAACTCTCCTGGCTCCCATCAGGTCATACTGTAGTTTTCCCCGATGACTACCAAACCTCCCCATTTCTTCCATTTCCCCCAATTTATCGATAATGAAAGACTGTCTTACTTGGATTGTTGTGTCCAGTAGATACATGCTGAGAGTCCTAAAATGACAAAAAAGAGAAAAATTAATTTGTAGCAATTTCTTAAAAAGCAAAAGCAGTTTGAAAAAGAGGTATATGGTGTGCCACTGGGAAGCTAAATTTTTACTGCATTCTATGACAATAAAGTTTAGTATGAAAGTACCTACTATGCACGTACTCTAGAAATACATTTTGGAACTGCTTCTTTCTATGTTGATAGTCATCTTCTCCCTTCCGGTTAATTTAACTTGTACCTTGCTTTCCTTCAGAATACAGATAAATAGTTCAAGGTATTATATATAAAGATCTAGACAGAAACTCAGAAGCCATCTTGTTGAACTCTCTAATTTTATGGTTAAGGAAACAAAGGACCATGGAGATTAAATGATTTGGCCAAGTTCACATATAGTAGGTGGGCATTGGAGGTGGGAGTTTAACGCTTGTCCTTCAGTTCCAAAGAGTGTTGTGTCCACCCTTTTTCTGAAGATGGGGAAGGACTGCTACCAATTCTGGTGCCTTCATAAGAGAGATTGTGAACATCCTTTTCCCTAAGATTTCTGATACATGGAAAAGGAACCTGCTTTCCCCTTACATCTGGAGACTGAATTTGCATTAAAAGTAAATTATACTTCTGATCTTGTTTGACTTGAAAATTCCCTTCTCTCCTGCTCATGAAGATGTACGCTTAATCTAACACATCGGGGGAAATGAGAATAGGAATAAGTAATGACAGGTATGAAAAAGACACTGAAAACAGAACCAGCATTAAAAATATAGTAGATGCTCTATTTTAGACTGGTTTTATAGAACAGGATTAATATCCACTTTATAGGCTGTGTTATTTGAAATTTTTACTACCCTTGCTCTAGATTAGGAGGATGTGATTTGACTTACATTAGGTCCAAAAATGTGAGGGAGAAGAAACCAAAATCTACACAAGCTGACATTTTTAGGAGTCAATGATACTGAAAGTGGGAAATATTTTTTTTAGATTGCTTTGTTTTAAAATCAGTACAGTGTGGCATGCTTGGATGCCTAATAAATATATACTACATATTATGGTAGATGATGAGAGGTAGTATGGTATTGTGGAAAGAGCATTATTTTTTTTGAACATTTATTAATATTTGTTTTTTAGAAAAGTTAACATGGTTACATAATTCATGCTCTTACTTTCCTCTTCACCCCCAGAGCTCCCCCTCCCCATGGCTGATGCGTATTTCCACTGTGTTTTAACATGTGTCATTGATCAAGACCTATTTCCAAATTGTTGATAGTTGCATTGGGGTGGTAGTTTTGAATCTACATCCCCAATCATGTCCGCCTCAACCCATGTTGTTCAAGCAGTTGTTTTTCTTCTGTTTCCACTCCTGCTTCCTCTGAATGTGGGTAGTGTTCTTTTCCATAAATCCCTCAGAATTGTCCTGGGTCATTGCATTGCTGCTAGTACAGAAGTCCATTACATTCTATTTTACCACAGTGTATTGGTCTCTGTGTACAATGTTCTTCTGGCTGAAAGAGCATTATTTTTAAGTCAGATCCTGGATTTGAATCTTAATTCTGTTGCTTATTACATGCATGACCTTGCGCTAGTCATTTAACATCATTACACTGACACTTAGTTTCCTCTCCTACAAAATAAGGGAGTAGGATGGTTAAGGTACCTTCCAGCTCTGAGTCTTGTAATTTTTATGATAATTCTGTCCATTACTTAAAAGAGAAACCGTAGATTTCATTGTGATCCTGAAACTAAATATTAACCAATGATGACTCTATAAGGCAGAACACACACACACACACCACACACACACACACACACACCACACACACACACACACACACACACACACACACACACACACACACACACACACACACAAATTTTCCCTTTCCCTCAGTGAAATTCTGGAATTGAAAACTGGGAGAAAAAAAGACTAAAAAAGAAAATAAAACAAAAAGAAATGAAAAAACAAAATAAAAACCTGTGAGGAACAGGGGACAGACTTCTAAAAAAGAATTGTTGACAAGTAGATTGTCCAGATGTAAGTTCCCAAGAAGACTAGTTTCTGCCTTTTTTGTATCCTAAATCATTCAGAGCTTTTGTATCTAAATATGAGCTGTTTTTTGTTTACTATTTAAAAATAAGTGACATAATAATATATATGATTTGTTATAAATAGGTATTAAATTATAATAAATATGCTTATCCAAGAGAAACAGATTCTCACATTAACAATGTCTAAAAATGTCTCACTCTTTTCCCCCCTCCTTCCCCAAAAAGCAGGTAATGTGAAACAGATGGCATATATCATCATACAACACATATTTCCCTTTTTGTCATGTGAAACAAGACCCATATTGTTTATACTTTTGATATTTGAAAAACAAGTTAGATGTTATTTAAATGCCTCCTTAATCTTCTAGTGTGATCCTCTGATGTTTCACTGTGGCGTAGGGGTAATCCTGAGTATTCAAAGGCTAAACTAACTGAAAACAAGCTAGGTAAAGTTCTAACAAGCTAGAAAGGCTTTATGTTGCATCCTTGGTGGTGGGCTACATGATTGTCACCCAAGGCCAGCCTAGCTCAATCTAGAGTTGCTCACAGCTCTCCAGGATAATCTACTACATCACAGAAAGGTTATGACACATATTTGTCTATTGAGAAAGTATTTGTAGACCAAACTGCAGATCCTTAAAGTATTAAAAGCATGTCTTAATTGGCTATTTAGAGAATCTTGTCCTTCTTTTGTGTCCTGAATAAAAGCTGAGTCAAATATGGCAGAGATGATGATGTGAGACAAATCTTTTGATCGAGTCCTTTTCTTTCATGAAAATTCATTGAAATTGTATTAAAATGGAGCTATAGGTATTAGAGAGGATTCCATCTTTGAGAGCAAGTGGAGAAGAAAGCACAAAGGAAGTGGCAGGAGAAGACAGGAGGTGAAACAACGGCTCTGCAATGTGCCGTCTGTGACCTCTGTTTCGTTATCTCTAAATAGAAGGGTTTGGATTGGGATATCTCTAAGCTCCTTTCTAGCTCAAAAATCCCATGACCCTACCTTAGCCATCTCAAATCACAGAGAGTGACTAATACATGATTAGAAGGTGAACCAACCTCCCAATCCATTCACCCATGCAAAAACAAAAAGGTGGCATGTGGTGATAATTGCTGTTGAGTCATTTCAGTTGAGTTTAAGTCTTTGTGACCCCATTTGGGGGTTTTCTTGGCAAGGATATTAGAATGGTTTGTCATTTCTTCTCCAGCTCATTTTACAGATGAGGAAACCAAGGCAAACAGAGTCAAGTGACTTGCCCAGGGTCACATAGTTACTTAGTGTCTGAGGCCAGATTTAAATTCATGAAGATAAGTCTTTCTGACTCAAAGTGCAGTGCTCTATCCACTGTACCACCTTCTTGTCCTTTACATCTATGGAACATCAGATTTTCTTTAAAATGTTTATGAAATGAAATATTGTCAATTGATTAACAAGCATTTATTAAGCACTGAGTTCATGCTGAGACCTAAGCTAAATGTTCAGGGAATCAAGATAAAAAAACACTCCCCAAAAATCTCTGCTTTCAATGAATTTCCATTCTGTTATAATTTTTATTTTATACAAGAATCTGGATTTGAATTCAGGACCTCCTATCTCCAGGCCTGGCTCTCTTTCCACTAAGCCACCTAGCTTCCCCTTCTTATATTTGTTTTAATATTTTCTTACCATGTTGTTAGTTACACTCAATAATATTATCAAATATTCACCAGGAAAATAATTTTGTAAGGGAAAAACTATAGACAACGAGCGGAAGAGAAAATATAATTTCAATCACATTTTAAAAGGTTTCACAAGGGCATCCCCATTGTATTGGATTCCACTGTCATAACTCAATCATTCAACATATATTTATTAAGAACTTTCTATATTGCAGCAGGTACTGTGTTGGGCTTTGGAAATGAAATGACAATAATGCCATTACCCTCTGCCTAAGTCCCAATCTGAAAACTTCCTCCAGTATGGAGGTGATCTTGAGTTACTCAAGGCTTTAACGACTTGGGCAGACCTTATCAAGGCCTTTGTGTATGGGCCTAATAACAGACTCTCTTTGTTACCCAAAGACCAATCTAGAAAGGGACAGGAGGAAAGACTTATTAGTAGAATACCAGCTAGCAGGTGATTTTTTTTTAAACCATAAAACTTCCAAAGATGTGGAAGGTTTCTAATTTGTGTAAAAGGAGGGAGTATTAAGGACAATAATTGTTATATTGTTGAATAAGGTTATGACAATAATACGTATTGTTTATATATTGCCTTTAGATTTACAAAATGCTTTACATATAGTATCTCATTTGATAAAATCATGGACAATAGGACCATAGATAATGAGTTTGAAGGAACCAGAGATTAGCTAGCATAATCCTTTCATTTTGGAGGAACTGAGATTAAAAGATTGAACAGAATCTGGCCTCAAACCCTGGGCAAGTCACTTAACCCAAATTTCCTAGCTCTTCCCACTTGTCTGCCTTGGAACTGATATTTAATGTCTTTTCTAAGAGAGAAGGCAAGGGTTTTTAAAAATATTGAATAGGAAGGAATTTCATCTATTTATTTATTAAAAAGCCCTTGCTGTCTGTCTTGGAGCCAATACTTTATATTGGCTCGAAGGCAGAAGAGTGGTAAGGGTAGGTGATGGGAGTCAATTGACTTGCCCAGGGTCACACAGCTAGGAAGTGTCTGAGGTCAGATTTGAACCTAGGACACCTCCTGTCTCTAGGCCTGGCTCTCAATCCATTGAGCTACCCAGTTGCCCCCTGAATGGGAAGGAATTTAAATGATTTGCCCAAAATCATAGGCAGTTAATATCAGAGGTGGGATTTGAACCCAAGTCCTCTGACTTTAGTGTCAGTGTTCTATCCACTGTAACTTCCCCCTCTGAATCCCCCATAACCTTTTGAGATAAATACTGATAGTTTTGACAAAATTTTGGTAAGTATACTTGTGAACTACAAATTATTCAGCATGAAGAAATAGATGACACACAGATAAAAGAACACTTTGGGTAGATGCAAGAGCAGCTAGGTGGCAGTGATAGAACACTGAGCTTGGAATCAGGAAAACTCATCTTTTTAAGTTCAAATGTGGCCTCAGACACTATTTTTGTGGCCCTCAGCAAATCGCTTGACCTCGTTTCCCTCAGTTTCCTCAACTGTAGAATGAGCTGGAGAAGGAAATGGCAAACCATTCCAATATCTTTGCCAAGAAAACCCCAAAATGGAGTCACAGAAAGTTGGACAGGACTGAAATAACTGAACTAAATAATCACATGTAGGGTGGCTAGGTGGCACAGTGGATGGAATGCCGAGCCTGGACTAAGGAAGACTCAATTTTATGAGTTCAAACCTGGCCTCCAGTGAGAATAGGAAGAAAACATTTTATATGACAGAAAATTTAAGGCACTCTAAATCTACCTAATGAGCATTTTATTTATCTAGACAGACCATAGAGAAGAGTCTCGAGGCTTGCAGTTAATTTATTTTGGTTTGTATAGCCAGTTCTTCCCTACGATATCTGTTCACCAAATGTTTTGACAACTAAGAATAATCCCAATGATGGCATATGTAGGTTGAACTGTTTTCAGATATAAAATTCTCCATAAAATATACTCCTGGAACTAGCAAGACTATACAATGTGGGATTGTTATAATCAATGATTATATGTCAACAGACTGTCATTTGCTTTTTTGTGTTTGCCAGGTCACCATTCAATTGGTAGTGAGGGTTAGAATGTCGCACTGTTTAAATTTGTAAAGGCCATCCCCATTTATGATTATGTAGAAGCTAATCTGCAACCCACAATTCATTCTTTTACTTATTCAGCCCCAGAGGGTCAGACACCTTTTAGAAGTTACCCCGTGCCTCCCTCCATAATGTCCTGAAAATCTCTTGTGACCAATAGCATGTAAAACAGGAGGCATTGCTCATGTCAAATTTATCATGCTTTTTGAACAGGATTTGTGTGTGTGTGTGTGTGTGTGTGTGTGTGTGTGTGTGTGACTGAGCTTTTATGGCAAAAGCTATTTTCTGGAGCCAGATGTCACTGATGGAGGCCATGGGCACAGAGAGTGAATGGATTACGAAAGGTAGAGAATTTTTGTTGTTTCATTAGATTTCTTTTTTTTTTCTGTTTTAAACTGTTGCCTTTTTTGAAACCACTTGATGCCTGTTCACTCATCCTTCTTGTTTTTTATACTGGTTTATCTATCTGGAAAAAATTGGCTCCCTCTGGACTTAGCAGTAAGGGAAGGGAATCTTAAGTAGTCTTTCAGCCTCTGGTAATGATCATTATAGGAGGAAAAGGAAATCACTTGGCATTCTTCCTTCATACCCCCACACCCCATTTCTTATCAGAACATTTCTAGCAACTAAAAAAAATTGAATCGATTTTTACCTAAAGTCAATTAAAATGTTCACTTTCAGGTAATGGCATGGCAAACACGGTTTTAGGCCAAATATGTATTATTTTTTTGAAGCATGTTAGGCACCCAAAAGGGCGTGTTTAATAATATGCTTTCCAACCTTGAAGCACTTTCTTTCCCAAGTGCTCTCTTTCATTCTCTATCTAATTCAGAAAGAGAAAGAAAGGCAACAGGACTTTCATTTCAGTAATGATGCTTGAATTCCTCTGTGTAATGCTTTTTAAAAAATCAATTGGCAAAAATAATTTCAGACCGGGTGTGATTCCACTAGACTCGGCCCCTGTTGCTATGCAAGAACTATGTGAAATGCTTGTGAAAATGACATTAGGTTTGGACACTGGTTTTCTGAGAAGAGAAATGAGTTCTACAATTTGAGTTCTTTATTTGCATTTCAAAACTTAGAAGGCTGCTACAGAAATGAAGGGAAAAAAAAGGAAAAAAACGGGAACGAAAAGAACATTCTCTTCTCTCCTGGTTCGAACACCTGATAATGGCAGCCCATTCAAAAGTGTCCTATCTTTTCTTTACCAAATCCAATTACTTTTGAGGTCTGAAGAATGAGGCAGAAAAGTCTGGCAGTGCCCTTCCAATGAATTTGAGAATCCAAATTAGCCCCGCAGGGAATAGAAAATCAAAGTTCAGAAGCCACTGACTGTACTGTATGTTATATCTCTCAACACATAGATATAATGGGGAAGTACTTGGAACTACTTACCTGACGTATTTAGTAGCACCTGGCATGCAGAAAATGCACTATTAAATTGACTTTCCTTGAGACTTTGAACAGCCCCCTCAATCTTAATGTACGTTTTATTTCATTGTTTATCTGCCTACGTGCACATGATACCCCTCTAATTTCTTCACTGATTCCAGCTCCCATATAGTTGCAATAGTGATAGCCTTTGAATCTTTAATGGCCTAATTAATAAATTGCAAGTCTCAAGCTGTCAGGATACTAATTAGTTGAGATACAGGTTAAAAGAAGTGCATTATGTGTGAAAATTAATGATGGTCATACTCTATTTGTAAGGGATGAATTAGCAGCACAGTCTACGAATTTCTTGGAAGGAAGGAGGCCATAGAGAAAATGTGACGTGTTACTACACTTTGGTAAAATCACATTTAGTTTTCTCTCTGAGCAAAAAGAGAGGGAGGTATGGAGAAATAGCATTAATGAAGTCCCCTCAGCAGTCTAGAAGATGCCTTGTTGAAATCTGATTTCCTTGTTTAAAATTAAAGGCCCCTTGTTCTACACCAGTATTATGGTCAGGAATTATACCTCAGGTATAATTCAGAACACATTAAAAAGCTAAGGAATGAGGTGGGCATTTGGGGAATACCAAGAGATGCTTTCTATTACAACTATCTCTGCCTTCGGTCTTTCTCACATAAGGTTGCCCTTCTCCTTGACAAGGCAAACTCTACTAAATACATAAGTGATTCCATTCCACCCTGTCTTCTCTAGTGGATTTCTCCCCTCTATCATCCTTATTCTCTCACTTATATTCAATTTCTTCTTGTCTACTGGCTGCATCCCACCAGTCTAAAAATGTGCCTCCCTCTCTGAACATCTCCAATTGATCCATCCATCCTCACTATCTATTGCCCAATATTTCTCCTTCTTTTTGTGACCAAATACCTTGAGAAACCTCTTTTCCAACAGGTGCCTCCACTTCCTTTTCTTTTATTCTCTTCTTAACTCTTGATATCTAGCCTCCAACCTCATTATTCAATGGAAACTGCTCATTCCAAAGTAATAGAGACCTCTTAATGGCCAAGTCTAGTGATCTTTCCTCAACACTCATCTTTCTTGACCTATTTTCAGCCTTTGCCGCTGTTGTTCACTCTTTTATCCTTGATACTCTCTTTTTTCTAGGTTTTTATTATACTCTTGGTATCACATTCTTTCTTCCTGGTTTACCTCCAATCTGTATGACTACTCAACCTTAATCTCCTTTGATTATTCTTCATCTATAGATTCGGGAAGACCTGAGTTCATATCTTGCCTCAGATTCTAACTAACTGTGTAAACTTTTGGCCAAGCCTGTTAATCTCAGTTTCCACATCTGTAAAAGAGGGATAATAGAACCTAACTCAGGGTTGTTGACCAGGATTGAAGATCAAATGAGATAATACAGATAAAATGCAAAAGCAAAGTCTTAAGTGCTTTATAAATAGCCAAGTACTATTTTTTGTATTGCATAGTGATATGGCGGTAGTCATTTTATTTGGCTGCGAAGACCCTATTTGCAATAATATGGACATAACCATCATAGTGGTATTATTTTCACAATGATAATGTAAATTGTTTACCATTTTCTCTTTATTTTTCTCTAGATTGTATTGAGTTTTGATAGCTGATTATCTATATTCATGCCTATAATAATGAGAAATAAATAGATAAGATGTATACCAAACTAACAATAGTGCTGGTAAATTTTACTTTAAAATTATATTTTGTGGATTTTCATCCCAAGTGGAAAACCATATCCAAAAGTACCTAAGGTATGTGCTACTTAGTTGCTCATTTTAATATATCTAAAGATCTGAAATTTCATTAGTATAACCTAGTCCTGTGGATATAGTTGTTCTTTTACTCTTTACTTTTTTCTCTTTAATTTTTTCTAGGTTATAGAAAGTTTTGACAGTTGAGCAGATTATCTGTGTTCATGGTTATAATAATGAGAAATAAGTAGATAAGATGTATATAAAATTACTTATTTTTCTTGTTAATTAATGAAAAACTTTAAAATTATATTTTGTGGATTTTTTTCCAATGCAGAAAGCCATATCCTAAAGTACACAAGATATATGTACTCAGTTGCGTATTTTTAACACATCTAAAGATTATGCTTTCATCTGTATGAGCTTGTCCTATGGAGATAGTTATTCCTTGATTCTTTATGGGATGACTCCCCCAAATGCTGATCCATCAATCCAACCTTGACGTGAGAGGCTTATTTGAACCTGACTGGGTTTATTTTTGGAGAACAGCTCATTATTGAGGCCATACCTGAAGTGTTTCCAACTGGGTAAGATCTTCTAAAGCAAGCACTGTCCTGGTCCAGTCCTATAAACTCCAGAATTCCCATGTAAAAGGCAGTGTGATGTTGTGGTATGGGATAGAGCAATAGATTCCCAAGATCTAGGTTCAATTCCTGCCTCCTATAATAGCTGTGTAATCCTGGACAAGGTATTACTTCTGTGAATCACAGTTTCTTCATTTGTTAAATGAGGATGTTGGCTTTGATCACCTTCAAAGTTTTTTTCTGCTCTTGAGCTACAATTACTATGACTTTAGTTATAATATAATATTGACACCAGGACATGTCTTTGTGACAATGGCTATAAAGGTTACATAATTTGAGGGCCCCAATTATTTTTTTCATGGATTTACTTGGTGGTGTAGGAATGGGTAGGCAACAAATAGAATGGAGAAAAATTATTTGTTGGTGTATTTTAATTTTTATTGTCAAGATGATCAGTTATACATGCTACTTCTCCTGCCTATCCCTGATGTCAATCCCCAGTGGCTACACAGTGGCTTTTTATGATGGGTGCCATCTACTCATGTAGCTCTGAGAATACTGATTGCTCATGGAAGCTGAGCCTGCTGATGTGAGATGTCCATATTCACTTTGAGCAGACAAATGCATGAGAGAAAGCAAAAGACTAAGGAGGATACCAAGAGTAAGTGGATATTACTGGGGCTACACACTACATGCTGAACAGCAGAAAAGAACATTAGGGGAATTCACAGGATCAATAATCTGAAACAGGACTAGGCAGGGCTATCAATAGAGGCAAGGCAGGGAATTAGACTGGCAGTTGATGGAATATTGACAGGTAGAGCCAACCCTAGGTGAGTATGAGGCTCATGACAAATCAAAATGGGTATCAGTCTTCTCTCTGTTCCCTAGATGCTCAATACAGATCATATTAGTCAAAAATAAATACTGGAGGCAGCTAAGTGGCTCAGTGGATAGAAAGCCAGACCAGGTGAAGGGAGATCTGAAGTTCATATCTAGCCTTTGACACCTCCTAGCTGCGTGATCCTGGGCAAGTCACTTAACCCCCATTACCCCCCTTCCCCTTATCATTCTTCTGCCTTAGAATGAATCCATAATATTGATTCTAAGAGGGAATATAAGGCTTAAAGTAATTTTTAAAATATACTAACTTCAATTTTGAAGGATAAAAGGAGATATCATAAAAGTTTGCCACACAGCCTTGATTATGTTTGTATTTTGTGTGTGTGTGTGTGAGTGCTATCTGTCTGTCTGTTAGGGGTTGGAGGGAAGTTGTTGGTAGGCAGCTAGCTTCAATCCTAGAGATCATGCTGTGATTCATCCCCCACCCTCCATCTTCCCATAACTAATTCAACACATTTCCTGCAGCAACCCAGGCTCCTTAAGAGCTTAGGGACCCAAATGTTCACCCTGATTCACTACACCCTAGGGACTGTTCTGTTGTCGGGACAATTTGTCCATCTGCCAACATTCCAGCCAATTCCTCAAGAAAGCAGGGGTGAAAGGCCAAGGTAGGAAGACAGCTTTAGATCTTCTGAGTGAATACCAATCAATTAAATGAATTTGGAAAAAACTCAATAAGAGTAAAGCCATTAACATAGTTGAATGAAATGTTTCATTTCAACATTTCAAATAAGATTCAATCTGTATGATCTATTTTTACTTGTCCCTGAAAGCTTCATTTGCCATCATATGGACAATAACTAGTCCTACTGCGTATAGTGGTGTTATTTGAATAATAACAATGTGAATTCTTTGCCTTTCTCTACTTAATTTTTTTAGGTTATATTATGTTTTGACAGATATCCTGGTTATCCGTGTTCAGTTATAATAAAGAGAAATAAGCATATAAGACACATATCAAATTACTTATGGTTCTAAATTCATGAAAAACTTCAGTTATATTTGGTGGATTTTTTCTGTACCTTTTCTTGGATAAAATAGAAATCTTTTTGAAAGTCACAAAAGCACCTTCAGCTGTTTTTTTAAGCTACTAATGAGGGGAGTTTGAAGGGGTGTGAGGGAGAAGGTAGAAACTCAAATAGATCCCTTCCTTCTTGGGCAGAGATAAAACCACCAAACAAAAGCCCCTAGTAAAGTCTTAAATCAGACTTAGAGTGTAAAAAACACTTGAAAAAGTCAAGCAAGATGTTAGAAAGCAAGGAGAAATTAATGCTACATATCTCTTCTTATAATAATCCAAAGAAGTGAGCTGGGCAAGGTCAATGAATCAGAAATATTAGAATTAAATCTCCACTGTGTCAAATCACTGGCTGGGTAACCTTGGTCAAGTCACAACTTCTCAGTGCTCCTGGGCAAATTTTTAAGACTATTGATGACAGATAACTGATGTGTATTAGTAAAGGAAATTTCCAGATACACATCAATTCTCTCTCTGTCTTTCTCCCCTTCTCCTCTCTTTCCCCCTCTTCCCTTCCCTTTCTCTTTCTTCCTCTCTTCTTTCTTTCCTTTCCTTTCCCTTTCTTTCTTTTTCTTTCACTCACTGACTCTCTGTCTCTCTCCCTCTCTTTTTCTTTCTCCTTTTCCCTCTTTCCCTTTTCCCCTCCCTCTATATTTCCCCACTAATCCCCTCTCTTCCTTCCTCACTTTCCCTACTTGACTTTAGGCCAGGTATTCCTAACCCCATACCTTTATGTCTATTATTTAATAGCTGCCTCATACGTATAACTATCTCAACAATGATATAGCTTTGGATATAGAATCAGAACTTCATTGGTTCTACTTTGGATTATACCAAATGCCAAACTACTTATTTTAAAGAAGACATTTATAGAATTGATTTTTTGGCTTTTAAAATCTTATTTTATTATCTGTTATATGTATGTACGCATTTATTGATCTATTTATCCATCTATTCATCCATTTATCTATTTCTCTCTGTCTCTCTGTCTGTCTCTCTGTCTCTCTGTCTCTGTCTCTCTCTCTGTCTCTCTATCTGTCTCTCTCTCTCTCTCTCTCTCTCTCTCTCTCTCTCTCTCTCTCTCTCCTTAATGGCTACACAGGTAGCATATTTTGGAGAAGAGAACATGACACCAAATTTTCCTAATTCTAAGGGCAGCCACTTATCTACTGTACAACAATGCCTTTTCCAGTTTTGTATGTCCCATACACATACCACAAGCACACACTAATGAAAATCCTAAGATTAGTGCAAAGTTCATGTAGAAAATATAAACAAAGAAATCAGAAGACAAAAATATATTAGATTTTCCTAGGAATCTGACTTTCTAAGCAATAGTCATATAAATATATGGCAGGGAGTTGATGGTACACTGATAGCGAGCTGAGCCTGGAGTTGGAGAGGACTGAGTTCAAATGTGGCCTCATATACTTAGCAGGTATGTGACCTTGGATAAATCAGTTAATCTTTCCCAGTCTTAGTTTCCTCATTTGTAATATGGGGGAAATAATAGCATCTACCTTAAAGGGTTGTTGAAGATTAAGCAAGATAATAATTGTAAAGTATTTTGCAAACCTTAAAGCACTTTATAAATGCTAGCTATTATTAACCATTATTTGAGATTAGTAATTAGTCATTATTTGAATAACTACTAATTATGCTGTTAGGTTTGATAATAATTACACTATGCATGATATTTTTGTATAGTACCAGCAAGTTCCACACAGTAATCAAAGCTTTAAGTCCACGTTTTACAACTTTGGCATGGATGAATATCTATTTGTGATATTATTTAAGGTGATATACTTCTACTTATAAAGATATAGCAAAAATATAGAGTAAGTCCATAAAAAAAAACCAAAACCATAGCACATAGGTGATATCAAAGCATACATCTTCTGAATTATGTAAAGTCTTACCTTATTTGGAAATGAAAACTTGCTTGCTTCTACTTTACCAGGAGTGTGGATAGCAGAAAGAGGTGGAGGCCAGGAATGGGTCATCTCCTGAGAAGGTAAAACAAAGCACAATACTGTTACCTGGGAAATATTGACCAGTCAAGAGTATAAAATAATTATGTAAACAATTTCCCTGTTGACTTGGGGGAAAAAAAGATTCTGTGTTTCCTTTGCTTCCTTTTAAAAACAAAATAACCTTCAGGGAAATAGATGGATAGAGATCCAGTCCTGGAGGGGAGACAGGAGGGCCTGGTTTCAAATGTGACATCAGACACTTCCTAGTTGTGTGACGCTGGGCAAGTCACTTAACCTCAGTTGCCTAGCCCTTATTGCTCTTCTACCTTGGAACAGGCACTTGTATTGATTCTAAGACAGAAGGTAAGGTTTTTAAAACAAAAACAAAATAGAGTAATCTTCCAAGTGTCTTTTCTGTGTCTTTTTCTTAAATTTCCTAATCCACTGACATGCCCCATTTAACCTAATAAACAACAACAATACCGACTCTTGGTCTGAAGCATATGCATGAAGAATATTCTTATTTTTATTAGAACTGAGATCCTTTCCTAGTCTCACTTGAATTAAGCGTTCGGGAGAAAAGGTAATATGGTGAGGAAAAGTTTTATGGCCTGCCCTATTGAGATTCTCAAAAACTATATTCCATTAATGCATACATGTTATGTCAAAGAATGTAAGGGGCAGTTTTCCAAGATTTAATTACTTTTGTTTTGTAAATATGCTGGAGTGATAGAGGAGATGCTTGGTTTTATGACGAGATGCCCACTTTAAGCCTCTCAGTTTATCAATATAAATGCCACAGGTAGAGAGGTAAGACAATCTCACTTGTGAGATTAGAAGGAAGCAGGAGATAATTTCATTTTTATACCATAGTACCTGAGTTTTAGTACAATAATGTAGAATATGCTTTTGGCTTAGAGGTACACAAGAGAGTTTACTAGGAAGACTCACTTCTAGATCTGAACATTCACAAAACCAACAGCTTGATCCCTTTTAATGTAGAAACAACCTTTTTACTTAGCCAAAGAGATGTCATTACCTCTCTGCTTGGGAGGAGGGGAGACGCGTGCTTCAAAATAGCAATTTTATTAAATACATGCTTTCTGCAAGGGAGCAGGATAGCTGACACAAAGGTAGAAGACAAGCACTTCATCCTCAGGAAGTTTACAACTATTTTCTTCTTATTTATTTATGCTTTTGTTTTAGAGTTTTCGCTTATATGATTATTCACTTATGAAAATGAACAATATAGAAATATGTCTTACATGATAATTCATGTATAACCCAGATTGAATTGCTTCCTAGTTCTGAGAATGAGGAGGGAAAGAAGGGAGGGAGACCATTTGCATCTTACAACTTTGGAAAATTTATGTGGAAATTTATTATTATATGTAATTTGTAAAAAAAATTTTTTTTAAGTTTATAACTAGTAGGAAGTAAGAAGCTTGTATAAGGAACTATAAAGCAGGCTAAAGCATAAGTAGAAGTCTAAGTTCTGATTAGTGTGAATAATGAATTCTTTGAAGTGGTTGCATATATTTAAATTCAATCTATTCAAATTTATAATTATATAAAATATGATCATTCAGTCCAGTCCAATGGAAATATGTAGTGTGAATCTGAATAATGTAACCACTTCAGGGGATTTATTCTTTGTACTAATTGGGACCTAATATATAGCAGAAGATAGTATTAGAGATTTAAGATGGGGTAGAGAAGTCACTTTTTGGGTAGGGAAGGCTTCATTGAAGAGATGGCTCTCATGCTGGACCTTGAAGATGTAGTAGATTTCACTACAATCACTAGGGGAAAGTATGACAAAAGGCAGGAAGGGAGGATGAAATTCAATGGAAATGATAAGTAGTCCAGAATGGATTTGGAGAGTAATGTGAAATAAGGTTAGAAAAGTAAATTTGAGGTAGATTATGGACGACCTTTCATGCCATCAGTAGGCAATGAAGAACTACTAAAGGCTTTGGAAAAAGGGAAATTCATTAGTAAGATTACCCTGGTGGCAGTGAGAAGGATATATTGGAGGCATGGAGGTCAATTAGGAGGCAATTAAAATAGATGAGGCAATTTGGTAAGGACATAAACTAGGATGGTCAGAATGAGAATGGAAAAAAAGAAGGGAGGGACCTGGATCAAAGAGATATTGCTGGGGGCAGCAAGGTGGCTCAGTGTATTGAAAGCCAGGTCTAGAGAAAGGAGGTCCTGGGTTCAAATCTAGCCTCAGTCACTTCTTATCTGTGTGACTCTACACAAGTCACTTACCTTCATTGCCCAGTCCTTATTGTTTTTCTGTCTTAGAACAGATATACAGTATTGATTCTAAGATGGAAATTAGGAGAGAGAGAGAAAGAGAGAGAGAGAGAGAGAGAGAGAGAGAGAGAGAGAGAGAGAGAGAGTGTGGGTGGGGAGATATTGTACTACATACTATATAGATATTGACATAATTTTAGCAGTTGATTGTATGTGAAGGAAGGAGAAAGGAAAATGGTCAAAAATGACTATATGTTTAAGCCTGGGTGACTGGAGTCACAAATTCAGAGCTGAAGTTGGAACTAGAGATAGAGATTTAGGAATCATCTCTATAGAGGTGATAGTTAAAACTACAGAAATAGGTGAGATCAGTGAAAGATAGAGAGAAGGTGGCTTAAAAAGAGGTGGGTTTCAATTGATCAGGACTAACAGAGGACTACTACTTTTTAAAGCATAATTGCTAATATTTCAGAGAGAAAAAAATCAGATATATTTAATTGTACAGAAGAAATGTTGTTTTATGACTTTAAAATAAAGTACCATAATGATTATTCATCATTTTTAATATAGTTTCGCCTAAATATGAGTATAAATTAACATTATTTATTACTGAATATTTCTATTAAACAAAAGAACCATGATCTAGATTGGTGGTTCCCAAACTTTTTTGGCCTACCGTCCCCTTTCCAGAAAAAATATTACTTAGTGCCCCCTGTCACATACTATCACTGCCCCCTTACAGTTATTCACCGCCCCCAAATGCACCTGTGGCCATCACAGCCCCACCCTTGGATCACTGTAGCATCCACCAGGGGGAGGTGGTGCCCATTTTGGGAATCACTTATCTAAATAGTTCATAATCTTTTAGAGCTGGAAGAAATACTAGAAATTACTTAGTTCCAAACTGTCATTTTATAAATGAGGAAATTGAAGCCCCAGTTCACAGTTTGAAGTGTTAGCAGCAGGTTTGAGATTTAAAATGAGATCCTCTGTATTCCTGGACAACAGAAGTTTTTTTCTGAGTCCTCAATATCTATATATTCCTTCCATAGGTGTTTTTATTTAACATTTTCCCATTTATATTTATTCATGATATTGATCTATAGTTTTCATTGTCTACTGCACCTCTCCCTGGTTTGTGTGTATCAGTATCATCTGTCTCATAAAAAGACTTTAGTAAGTTGCTCCTTTTAATAATTTTGCAAGTAATTTATAAAATAGATTTTATCTGCTCTTTAAATGTTTGATAGAATTTATTTGTAAATCAATTTGGACCATGATTCTCCCTAGACCCCCAAATGACCCTTTTCATTTATGTTTTCTTCAATTTCTCTTCTGCTATGACTCATTAGATTGTTTTTGAGAAGAGGTAGTATCCCCAAATTCAGTAACCTGTGGCTAACAGTGATGAACCTCTCTATATTTTTCTTGGCTGGTTCTAAGCCAAAAAGCACCCAGAGTCTGGCCCCAGGCTCAGACTCAAAACCTTTGCAACTTGGTCCACCAGCGCTTATATTCCACTAGTCAGAGCTTATATTTCACTGATATGGCATTGAGAATCCCTAACAAGCTCTATGCCAGGTCAAGACATCAAAGTGGAACTTAAGTGTGGCCATATCAGTATAAAAACATGACCTCCTCCATGTAATTATCTGTCAAAGTTTCTTTTTATTCTTCCCTTTTCTATACTATTCTTTTTACTTCTTAAACTGTTTTCATTTCTCCATACACTTCTTTCCCACCTTAGCTTTTCAATTCTTCCTCACTAAAAACCAACCATTCAATTGTTTATTCTGTTATCAATGTTTGGCTTCATCTTCACAGTGCATGTGGCTAACCCAAACTGATAGGCACAACATGATTTATATGGCTTATTTAGATATCAAATCATCTGTACATATGCATATATTATAGAGGGATATATACCTACTGCAAGTGTCAAAAAGAGGATTTGAAAAATTGATGTAGAAAAATTCATAGGGGTAGATAGGTGACTCAGTGAATCGAGAGCCAGGCCTGGAGATGGGAGGTCCTGGGTTCAAATCTGACCTCAGGCACTTCCTAACTGGGTGACCCTGTGCAATCACTTAACCCCAATTGCCTAGCCCTTACCACTCTTCTTCTTTGGAATAGTTAGTATAGATTTTAAGAGGAAGGATTTAAAAAAATGGAAAAAGAAGAAAATTTGGTAGAGGTGGGATACTGGAAAGAGGATTAGAGTTGAAGCTAGAGAGACTTGAGTTTGAATCCTGATCTCCTGTGAACTACATGACATGGCCACTTAGCCTCTTTTAGTTCTTGTTTTTTGTCATCTGTAAAATAGAAACAAGAGCACCAAACTAACAAGGTTGTTGTGAGGATCAAATGAGAAAAATATATAAAATGCTTTGCAAAACAGAAAGCACAATAGTGTATAGATATGAGCTGTTATCAATCTTCTATGTTGCTCCTCTCCAATTTGTGAATTATATTTAGTATAAATTATTAGCAATGACTTCTTCTCTATCTCCAAGTGCCTAGAATGGGCACATTTAGCTACTGCTATATGGGTACATATACCTGTTGCTGGTGTGAAAAAGAGGATATGAAAAATTGGCAAAGAAAAGTTGGTAGGAGCAGCTAGGTGGCTCAGTGGATAGAGAGCCAGGCCTGGAAGTAGACTGGAGGCAAAGAAGGCTGCACTTAGTTCTGGGTCACCTTAAAAGGGGAAAAATTCCCAAACATGTTAAGAACTCTGCTTTAATTAATACCTATTGACCACAGACAATATCAAGTTAAAAGATATTTAATAGATCAGCAGTTTATTATGGCAGTGATTAAAATGTAAAACAGTAGGCAAAGCAAGGGTTAGGGAATTTTTAAAGAGACAATAACACCTAAATGTCAATGCAATATAGCTCACTAGCTCTGGCTCCATTTTATAAGATTAAGTGCTTCCATGTGGCTCTTTCAGTTAATGAGGGAATACCTGGAGGAATAGCCTTGCTTGTTGTGTGGCTGCTTAAACATTCAAGTCAAAGAGAATGCCCAAGAAAATAAGAATTAACAATGTGGTGTATTTTAATATATGTCTGCTTGTAATGAAGGTACAACAGCTATGTGGATTGATTGTCCATTAGATTAACTTTTCCTGCAGGGGTTGTATGGGAGAATTAAGTGCACGTAGGCTGCACACTGACCCAAAACAGAATGGTTCTTAAAGAGATTGTCGGGATTCTTTACTGTGATTTTTATTAAGTTTAGGGTGAGGGAGAGTGTCAATTATTTTTCCATGGGAAAACATCTGAAATGATAACTGGAGGTTCATGGATTTTGGAGCTAGAAGGAGCCTTAGAGATTACCAAGTCCAAACTCTTTAATTTAGAGATAAAGAGGATGAGACTCTAGAATGGTTATAATGAGAGTCATTTGGAAAATATGTTTTGCTCTGTTAGGACTTCAGTACTTTAAGGATTCTGTCGTATGTTTTATTACTTCAGGATCTTCAATTTCATTGACAAGGATATACTTCCTTTCTCAAATGCCAGTTTTGTTCTCCTATTACTAGGGCCTAAATGTTGTGGCCTACAAAATCTTATCATCTGGAAGTCAACCCTCTCTGCTTATGACCTTCCCTGATAATGGCAAGACAATGTCTGCCATCTTCAAGTTTAAAGTTAGAGCCTATTTGAAGCCTTTCCAGCTTGGTAAGATCTGACTGATCTTGAATTCTCTTGATATAGAACCTGAGAAGCCAAGACCACCACCATGCCAGAATGATGAATTAAGAGTAGGACTTTAGTAGAGACTGGTATGTAAGTACTTGACATATGTCTAACTTTTTCATCATGCCTTCAATCTAAAGGAAAGCTAAGTTAGTGCTTTCAAGATCTATCAGACCAGAAAAAGTATTGGCTCACAAAATTTCACTTCTTTGCTGTCACTCCTCTATCCCCATGGTCATTAACCATCTCCTCTATCAATGGGCAAAAAAGATATGCATGCAAATAAAATTTTTAGTCAGTGACTTAAAAACCTAGTCACCTCCCATCCTATTCTACAAATTCTCCTGTCCCCTCTCCTACCTACCTGACTTCCCTCCCCTTTGATCTTCCTTCTCACTTCCTTCTCAATCTAGAATTCAAAGGCTTCCAGGATCTTCAACTTTGAGTTTGGATTCTTTAGAGATTTAAATTTCTTAACCATAAGGCTAGGCTACCATATAGCCCTTTTGCAGAAAAGAACAATTGTTTAGAAGATTCCCCCTCCCCCCCCAAGACCATGGGAATTTAACCTGGGAATGAAAGTAAAACTTTTAATATAGTTTGACTAAGTGACTTGGCTCATAGCTTTTTCACATTTTAAATGACCCTGCAATGGGGCTAGTCAGTAGGGCTAACTTGCTGCTATAGGTTCTTACTGGAACACATGGGAACTACAGTCCCATGGAACCCATTCACCTAATCAGTTTACCAAGCAGTCTAAGAAATATTTTAGTAGCCTCCAGTGAACAGGGGCCTTCTTACTTTGAAGAATAGAATAAGAAACATAAATTCTGATCACAATGATATTTTTTCATCAACAAAGATTCCTAAAAAATCAAGGAAAAGGGAAATCTTGTTTAGATTTTATGCTAAGTTGAGGCTTAGGCTAATCTACACACTTGAATTTATATAGGGTTCTAAGTATGGGCTAGTGATCATTTTTCCTGGCTGATGGAGAGGGGTGTGTCAACTGATTATAAACAATATACCTTGTTAGTGACTACTCTTTGATATGTTCATTCATAACATCATAGATCTAAAACTACAAGAAATCTTAGAGGCCATCTACCTTAACCCCCTCATTTTATATATCGAGTAGTTAAAAGCAACTTGTCCAAAGCCACACAGCAAGTAAGCATGAAAGTTGGGATACGGATCCGAGTTAAGCTTTAAATAATCCGTTGAAGAAGACTACCCAGTTACTATACTTGGGAATTTGAATCTGCCAGGCTGATATTGTGGGAAAACAGCAGCAATAACTGCAGACACAAAGGAAAAAATCCCTCTCCCAGAATTGAAGACAGTCTTTGGTTAAAGGAAATAAAAAATTCACTTTGGTGTGAAATTGGGTAATTATTTCCCATGACTTTGTTGTTAAAGATGTATGGGCAAAGTGTTTTTCAAACCATATTTTAAAATATGTTCAATTAAAAATTTTGAAACCTAAAGTTTGTTTTTCTCTTAAAGTAAGCATGAAATATGAAGTTTTCTCACTTATGGTCTTCTTGACTTCAATTCATTTGCAATCAACCATCAGACTGATCTACAAAAACAATTTTAATCCAATCCAACAAACATTTATTAAACAGTTATGATCATGTCCACTCTAGACTCTTCAGTGGCTCCTATTACATTCAGAATAATAACCAAATTTCTTAAATGTTAAAGATTTTTCTTAATCTAGTCCCAGCTTATCTTTCTAACACGATTTCCTATTATTTTCACACAAAATCCCTCCACTCTATGCCACAATCCCATTAGCCTTGGGACCAAAAGTGCAAGAAGCTCCAGCTAGTCTGTGAAATATTTCAATTTTTGTTATCTCTTTTCATCACCTTTGTTCTCCCTACTATGTCCCCTATATGAAAGCTTCTCTGTTTCTGTCTCTGTATCTCTGTCCTTCTATGTCTTTGTGTCTCTGTGTCTCTTTCTCTTGTTGGCTTTCAAAATCCTATCCATTCAAGTTCTTCCATCACTCATCACTACCATTCATTTGGCAGTGATCATATTGTTTGTTAAGATATCGCTTTATGCTTAAACTTCTTATTAACTCCAGTTAGCTTGTAAGCTACTTGAGCATAGATCATATCTTTGTGTCCTCGACAGTATTTAGAAAAAGTTTATACTTTATTTGTTCAAGAAAGAATGCTAGCATGGTATAATAGAGAGAGTTTTGAAATTAGAGGCAAGAAATTTGGGTCAGATGTTGGACTCCAATACTTATTAGCTGCCATTTAACTCTCTAAGCTTCATTTTCTTCTCTAGAAGGTGGGGATAATAATAATTATGTTACTTACCTCTCATGGTGTTTGTGAGGGAAAGCACGTTCTAAACCTTAAGACATTATATAAATGTGAGATAGTATTATATGTACATGCTGATTGATTAAAATTAGTCTTTAATTACTTTGATAAGTCATCTCATTTCTTTCTGTCTCAACTTCCTTGCCTTTATAATTGTACTAATGATACTGGATCTATCCACATCATAAAGGCATGAGAAACTAGAGATGTAATGGCCAAGGAAAAGCATAGAGCAAATTAAGTCATAATAATCTTTGCTGTCTTTTATTTCCTAACCTCTTTCGCCCATGCAAATTTCTAACTAATTGTCCACCAAGGACTCTCTGAGGGGAAGAATGGACAGTATCTTTGGGCTTGGTGAATGACCACAGCAAATTCTAGAAATCCTTACGATCAGCAACTTATTCCTTTTCTACTCATAATACTAGATTAATCCTGTCACTCATGACTAAAAATGAAACATAACACAATGTATTTCTAAGTGTGGTGGTAGGTGCTGCAGATTAGAGTATCATCTGGTTTGCAGTTTCAATATCAGAATCATCACTCAGCTTTTCAGTTCTTTCACACATTTTATTCATGTTATGACACTCTTATCAGATAAGTGCCACCACCAACAGAACGTAGTAATTTTTATTACACTGTACATGCTTTAAGTGCTGAGAAGTACAATGGCACTAAACATGAGAAAGGAGAATGGCTCTTCAGCAGGCCTCTGTCTGTGACATGGAGCACTTTCTAGAAGACTAAACTAATTAAAATTTTTAAATGAATAAGACAAAAAATTAGGGAAAACTTTTTAATTTATTAGTGGAAAAGATCATCAAGGTTGACTGATAATACAACATGTAAGTCAGCCTGTCTTTGAAAAAAATTAAAATTTATTAGTTTGTTACATTAAAACTCCCAGGTTAGCATTCTCCTTACCTCCCCTCACCACATTAAAGAAGGTATCATTTAAAAAGAAGATAAATGTTTATAGAAACTCTACTTTGATTGTTTCTATTTATTAATTCTTTCTCAGGAGGTGGGCATACACACGTCATTCTTCAAACAAAAATCCTCTCGCTGTATATAATGTTCTCTTGAAAACCGAGTCAGACATAATCACTACAAATTAGCCTTCACCAACAGGTGCATGCTTCCTCCCCATTTCTATCCATTTTCTTCTCTTTCTTCCCCTCCTTTTCCCTCTCCTCATTTTTCTCTTCCTCTTCCTCTCATTTGGCTTGTTGTTTATTTGTTTCAGTTCATGTCCTACTCTTTATGACCCCACGTGGGGTTTTCTTGGCAAGGATAATGGAGTGATTTTTTCCATTTCCTTCTCCAGCTCTTTTTACAGATGAGGAAACTGAGGCAAACATCTCATTAGAAATGGAGGTCCAATATCAGTATATATTAGTATAGAGGTAGAAGGTCTGGAGCAATCTGGGGGAGGAGGAACACCAAAATCCTCCAGGAAACTCTTGGATTGATCTCAGTAAAGTTAGTCAGTCATCATGCATGAGTTAACTAATTGCTCTGTGTCAGGCCCTGTGTTAATTGCTAGAGATACAAAAGAAGTAAAAACAAATAAACAAACAAAAAACCTCATAGTGGAGGTGGGGAGGCAGCAAGGTGGCTCAGTGGATTGAGAACCAGGTCCAGAGATGGGAAGTCCTGGATTCAAGTCTAGTTCACACTTCCTAGGTATGTGACCCTGGGTAAGTCACTTTAATGCCCACTTAGCCCTCTTCTGTCCTAGAACCAATATACGGTATAGATTATAAGATAGAAGGTAAAGGTTTAAAAAAACCAAACCAAAGCCATAGTGTCTACCCTTGAAGAGTTTGCATTCTATTGGGGAGATAACACACAAACTAGAAGAGCCTCAGTTTTACCTCGAAGGGGATACATTACATAATTGTACTCTTTTTCTTTCCTCCCTTCCTCTTCCATTACACTGTGAACTCCTTCAAAGATGGGACTTTTTTTTTTTTTTGGCCGTTCTTTATATTTCCAGTTTTTATCATGGAGCCTAGCACAAAGTAGATGTTTAATAAATGTGTGTTGACTTGAATTGTCCTGAGGGTCTAATACATTATGGTACCTTTAGGATTCCTCTAGTACAGGGGTTCCCAAACTTTTTTGGTCTACCACCCTCTTTCCAGAAAAATATTACTTAGCCCCCTGGAAATTAAGTTTTTAAAAATGTTAATAGCAATTAATAGGAAAGATAAATGCATCTGTGGCCATCACTGCCTCCCTGGACCGCTTCAGCACCTCACTTTGGGAACACTGCTTTAGTACAACAGATTCTTTACCTGGATGCTTTGAACTTGGTTAAAAAAAGTTTGAGGGCAGCTAGGAGCACCAAGATTGGAGTCAGATAACTTGGGTTCAAATTTGACCTGTGAGAACTTGGGCAAGTCTCTTGACCTCTATTACCCAATCTGCTCTAGTTTCTGAGATTGATACTAGGATAAAAGCTAAGGGTTTTTAAACTAGTTTGATGTCCATTTTTAATATAATTTATCTCCTTTGTGATCTTATATGTTTTATATATTTAAACACTTTTTTTGGAGGGGGGAAGGGGTCAATAAGGTTGTGTAGCCTGCCAAAGTAGGCCACTGTACCAAAAAAAGTTAAGAACTTCCAAGTGTAGGATGATTTTCCCAACTCTAACAAAACTCAAATTGAAGTATCTTTTCATGAAGTCAGCCAGACTGATGTTGTTGGTCCCAGAACATTAATGCCAATTCTTCTTTCTTACCACAACTCCCTTCCCTGGGGAACATGGTATATAGTCATTGCTATTAGAGAAAACTTCTGCAAAATCAGTTGCTGCTGAGGCAAAAGAAATGCCTTTTCTTCTCTCCATCAGTCCCCTCTGGGCACCAAAAGTAGAGCTTAGGCATCTAAGGTGTCAGAAATTCAATTTACAGCTGCCAGGAAAACAGATACAAATAAACAAGCAAACACCAATAATAACAAAAAAAGAAAAGATGGTGACCAAGAAACCTAATACAATCTTGTTTCTTTAACTGGAAACCCAGGGAAATAAATTGCACATTGCCCCAAAATAGAGGGAATAGCAGTAAATGCACTGATTCTTCCTGGCAATGCTGCTCAAGGTCACACACAAAACCCTGAATGGGACATTAGCTTAGATGGGTACATCTCCTAATTTAATTTGTTGAATTGCCAAAGCTTCTTCTTCCTTCTTCTTCTTCTTTACTCTCTCTCTCTCTCTCTCTCTCTCCTTGTTGACCCCCAAATATATTCAATAAGGTTAATCATGAGTGGCCCAAGTTGGTGGGGTGCCCCATATGGATCAAAATCAATAGGAATCCTGGAAGCAGTTTTAAATGCCAGGCAACAGCCTCAGGCAACAAAGAAAAGAGTTTTGTATTAGATAACTATGTGACCTCATTAGTTTATGGAAGGGTAACACTGGTAAATGCAACCCTGAATCTTCAGAATGGAAATGTTGATGGCAGCCTTGGACTCCTATATCACACTTCTAAGGCATGCCCTTTGGTACTTTAGGCTTTCATTTGTCAAAGGGCTCAGGCCACGTGGCATCTGGTCTTTCATTGTTACCTTCAGAGAGTAAGGAGTCTGCTATTTTGTTGTAAAGAAATCAATCTTATGCCACTGGATACCTCTGTCCTCTGACCTCAGTTACTGGAGCTAACAATGGCACCTCGACCCATAGGAAGGATAAGACCATTGATTAAACACAAAGACGCCTTTTCTTTTGCCATGTCAGAGCCTTTCACTTAAGGATTTCAGGACCTCTGTTCCACAGTTCTGCTCTTTATTTTCTTGTGTGATTTTTTTCTTTAAAAAAAAAAAGGAAGAGGGGGAGGGAAACAATTTTCTCTTCTTTTCCCTTTGTGTTTCAAGCTATGAGCTCTTTGTCCAGCTTATTTACTTAGAATCTATGGGGATGATATTTTCTAAAATCCATTTTTTCAGCTTTACCTGGTTTCTCTCAATTTGCATTTTATTATTCTGTCTAACAGGCTATAATTGTAATGCTATGTTACTTTGGGGGTATTTTCTTTGAAGTGAACATTGCATAAAAATTTTTTTAAAGTAGTAAAATCCACATCAATGGAAGTAATGAATGTTGAATTCTCAGAATGTTCATGCTTATAATAGAGGAACCAGGTTTTGATGTTGATTGCACAAAATAGCTTCATGAATTTAATGGCCCTTGTAAAATCAGAGCGACCACAACACACATGCTGTTCAAGTCCCTGTTTGTACATACAGATGACTTTCAATTACCTATAGTAAGAAGAAGGACCAGGGCCTGGGATGATCCAAAAATCATTTCATTCTAGAATCATGATGAGTTCTAAAAATTTTATTTCAATAGGGGTGGGCCTTAAGTTCTGGATAGTCAAACAAGATCATAAAGACTCACATTGGGAACACTTGGGGAAAAGCTGGAAAGTCATTCAATTTCCTCTTTATTCCTCCCTTCTTGTGGTTCTGTTTTGAGAATGGAGGAGATCCATTCGCCTGCTCTTCTGATACACTTTCTCCTACCACCCAGTTTCTTAGCTTTCATTCTTTCAGGGCAGAAGATAGGTGGTTCAGTGAATAAAGACCCAGGTCTTTCGGATGTGACCTCAGGCATTTACTAGCCCTATAATCCACAGGTAATTCACTTCACTTCTGCTTGTCTCAGTTTCCTGAACTATAAAATGGAAACAATAATAGCACTTATTTCCCAGAGTTCTGGTGAGGATCAAATAAGTTAATTTTTGTAAAGCACTTTGCACAGTCTCTGGCATGTGATAAGAGCAATATAAATGTTAGCTATTATTATTATTTTTCTCTCAATCTAAATGCCCTTTTTTAGTGGATAAATTAGATCTCTGTTGGGCTGTAGGCATTGAAGAGCTATATATATGGAAGCTGAGAAGTTAACAAAGGAATTGAGAGCAAAGAAATCTGCTGGTTCCAGCTAGTCACAATACATTATCATTGACATTTAGAATTTGCAGGGACCTGAAAACTGAAAAAAATTTGGCTGACCTCATGAAACTGACCATTTTTGGAATCTCAGTTTCCTCATCTATAAAATGGGGATAAGAATACTTGTACTTTTTACAACTGATGTGGAGAAAGCAGCTTAGCTATAAATGTAAGTCATTATTATGATTATAGTCAATCAATAAACAAATTATTAAGTGTTATTATGTACCAGACACTATTTTAAGTTTGTTGGAGATGCAAAGAAGTCCTCTCTCACTGTGAAAAAAATATAGTCCCTGTACTCAAGGAATTTATAGTCTAACTGGGGAAAACTTATTCTTATTATCTATTTCAATCCCATCTTTTTCACATTAAGAAGCTGACAGATAATTATTGGCAGAGAAGAGACTGGCAGAAGGACACGGAGAGTTGATTCCATTATATAGTCCTAAAAGAACGGCAGTTTTCTTAAAGAATGTCTACTTTAAGTACCGTTTGGAAAAGTTCGCTTTTCTGAAAAAAAAAAATAAAAGGCAATTATAATTTAAAAGATCTTTCCACATTCTGAATTTTGGACTTGTCCATTTCTATACTTTTTCTGAATTAGAAGCAGATGAAGCATATTAAGTTTATAAGAAGGGAACCAAATTTCAGATCTGTTTGCTTGAAATGGTCACTGTAATCAATTATTCCTTTGGCAGCTTATCCCTGGCTTACATAATATACTTTGAAGCTAGCACTATGTTAGGCCAGATACGTGACTTCCTAGCAGCTCTGTAGACAATATCTAATCCTTATAATGACTCAAGTTTGTAATATCCAGGGACTCTTTCATGGGTAAGAGAATAGAACTTTCTGGAATAGGTGATTTGGGGAAGGGAATTCCTCCTGGCTTGTGTGCTAAGTATAGCAAAGGGATTAAGTAGCAGACTTGTGAACTATTTGACTTTCTGAAGAAGGTTCACAGAATATTTGAATAAATGATGACGTTACATATCAGTTATCTTCTAGTCCAAATCATTCATTTTACATTTGAGGAAACTGAGGCCTGGAGTCATTTGCTTGAAGTCACATAGCTAGGAATGTTTCCTTGCTACTGGTCTATGAACCTTTCCACTATACCACAGCTGTATCTCTTTTTCTAGCTGACTTGGTGTCTCTGCCTTGGTCACCCATCCCCAAGCCAAAACATGAATAATGAAATGTGGGTAAGACCAAGACTTGAGTATCTTGGTTATAGGGGATATTGCCATCTTTCTAGTGCTTTGGTAAGGGAAGGGGATCAAAATGAGAGAGTACATTTACTTTGTTTACTCTTTAATCTATTTCACAGAGTTAATTATTTAATGTTTAACTGGTTAATTATTTACAGCCAAATAGAGGCTATAATAAAAGCATGCTTATTAAACAATAATTTGCCTCCCTAACTCCCTTTGCTTCTAAAACACTGTTTGAGCAGCCAGAGAAAGGACCTCCTCTGTTTTAGCTGGATATCTGGAATCAGTTTCTAAGAAGTGACCACTGCTATGGAACCAAGAATATGAGCCTTTTCCACGAAATGTGGTTTCAGGTTCTAAATGGATTATATAATTCAATTCAAGAAAACTGATTAATTTCCTACCATGTGCACAATACTGTGTTGGGGAAAACAAAGCTAAATAAGATATTAGTTGCTGACTTCATGGGGCTTATAATCTGGTTGGATAAGAAGATATATACAGAAATAACCAAAATGCAAAAATATAACCTGAGAAGCAAGGAAGAGATGAACACAGTGAAATGAAAAATTTCAATTTGTTTTCCCCATTACAATTTTATAAAGTAAGTAGTCAAAAGATTTTTATTCACATTTTCAGATAAGGAAAACTGATGAGTCCCAGCAGTTAAATGATTTGGCTATAACGGGTTTTCTTTCTTTCCTTAAGAAACATGAGAGGAAGGTAGGTGGCACAGTGGATAGAGAGCCAGGCTTGAAATTGGGAGGATCTAAGACATTTTCTAGTGACCCTGGCAAATCATTTAATCCTTTTTGCTTAGCCCATGCCCTTCCATCTTAGAAATGAGCCCAAAACAGAAATTAAGGTTTTTTTTTTTTTCAAAAGAAACATGAGAGAAGTATTTAGATTTAAGTGCATAGGAGGATGCGAGGAGGATATCCTTATAGAAGGTTCCAACAATATCTCTGTAAGTTAGAGCATTAGGCCAAATTAAATAATGAAATTCCATCAGGATGAATATAAAGTCATTCCCCTGTGTTCCCTAACCTCTGTTTCACAAGCATAAGATGGACATGGTGTGGCTAAATTGTTATCCTTTTGAAAAAGATTGGGGGAGGTTTTAGTGGAATGGAAGCTCAACATGCCAACAATGTGACATTTTTTTGATATCATTCCTAGCCACTTTCCTGGATAAATTCTCTCAGAATAAGTCTTTTAAAGGAGAAAAAGAAAGGCTGACCAAAATGCCCATCCCTGCATAATCGTCTTTACCTACTCTTAAAAGGCTGTCCTTGTATGTATGAGAAGGCAGAAAGCTCTGAATATCACTTAGCTCCTTTAAAGTGTGTCAGATTTAGCTGTCTTGGTTCAACAAGAATGATTGTGAGTCTTATAACATTATCTTCAAAGACAGACTGACTTTATATGGAAGAGAAAACGTCTTCAGAAATAATCCAAATACTTGTAAGTCAAATCTGGAACATATATATTTAGAGTGCCATGTCCTAGAAACAACATAATTGAAAGCCAACCAAACAACCTCCCCACACCCCCCCAATGATTGGATTCCCCTGAAAAAAAAAGGCATGGACTTAAGATAGCGATGCTCAAAGATTTATAAGGAAAGAGCTAAGATAGAAGGAAGAAAAAGGAAGGAATTAAATTAGAATAATACACATTTTTAACTAAGAAAAATGGCAGCAAAAATGAAATGAGAATGAATGAATCTTCAGTAAAAGCTCAAGATGAATTTTGTCCCTGGGGAAAATATATCTGAAGAGAACAAAGACACAGTGATAAATGAGGAGGACGTAAAATTAATGATGATTAAAAAGGTTGAGATCCTGAACTTAATGGTAGAATCTGTCTTTAAAAGAGGAAAGGAAGAAAAGACATTTAGGAAATTAGAAAGCATGGAAGATCCTGCAAGAGAGCTTTTAGGAGAAGGTGAGAAGGTGAGAAACTCCAGGAACTGGGGGACAAGTCAACAGTTTTCATATTTGCAACCATAAATGTTTTGATAGGCATCATTCCTACCGTTGGCTATGGTTCTATCAGTCAGTCATGTAAGAAGAGTTTTATTAAGCACTTACTGTATGCCACGGCTCTAGCTAAGTGCTAGAGATACAAACATAGAGCTTGCTGTCAAGGTACTCACATTTCAATGCAGAGATAAATAGGAAAATACCCAGCTACTTACAAGACATAATGCAGAGTAGATGGAGGGTAATTTCAGAAGGAAATTTCAAAGGCAATGGCAGCTGGCAAACCTAGAAAGACCCACCTGCAGAAGGAGGGATCTGAACTAATGTCTTGAACAGTCAGGAAAACTAAGAGACAGAGGTGAGGAGAGAGCATTCCAGGAGTGGTAGGCAGCCAACTACACTGATAGCTTCTCTGGAGCAGAGACTTACAATCATAATGAATGGCTTTATGCGAAAGACAGATGTTTCTATGTGACTTTACTAGAAAGGATGCCTAATAGCATGATAGCAAATTGAAAATGTAAATTAGGGGGAAAGTGGGAGAGAGGGAAGAAGACTGAGGGTGGGGAATGGGGCTTCCACATGGAGCAAATGGGGTAATATCCCAGCTTGGTTATAGCCCTAGGTGGGAAGAAGGGAGAATGATGAAGTCAAATAATTAAAAAAAATAATAACCCTTACCTTCTGTCTTTGTATCATTCTAAGACAGAAGAGTGGTAACATCTAGGAAATCAAGGTTAAGTGATTTGCCCATGGTCATACAGCTAGGAAGTATCTGAGGTCAGATATGAACCCAGGTCCTCCTGATTCCAGGTATGGTGCTTCATCCCCTGTGCCACCTAGCTGCCTCCATGAAGTCAAGTTTGTGAATATGCTTAGACTTATAGCTCCTGGTTCCCCAAACATCCCAAACAAATCAATCACAAGCATGTATGTGATGGGTATCAAGCAGTCTAACTAATGGAGCAAAGTATACTTATGACAATGACAATAAGAACTATCTTCAAATATTTGAAGGATTGTCTTATGAAAGAGACATTATTGGATTGAGAACCAAGCCTAGGGAGGGGAGGTCTTAGGTTCAAATCTGACCTCAGATACTTCTTAGCCGTATGACCCTGGATAAGTCACTTTACTCCAAAAGCCTTGCCCTTACCACTCTTCTGCCTTGGAATCAAACCACAATATTGATGCTAAGATGGAAGGTAAGGGTTTAATTAAAATAAAAAAAAAGAGAGAGACATGCTTATTCTGGATAGATCACAAAACCAATGATTCAGAGCTTGGGAGAGATCTCAGGGGTTACATTTTTAAAAATGAGGAAACTCAATTCAAACAAGTAATAAGTACAACAAGTAAAATGAGAATTCAGGTCCACTAACTCTGGAGCTAGTTTTAGAGGTCCAAATAGATCAATCAATCAATCAATCAGTTTTTTTAAAATACAGGAACAAATTTGTGCAAGCCACAGTGTTGGCACTGGTAATACAAGGACAAAGAATGAACTAATCCTTTCTTGTAAAGAGCTTACATCCTAATGGAGAATGAAAGGAGTAAACACACACAGAGTATAAATACAAAGTAAATAAATTCAAATATATTATACAAAGTAGGTTAGGAGGGAGGGCACTAAGTTGGTGGGGGGTGGAATTCTGGAAAGCTTCATATGAGAACAGAAATGTCAAAATCTGCTCCCTAGAGTTCCCCCAAAGCACATAAAAATGTAACGGGGAAATATTTAAAAAATTAAAAAACCACAAAAGAATATAGATAATATAATATGTAATTTTCTAATGTAAGGTTTAGTGGCTCCTTGTCAATTTGAATTTGACACCATTAATATAGAAAATGGTGCTTAAGTGATATCTCTTTTTTTAAAACGTTTCCTCCTGTCTTGGAATCAATACTAACAGAAGAGTGGTAAGGATTAGTCAATGGGGATTAAATGGCTTGCCCAAGGTTACACATAGCTAGGAAGTGTCTGAAGCCACATTTGAACCCAGGACCTCTTGTTTCTAGGCTTGACTCTCTATCCACTGAGCCACCAAACTGCCTCTTTAAGCTGCATCTTAAAGGAATAAAATGATGAAGAGACAGAAGGCATGGAGGTTAGATAGTGCAAAGACCCAGAAGTCAGATAGCAAGTATTATATGTGAGAAATAGAGAGAAGGCGAGTATGGCTGAGGCACAGAATGTGGGAGAGGAAGCAATAACTAATGAACCTGGAAAGATAGGTGGGGCCCAGCTGGTAAATGCTTTAAAAGCTAAACAGAAGAGTTTATATTTTATCCTCGAGGCAAGTGGGAGATGCTGGCATTAATTGAATAGGGAGTCCCATGGTTAGCTTTGAGTTTAAGAAAAATTATTTTGGCAGCTGTGTGTAGGATTGGTTGGAGTGGTGAGAGACTTGAAGCAGGGGGGCTAATTAGGAGGCTATTATAATTATCTAGGTGAGAGGTGACAAAGTCCTGAACTAAGGTGCCATAACTGTATGAAAAGAGAAGGGGTCAGAGGTGAGAGATGTTAGGAAGGAAGAAATGGCAATATTTGGCAACTGATTGAAGATGAGATGGAATGAGGAATCAAGGAAAATTTTGAGACTATAAACTTGGGACAATGAAAAGATGAGAATGCCTTTGGAAAAAAAGAGGAAAGCCTAGAAGAAGGAAGAATTTGGGAGACAGGGGAGACAGATGAATTCAGTTTACATGTAGAGTATGATATGTTTTCCAGGACATCTGGACTGAAATGTCCAAGAGGCAATTGGGGACGAGGGACTGAAGATCAGAAGATAGACAAGGACTGGATATATAGATCTGGAAGTCATTTTCATAGAGATGTTAAACTAGTCCTTGGGCGCTGATGAAAGGAAGGAGAGGGAGAGAGAAAGAAATAAAGAGAGGGAGGAACAAAGTCAGAAAGAAAGAGAAAGACAGAAAAAGAGAGATAGATACATGGACATAGAGACAGCCAGAGAGATAAAGAGAGAGACTGAGAGAGAAATAAACAGATACACAGAGAAAGACAGAGACAGAGTAATAGAGGAAGAGAGAAAGATTGAGAGAAGCAGAGAAGGAAACAGAGACAGACAGAAAAAGAAAAATAAACACAGAGGCACAGAGACAGAAAGAGAAAGAAATAAACACAGAGACAAAGACAGAGGCAGAGAGAGAAATACATACAGAGACAGAAATGGAGACAGAGAAACAGCAACAGATAAAGAGACACAGAGAGAGATTAAGTAAAGGGAGAATAGAAAAGAGGGCTTAGAACAGATTCTTGAGGAACAACCACAGTTAAGGGATATGGTAGAAATGACAACCTATCAAAGGAAGCTAAGGTAGGAAAATAAAAAAAGAATAGAGAAAAAACTGTCAGGTTTTGCAATTAAGAGATCATGGGTCATTTTCATGACAGTTTTAATTGGGTGACAAGACTGGAGGCTAGAATTCAAAGGGTTAATGAGTGAATAAGAAAGGAGTAGATGAAGCAGGTGTAGACAGCTTATTTCAAGGAATTTTAGTGCAAAAGAGAGGTGAGCCACAGGATGATTGCATCTGAGGATAATAGTGTCAATGGAAGATTAAATAAGGAGAAGAGAGACTTGGGCATGTTTGAAGGCAGTCGAGAATGACATAGTAGATAAGGAGAGGTTGGACATTTAGAGAGGAAAAGGAATGATTAAAGAAGAATTGCTGCAGAAGACAGGATATAGGGTCTAGAGCACAGGCAAAGGGTATAACCTTGGCAAGGAGAAAGGCTACCTGTTTGACAGAGTCTCAGGGAAAGGAAGAGAGAGTGAGACATGATATCAAGAGCTTTTGAGACAAAGCAACTTGCCCAAAGTTATACAGATGACAGATGGCTGAGCATGGATTTGATCTTAAGTTTTCTAATTCCAACATCCTCTTGCTTCTACTATGTTGAAGGTAGGAAGATCTTTATTAGAAGCATTCCTATATTGCTCAACTGGCAGAAAATAAACATACTGTCTTGTATTGCAGTTGTTGGTTATGTTTATCTTATTAAATTGTAAGTTCACTGAAAGCAGAGACTAAAGGGGCAGCTAGGTGGCTCAATAGAGGGAGAACCAGGCCTAGAGATGAGAGATCTGTGTTCAAATATGGCCTCAGCCACTTCCTAGCTGTGTGACCCTGAACTAGTCACTTAATTCCAGTTGCCTAGCCCTTACAGCTATTCTGTGTTGGAAGTGACTTAGTACCAATTTGAATACAGAAGGTAAGTTAAAAAAAAAAAGAAAGCAGAGACCATGTATGGTACAATTTTGTTTATCTCTTTAATATGTGACAGTATTTACACATAGGAAATGTTCAAGAAATTTTAATGAATAAATATGCTACTTTTAATACTTAGCTAGGAGAATCAAAGTACAAACAGAAACCCAATTATGGTTTTACGCTAATTATTCTTGCTTATTTGCAACATAAGTTAAAATTCAATTTTAGGTGTAATTGATACATAGTTTCATAGATAAGCATGTTTGTAAGGAGAGATTGGGTTTCCATCATGGTAATCCTTTCCCAGTCTATTTATGGAAATGATTTTATATTCTTAGGGAAGAAGCAATAATAAACTTTTAATTTCAAAATAGAAAGAAGAAAAGACATTCACATATTTGTCCTATCAAAGTCGATCCGAATGGGAGGAATGGACCTTCCCTAAGGTAGCAATTGAATCAGCCTGGAATAAAGCTCCTTTTGGAGCCAGATGCCAGCCATGGCATGAGTCAAAGTCCAGATACCAAACAGTGTTATAGTGATAGAGATGAGAGTCACACTGGATAGTTTTAGAAATCAGGATATTAAGAATGGAATTAGACTCTATTAAAGGGAGGCTGGAATTGGAGAGATTATAATCAGACTGCCAGTACCATGAGAGGTACCAGATGAACTCCAAGTAACAAGTAGCTCTCATCATTCTGTTGCCACTAGTCTGAGTTTACCTTAAAACACATGCTTCTCTTCTCTAGTTACTTGCTTCCCTACTGAGGTCTGCAACTGGCTGCTAAACACTACTTTTGTGTGATGCACTTAGGGAGTGTTTACTGAGCCTCTGTCAATGTCCTTTGAAAGATTATGGCTATTTGAGGAAGTTTCTTGACTTTTTTACATATGCTCCTGCTCTAAGGCCACTGGCATTGGACTTTCTTTTTCTTATTTTTTGTTTAATCCTTACCTTCTGTCTTAGAGTTAATACTAATTATTGGTTCCGATGTAGAAGAGTGGTAAAGGCTACACAATTGGAGTTAAAAATGACTTGTCCAAGGTCACACAGCCAGGAAGTGTCTGAGGCCACATTTGAACCTAGGACCTCCCATTGCCAAGCTTGACCCTCAGTCCTCTGAGCCACCTAGCTAGCCCATGGGACTTTCTGCTTATTTGTGGAGATGAAGACCCTGCGCTATGTAATGGGTGAGTGGAGTTGGAATTCATCATTAGGCTTGGCTTTCAGCTTCATAAGAGAAGGTGGATGAGGCCAGTTGCACTTCAGGGTGCTAAAGGAAAAAACTCTGGGAAGACAGAAGAGAAGCTGGAAATCTCCACCATGTCCTTATTCCCAGCTTGCTACTCTAGAGACTTCAGAGAATTTCCTCTTGGGTGAGTTCCAAGGCGCTCTCTCTCTCTCTCTCTCTCTCTCTCTCTCTCTCTCTCTCTCTCTCTCTCTCTCTCAGTTAATCTGGGTCATCTTGTTCCCAATGGAAGAATCCCATTCTTTATTGTCTAGTATATACTACCCTCTGCATACCTCCTCTGATTTATGTTTTGCTGTGATTTGGATAAAAGGGCTTCTTTGTCATTGTCTTTGTGTGTTCACTGTGGAACAACTGGTACTAGGTGGGAAAAGGGTCAAGCCTTGGATATAGAACTGAAGGTCCCCCTTTCTCTCAGAAATGACAAAGTGATAATAAGTTAGATGGAATTTTGCCATATCCCTGAGATTAACAATATTTAAAGAAACAGATAGATAGTGCTTCTAGTCTGGTATCCCCTCTCTCTGAGGAGAGCAGAATGATGGCCTCTAGTCCAAACCTCTTGTTTTCTCTTGGCAGAAATGATAATCTCTCTTGGAGAACAGGAGGAGGAGAGGCTAGAGATATCTATTCTGTCTTCCTTTGAACTACAGACTATAGCCCATTGCCACACATGGTTCCTTTCTACACACGGGGATCCATATTATTACATATAAAAAAATGAAGGGCTTGGACTATCTTACTCCTGAGTTCCCTTCCATCTCCAAATCTATGATTCCTTGTAAAACTCTAGAATATATGATTAAAAGGGATAGTTTGAGAATACCTAGAAGAGGAAGTCATGATCGCTAAGAATCAGCATGGCTTCATTAAGACCAAGTCAGGCCAAACTAACATAATTTCCTTTTTTGACAGATTACTAGGCTGTTAGATATGGAGAATATTGTAAATACAGTTTATCTGATTGAGCAAAACCTTTTTTAAAAAGTCTCTCATCTTTTTGAACAAGATTGAAAATGTGGGCTTGATGATAATACAGTTAGTTGGATTCACAACTGGTTGAATGATCTTACCCAAAGTGCAATTATTAGTAGCTAATGATATCATTAGCTTGGAGTGAGGTCTCTAGCTTTAAGTGGAATTGAGTATAAGAAGGTTAAAAAGATTGCATCTAATTCTTTAAGAAAGATTATAGCTTTTGCTACCAAATTAATCTCCTAAAAACACTTCTTTCATCATGTCACTTCTCTGTTTAAGAATCTTTGGAATCTGATAGGAAATTGTTGTCAATCAGATTAAACTCAGACTTCTTGGTTTAACATTCAAGGCCCTTTCTAATCTGTACCTGTTTTATTTAACTGAGCTCATCACTAACTTCTCTTTTAAGTCCTCCTCTAGTACCTTATCAGAGTGCGGCTATGGCCTTATGTTTTTGAAAGCCATGCATGTGTCCTGTTAAATCCTGTCAGGTCCAATTAAATTAGAAAGACTATGAGGATGAGACTGGTGGTAAATTTTGTTATCCCATCTTTTCTTGAACACCTTCGCCAATGGGAAACTTATTACCTCTTGTTAGAATTTAAGTTCCTTAAGGATAAAAACAGCTTTATTTCTTTCTTGGCCTCCCTAGTACTTAGCATAGTGCCTGGTATTATAGATATTTAACGAATATCTGTGGACCAATTAGGTTATCCAATTTTATTTGGAAGCATCTCTAATTATTAAGAAATTTTTGCTTATATTGAACCAAAATATACTTCTCTAAAACTTTTACTAGTTCTTCCTTTAGGTAGCAGTTAGGAAAAAGATAATCTTTCTTTTACATGAGACCCTTCAAATATTTAATGACTATTTTTTTTTCTTTAAACCCTTGTACTTCGGTGTATCGTCTCATCGGTGGAAGATTGGTAAGGGTGGGCAATGGGGGTCAAGTGACTTGCCCAGGGTCACACAGCTGGGAAGTGGCTGAGGCCGGGTTTGAACCCAGGACCTCCTGTCTCTAGGCCTGACTCTCACTCCACTGAGCTACCCAGCTGCCCCCTTTAATGACTATTTTAATGAGCTTCATCCCCAGTTTTTCTCTCTAAGAAAAAAACACATTCTTAATTTTAATTTAATTTTATTTCTTTAATATATTTTCTATCATTCATCAAGATTGTAAGTTCCTATGGTGTACTGAGGGATAACATATATTTTTAATTTAAATTTTTTTCAATTATACATAGAAGCAATTTTTAACAATTGTTATCTGACATTTCCTGATCCACATTCTCACCCTCTTTACTTCCCTCTCCTCTAACCTCCCCAAGGTGGTAAGCAGTCTTACATAGGGTATATTTTTAGAGCTATCATGCAATATGCATTTCCATAATCCTCATGCCATGAAAGAAGACACATATCCCACATATAAGAAAAAAACTCATGAAAGAAATAAAGAACAACATGTAAGTATATTAAAGTCTCTTCAGCATTTATTATAATATTGAACCTATATCTAATAAATAATTCTTGAGAGAGGATTGTACTTCAGGAAGAAGTTACTCAATGACCTTATTAAAAGTGTGGGACTTAGGGGTTTTTGTTCTGCTGCAGGTATAGAAACACTTTTTGTTTTTAAAGGTGAAGATAAAAAATAAAATTAAAAAGAGATTGAATTGTTTCCTTTTTTTTTTCTTTTAAGGGTTCTACCATATTTCCAGTCACCCCAGTTTTCAAGCTTGGTGTTATCTTTAATTCCATCATCTCCATCAACCTAAGTATAAAATGTTGTTTCTACCAAATCTTGTTTCTACCTCTACAATATCTCTCAAATCTGTCACCTTTCCTTTGCTCACAGGGTCATCGTTTTAGAGTCCCTTTTAACTTTTCACCTGGTCTATTGCACGATAGCTCCTTAATTAGTAAGCCTGCCTCAAGGGTCTCCTCTCTCCAATCCATTCTCCATATGGATGTTAAGGTGATTTTTGTAATGCACAGGGTCAGATCGGGCCACTCTGGTAATATATAAACTCCAATGGTCCTCAGTTGCCTTGAAGATTAAATAGAAATTCCCGTTTGGCTTTTCAAGCTTTTCACAACTTGGACCCAAACTATATTCCATCCTTGTTTTGACTTAGTCCCCCTCTCCCCACTCCTTTGTGGTTCAGCCAGACTAGCCTTTTTGCTTCTCTTCACGTAGTGTAAATAGAATTAGCTGGAGCCCATTAATAGTCAAAAATCTACCCATCCTAGGCGTAGAAATGATGTAATCCTAACCTCCCTTAGTGGGGAGGGGAGACGAGTTACCCACACGTGACAATAAGTAACAAATCAAGAATTAGGGACTGCCCTTTGGGCAGTCCAAATCAATGTAGAAACTGCCATTTGTCCATTTGAATTAGAGGTGGACCACAGGAAGTGATGAAAGACACGATCTCTTTAAGTAAGTGAGTGAACTTCCTGTGGGGGCAGTTGCCATCTCAAACTGGGAGCAGAAGCATCTCCTGAGACCACAGAAGGCTTACGCTCTATATTGTCACGTGGGTAAGTTAGGCTGACTTCCTTGGCCTTGCTGGGCCAATTCTAAACTCTGCCTATCTGGCTGTTGGGCCTTGTGGCTTACAGCTTCATTTATTTAGCCTTTTAACCTTCTCTCTCTGTCCAGGCCTTTGGCCTGGACTAGCCTCTCCCTTTCTCTTTATTCCTACTTTTTACCTACCAGATTGTAAATAAACTCTTCAACCCGATGCTGACTTGGGTCTGATTTAATTACGGAATCAACCTGAATTGTTGATTCTTGGCGGCCACATATTTTAATATATATCTATAATTACCTAAATTTTCCTTCTTACAACATACACTCCTCTGTCTGCCATCTCTCCCCCTCCACGCTGGCTGTTCCTCATACCTAAAAGGCACTCCTTTCCTACTTTCACCTTTTAGAAGCCTTTCTTTCCTCAGAATTCAGTCATGAAGCCTTTCCTCTTCTGCCCTGAATGTTTCCCTCTATCTCCTTATGCTAATTTTATACACACAGATGCATGTGCATGCATGCATGTATATACGCACACACGTGTATATGCATTGTATAACATAATATAAACATATGTCTATATGCCATGTATAGACATGCACATCACACATATTTGTTGCTTATACATGCACACATGATACACACATATGAGTGTGTGGCATATATGTATGTTGCTGATACACATGCACATATGCATAGTACGTGTGTATAGGCACACACAACAATGTGTGCTTATACATGTGTGTGACATATACATACTGGTGTACACAGAACATACAGGCATAGACATGCACACCCATGACACCATGTGTTACAAACACACGTGTGTGCCATGCTTACATGTGTGTTGTCTATAACCCACACATAGCACATGCAGACGTGTATGTATAGAATGCACACATGACACACATGTTGCCTATGTATACAACACACTACATGCATGCATGCATACAGAGTATAGACACATACATGTGTGGCTAAAGTGTGTATAGGGGCATGATATATGTATGCATATGCTGTCTATATGCACACACATGATATACACATGCATGTATAATTATATGTACATGTAAGTATATATGTATTCACACATAAATATACATACATAGCCATACTGCCTTCCAGTTAAAATACATGCTGCTTTAAGGGCTGGGACTGTTTTATTTTTGTCGTTGTATCTCTCAAACCTCGTATAACATTCATCAAAAATTGGGTGTCACAAAAATAATTGCTGTTGTATAGGGTGAGGAGGGATGTAAGGCAGGGAGCAAAGAAGAATGAGATGTAGCAATGTGAGAATTTGTTGCTCTTGGGTAAGTATGCTTAATATGATTTATTACATATTTGTAACAAATCATGTATTATATTACTGTCATGTTACATATTATATTATCTTCCATGTATATAGTAACTCACAAAAACTTTACTGTTTTAGGTATTTTCCAACATTTTGGTTCTAGGATTTATGCCTGCTTTCAAAAGTCATACTAATTCTATCAAGTTGTACATACCAAGAAATCCATACTTTAAAAGAGACTGAAGGGGTACAGAAAAGTAACAACCCACAGAACAGTATGAGGCTAATAGATCTGGTGACCAAAAATGTAACCTACCTCTCACATGTAAAGAGGATGTGGGGTATTTAGGAGTTCAGCTCTCTGAAGGGTTTCAAATAACAGTGGAGAGGAGAATGCACCAGATATTTCTGGAGTTCTTCAGAAGTGTGTTATTTTGGCTACTAACAAGGGACCAGCAGCAGAGTCAGGATTATCTTGGACAAATTTCAAGGAATTAAAACAAAGGATAAAAAGAATGAGCAAAAGGAACAAGGGTCAAGCTGTTTACCTAGCAGAGACAGATGGTTGTATTTATGTAGTTAGAGGAACAGTGCAAAAAGATTTCCAAAGTTCCCAACTAGGCACACTTGCCAAGAAAATGCTTCAGGTTGGCAGAAGGTAGAAACCCTGTATTGGGTAAATATTTAGCAACATTTCAGCGTTTTTACACTAATATCTCATTTGTGGCAGAATATGTTTTATGCTCTAAAATCACTTTCCCTACTTTTGGACAGAAGGATCCTGTTTTAGAAGTGATAATAAAAATCAAAACATAATCACCTGTCGAGGACAAATGCTGCACCTGTGAGACTATATTTCAAATAAGCCAACTTCCTAATTATAACACAGAGATAGGACTGGCACAAGGAAGAAAGCTATTTCAACCATTCCAATGGTGGTTCCAATATCACAGACGAAGGGCTGCTGGTAGAACCACAAAATATCACTAAAATGCACTCTTATTCTTGCCTGGCACAGTAAATGACTCATTCTGGGGACTGGTTTTATGCTCCAGTATAACACCACAAACTGGCCAGTCCTGCCTGCAGTATCATGCGGTTAGGATGCCAGTTAGAAAACTGAGCATTACTGATGGCTTTCAGGGCTGCTTCCCTCATGAAACCTATCCTGCATCCAGGTAGAAGTGATCTCGCCTCGCTAATCATTTCTTTCCTCTCTGACTCTCCTTCTGCACTGACCATATGCTAGTTTATGTTACAGCTATTTGTCCACATCCCTTTTCCCCAAAACCAGGCTGGAAGGTCCCGGAAGAGAGGAGCTGAATTGCTTTGGGTAGCCTACATACTATGCTGCACATAATAAGAGCTTAATAAATGTTTCTTGAATTGAAGTGAGTCATCCTCAAATTTATTTAGTTCATAGGTTAAGGTATACGACTTGGCATTATTAGAAAAAAACTTGCAAAACCATAAAGCACTATATAAATGTGAGGTGTTGTTATGAATAGGCAAGTCATGTCTCCTGTTCTATGTCTATCTAGATCTATTTAAAGATCACCATTGAAATAACATCTTTATACATACAGACCAATATGCATGTGCCCATATGTGTATATGTGATCTTTTGAATGAGATTCTTAAACCACTGGTTAACTGTGATTTAATTAGTGTAGAGAGGAATTTCTTTTACTAAAGTGGATTGGCTCAATATTTGCAATTAATGATATCAGAGTTGCCTGGTACACTGAGAAATTAGGTAACTTGCCAAAAGGTCACACAGCAAATATGTTTATGAGAGATAGAATTTGAAAGAAGTTTTTCTGATTCTAAGATTATGTCTCTGTCCATGGCTAGTGATAACCTCTCTCTAGGGCCACTATTTTAAGATGAATCACAAACATGCTTTTTACTTCACTCATTCCTAGGTTCTTTTTACTTTCCCCAAACCATTCCTCCTTCCTAGCTCTCCTGTATATTGCCTCTCTTCATAAGAATGCAAATGCCTTTAGTATAGGGGGTGTCTTATTTGCTTGTATTTATATCCTCTCTAACACAATGCCTGTTACACAGTAAGAACTTAATAAATCCTCTATCTATCTATCTATCTATCTATCTATCTATCTATCTATCTATCTATCTATCTATCTATCCCTTCTATAGGAAAGTCAAGGGAGTCAAAAGACAGGAAGATCCAGATTCAAGTTCTTCTTCTAATACCCATTAAATGTATGGCACTAGACAAGTTTTTTTTAACCTTCTAGTGCCCCAGGCAACTCTCCCAGAATGTAAGTGAGATAGGAGGTGCCAATCTGAATTCTGGAATGAGTTCCCACTCTTGGAATTATTTATATCTATGAAATCACAGGTCCAAACTAAAACAACAAACATGTACACAGTAATGAATAAGTGCTAGCCAAATAAGTGCTATGATAATGAGGACTATTAGCAAAGGAGTGAGTAATAACTGTAAACTAGAGTGGTCAGATAAGAGTGCGTGGAGGAGCAAGGAGCTCACTTTCTAAAGAACAGTGAGATTTAGATGACCAAGAATGTCATTTAAGACAGGCAAAAAAATTCAGAGAAAGGAAGGCACAGGATATGTTCATGAATTCAACCAAAATGACTGGAGAAGCAGGACTGGGTAGAGGAGGAGCAGAAAAAAGACTGAAGAGGTAAGATGAAGTCATATCTTGGAGGTCCTTGAATAATAGTTTGAAAAGGCTACAATTTTCCCTGTAGGCAATGGGGAACCAGTAAGAATTTTTTTTTCATATTTGGGAGTAGCATGAAAAAAGTGGCATTTTTTAAAGATTTAATTTGGCAGCAATGTATAGTATAGATTAAAGGAGGAAGTGACTGATGGGAGGGAGAGCAGTTTAGATGATGACTTTAATAGTCTAAGAATAAGATGACAGGTTTCAAGGGATAACCATTCCCTAAGGTCTCTCCTTTGGAAAGGTTACTAATGAGCATAAAAGTGTGGAGGGAGGGGATGTTTCAGTGTCAAAATGAAGCTTTTTAGGAGAGAAATGGCTGAGATAATGCCTGATTCCAGAATTGGGCTACTTCTCAAGGCAATTGTAAAAAGGTTTCAAGACTGATAGATCATGAGAGATGAACAGCAGCTGGTGGATACTCAATAGCCATTTTATGCTCTTTCACCCCCACCTATACAACTTATATATTGCTAACAGGGTTGGACTATACAGCCATATGGGTTGGTATTTGGGTCAGTCACAGTTTGAAGGGTAGGTTAAACTCAGTGTGGCATGGCAGATATACTGCTGGTTTTGGAGTCAAAAGCCCAGGTTCAGATGTTTTAGAAGTAACTAAGTTGTCTAGTAGAAAGTCCTGGACCTGGAATTGGGAAACCAAACTCAGTTAAATTCAAACATTTGGAAGAAGCTTTTCTATCAGAGCGCTGTCTCCTAAACAAAATGAAGCAACTTGGGAACAAGGAGACCTTAGACCAAAAACCTAGAGTGTGTAACCCATGTTTATCCAAACAGAAGTATTTGTAAAGTAAGATGGGTTCCCAGTGAAATTATCCTAAAAATGTGAATGGAGTGGGGTGCTGAACAAGTCACTTCACCTCTATCTGTCTCAGTTCTCTCATCTGAAGAATGAGGATAATAATAGAACCCATCTCCCAATGTTGGCATGAGGATTAAATGAGATAATATTTGTAATAAAGTGATCTTTTAAAACCAAAATCCCCAATCATATACCCATAGATACCATGTAATAAGTCATATGTTTTTCTTCTGGATTTCTACTCCCACAGTTTTTTCTCTCAATGTGGATTGAATTCTTTCTCATAAGTCCCTCAGGATTGTCCTGGATCATTACATTGCTACTGGTAGAAAAGTCTATTACATTTGATCGTCGCACAATGTATCAGTCTCTGTGTACAATGTTCTCCTGGTTCTGCTCATTTCACTCTGTATCAGTTCATAGAGGTCTTTCCAGTTCATATAGAAATCTTTCAGTTCATCACTTCTTACAGCTCAATTGTATTCTATCACCATTAGATACCACAATTGTTCAGTCATTCCCCAATCGATGGACACCCCCTCATTTTCCAGTTTTTTGCAACCACAAAAAGCGCAGCTATAAATATTTTTGTACAAACATTTTTCATTATTATAAATGAGATATTTGTAAAATGTTATATGAATCCTAGCTTCATTACTATTTATCATAGTTATTATTGTTATTATCATTACAAGTCCAGACCTTATAGGAATCTTCAAGATGGGAAGGAAGGTCCCCCTTGATTTTCTCCATACCTCAGATTTCATAAAGTGTGCCTACTCCTTCCTCCCTCCCCTCTTTGCTTCTGTTGGGCTACCTGTACCACAGGATTATTATGAAAAAAGAATTTTTATCAACTATATGAATATGATTAATTGTTATTATTATTGCTATTATCCTAGTTATATGAGGCTCACAACTCTCCACAGATCTGGTTCTTCCTAGTAGCATATGGTATATTTCCCTGGCTCTTTCCTTTCCTTTTCTTTTATGAAGTTTAGTGGGGGAGGGACAGGACCCAAAATGGTCACAGCACACAGGAAAATCAGGGCAAATGGTGTCCATAGATAGATACCAAAAATATAATTTAAAAATAGGTTTCCTCAAACTACCTAAGGGGTAAACTATAGAAAAAAGGTTAAGAACTCTTAAACTAGATAATTTCTAAGCTCTTTTCCCAGATTTAATATTCCAAGGTTCTATATATGGCCTGGAAGCAACTTTTTACTTATAACTTTCTCTTTTTCTCTCCTTTTTGGAGGGATGGTAGTGGTAGAAATGGGCATCAGTGATAAGGGTTAAAAAGCACTTTTCATTGGGGGCAGCTGGGTAGCTCAGTGGAGTGAGAGTCAGGCCTAGAGACAGGAGGTCCTAGGTTCAAACCCGGCCTCAGCCACTTCCCAGCTGTGTGACCCTGGGCAAGTCACTTGACCCCCATTGCCCACCCTTACCAATCTTCCACCGATGAGACAATACACCGAAGTACAAGGGTTTAAAAAAAAAAGCACTTTTCGAATGTCTACTATATTCTGAGCACTGCTGGGGATAAAAAGAAATATAAAATAAAATCTTTGTAAAGTTTATACTCTAGTTAGTTAGGGAGACATGATTAAGAAATACTAATCAGAAGATATTAATAATACCAGATAACATTAATTAGTACTATATCAGGGGAAAAGTATAAGAACAATAGGAGATCATCACCTCTGCTTTTGTATGTGGAGTAAAATGAAGACTTGGTCTTTCTTTAACTAGTCTTGAGATGCTCAGCTATATACTATGAGCATCAGACATTAATTCCTGAAACTGGAAATGATATTTTAAATTCATTATTAGATCCATGATCTCATCAACTTAAGTAATCCTCACAACATATAATTAAATGAAGGGATCTATACTACTTGACCAAAAGTGCTTCTTCTTGGGGTTGTTCCTCCACAGAAAATGGGAACCATCATAGAAAACCAGCCAAAGTGAGGAAGTTCATCTAGGTTTCCCGTAGTGATGGCTGCTCCTAAGAAAGAGTAACTGGTACCCACTATCAATAGAAAGTAGAAGATGGATCCAGTTTCCAAGGGCTGGTCAAGTTGTTGACTGCCTCCAAATACCATCCAGCTGGGGCAGGGGATCCTACGTGCTCTTTTTGGTTGCATACTAGAGAGGTGCATAAAGGGTAGGCACAAGGAAAGAGCCATTAGGAATACTCCCCCACGGGGTGATGACAGACCTGGTGCAGGACCTACACATGCCTCCTTTGCAGATGCAGTAAAAACCTTGCAAGTCTCCTTAGCGCTATCAAGAAATATAATCCAGCTTCTAAATTGAGCAGAGTTCAAATAACTGCCAGTTATGAATTAGTGACATTCAAATTAGGAGGGCTTTATATCCTATTCAACCATTCGAAATGAAAAATTTGGCTTTTCATGGGAAATCTACTATCCATCATCAAGATGGAATATAAAGCACATACTTACCCAGTAGAGAAACAAGGTCTTTGTATGTATGGTTAGCATATAATAAAGACAGATTTCAGTAAGTTTATTTCAGGCATGAGAGATTGCAGGCAGAGCCATCCCTGGGGTGATCATGGTTTCAGTGATTAGGCAGTTGGAGCTATGCAGCAATCCCTGGTGGCAACAATAACTGGAATGGAGAGGGTGGGGGAGGAGATGGAGGTGGTTCTGCCAGCTTAAGCTAGAAAAGACCTGAGATGCTCATATACACACAATTAGACACCTCATCACCAAGGCAACCCACCGGGGCAGGCTGACTGGCAATTGTCCTTCTCTTCATAAAACCATTTCTCCCTGGATGTTATTTTTTATGACAATTTTGCCCCTTCAAGGCTGTACATGGTGTACTTTTTACTAGATTTCACAATATAGTCATTTGGGGGACAAGGAATAGAAAAAGAGAGGAGACACAGTGTTGTTGGTTTTGATTCCATGTGACCCTAGGAATGGATCTCGCTGGCTTCTATATATGGTAGAAGTATCTATAATAATAATAGCAGTAACTAGCATGTATACAGTGCTTTAAGGTTGGCAAAACACTTTATATACATCATCTTATTTGATAATAATAACTCTTATAAGGTAGGTACTATTATTATGCCCATTTTCAGATGAGGAAACAAACTTACTTGGAGAGGTTCAGGGACTTGCTTAGGGTCACACAAACTAGTTTGAGGCAAGATTCCAATTCCTATCTTCCTGACACCAATTTTATCAGTCATACTATGCCACACATATATGTTCATATATGTGTGTAAATATAAACATGGTATATACATATATATACACTTCAATACAGGCTTGTGATACACACACAAATATATAAGTATATATATATATACATATATATATACACACACACATATATACATATACACTCACATGCCACACAAAGTGTCCCCAGAATCTTTATGGAGTCTGAGTCTAATCTATTAAAATTCCTAAGCTAGTTAAAATATTAAAGTTTTGAACTGCCCTAAGACTTTTCAGGTACCTGGTATGGCATCTGTATATATATATATATATGTTCATATGTGTATGTGTGCATGCACAAGGCATGCATACACATATAATCTGTATTTGTATGTTTATACATTCATTTATATATGTATAAACATAAATATAAACATATGTATGACATAGTGGGTAGAGTGTTGAGTTGGGAAGATCTGAGTTATTAAAACTCAAAGCTGCACTAAGGCTTTTGGGTCACCCTGTAGGTATATTTGTATATGTGCATTTGTACATATATCAACGTATAAGCATACATATGTATTATATATAAATACTTCATGTATACATTTATTATATATTTATGTGTATATAAATACCTGACCCATATGTGTGTGTACACACACACACACACACACACACACACACACACACATATAATACAAACACAGAGACTGACATTAAAGACCAGGCTGTGATTTGTGATTGGGAAAAATGGTACAAACATCACCAGTTAATTTTTTTTCATCCTCTTCTAAGTCCCTTATCCCTTGTACTTTTCACAAAAACAGGTGTATATGAGGAGAGAAGGTAAGAGCCATTTTCCCACCCAAGTATCACTCAGCAACTTTTCTCACTGAGGAAAAAAGGAGCATGGGGATATCTGGCTCATCCTGGGGGTGTATAAGATCTAAAAACCATAACTATTTTCTAACCCTGTGATGAGAGGTGAATTGAGGCTTCAGAGGGGAAAGAAGAAAAGAGAGTCAATATGTCTCTAACCTAATAAGGACAAAGGAGAAGACAGACTAAGAAGAAGAATTTTATTGCTAATGGTAGAGACTGCTGTTTGAGGAGAGCCATCGCCTTCTCCTGCCACGTAGAGACATACTAACCCTCTACACTTCATTGTGGATGAAAGACATAAGAGCATATGGACCTGCAGATAGAACCTCACCAGAAGACTGGGCTGAGCCCTAGTGGGAGGATAAGTACTCACTTTGTGCCAAGTACTGTGCTAAGCACTAAATATTATCTCATTTGAGACTCACAACAACCTTATGAGATAGGTGCTATTATAATCCCCATTTTACAGTTGAAGAAACAGGCGAACAGAACTTAAGTGGCTTGCTCAGAGTTACATAGCTAATAAGTGTCTGAAGCTGGATTTGAACTCAGAAATTCCTGACCCCAATCCCAGTGCTCTATCCATTGTTCCACTTATGTCTTTGCTCAGTGAAGACCACCTAGAAAGTCGGTACCGTGCCTAGCGTGGAACACAGGATGCTCACAGTAGGGAACAGCCAAGACATCACACGTGGCAGGGAGCACCAGACAGTTGCATTTCAGAGGAAGCAACTGGCAGAAAGCAGTGTGATCCAGGGGGGGGAGAAAAAAGCATCAGAAAACAGGCAGCCTCTGGAACAACAGAGGCGTGAGTTATCCCTACAGATGTATGCTCTGGCCCCACATGTTCTCCACATGTGTAGTCCCCAGCAGTGTGTTCTTTGTAGGTCTATTTTTCCCTCTGAGGATGTGTGTATTTAGGAGATTGAGCTCCAGGTTTATGAGGAATGTTCTGTTGTTACTTTTATGACTATGCTATTTCATTAAATGCCTTTACTTTGAACTAGGTGTGCCCTCTGGCTGACTGGTAAAGAGTAAATATATCGGTGGGAGATGAAGAAATATGGTTTTGTTAGAGGATTCTGACCCATAGAATGTCTAGAATTTGGGGTAGTTTTCTGGGAGTCCCCAAATTCTACAAAAATGTGTATATGTATATACATCTATATTCCTCATGCTACTTGATTGTTTATACATATGGAAACAACACAAATACATATATATATATTTAAAATTAATTTACTTACTTAATAATTTATATCTCTTTGCTCTCGTTGTTACTTTAAAGCAGGGTTTTCTTAACCAGTGTCCTGTGAAGTTGTTTTTTATTTTAATAACTATTTACATATAAATGGTTTCTTTTGCAATCCTAAACACTTAATTTTCTGCATTAAAAACATTATCCTGAAAAGGAATTCGTAAGCCTCACTAAAATGCCAAATAGGTCAATGACCCCAAAGGAGTTAAGGACCCCTGCTTTTAAACAATTATACTTCTGTCAGAGTAGGGTCAAAACAAGAACAGATTCCATCTCTCTTTTTCAGAAAGTGCATATACCTGAACTTTTTGATTATTATCTTATTAAGTAAAGTGTTTTATAATTTTTTTACAATTATAATAATTTACAATTATTATCTTCTTTGATCTTCATAGCAACTCTAGGAAGTAGGCATTGTTACTATCCCCATTTTATAGTTGAGGAAACTGAGGCAAACAGAGGTAAAGTGACTTGTCCAGGTTTATACAGGTAGAGTCTGGGACTGGATTTTAACTCAGGTCTTCCTAATTCCAAGAACAGTGCTCTATCCACTAGGTTACCTAATTGTTATCTATATGTATGTGTGTTCAAGAAACAGGAAGAAAATAGTTTCTACTTTTGGAGCACTGACTGATGCACAATAAAAGCTCCCAGAGGCAATTGCTAAATTCCTATTTTTTTTTAATCAGGGGATTTTCGGAAGAAAGCCAAAAGAGAACATGAATAATTTCAGAATGAATAGTTGATATAATTAAAGTTATTAGTAATAAAGAACTGAGTCATTGAAGAGCAAATCAATGACAAGAATTTTATCAAATGAAACAGTCTATCATGGAATGTTTCTGGAATGACTGCTGATTTTGAAAAAGCATAATGCCCTACTTAAAGAACATCTTGAATCTGTAACGGGTAGAATAAGAAGCAACAGGGGGAAATATGCTCATTTATAAAACAACAGTGAGCGACGCTATTGACAGTATTGGCAACTCAATTAAGAAGTCTGTTAGTGATGATCCTAAGAAAGTAAGTACATTTTCAATTCAGATCTTCATGAGCAAACTGATGTTTGTTCACTAATACAGTATTAATATGTATCTTGGAATCCATGAGCATACATGATAGCAACAGTAGTTAAAAGTTAATACTGTGAGAAAATGTATTCCAAGCAGTGACAGATGTTCTCGGAATAGTTCTGTGACAAATGATTTAGGGTGCTCAACCAATAGAGTACCATACATGAAGAATATTCAGCAGTTGGCACCCAGCCAACCAATTATTCAGGTATAATTTGGTACAAATGGTTAGAACTGACTGCTGTTGTTTTTAGAGAGATGGAATGGGAATGTTCAGAGAAGCTAGCTCTAAGACTAGGTGGAAGTTTCTTATTTCTCTGAACCTCAGTTTCCTTATCTATAAAATGTGAGAATAAACTAGATGACTTCTGAGGTTCCTTTTAGCTCTAAAACTATGACTCTACATATTGGATTCTATAGTATAATAATAATAATAATAATAATAATAATAATAATAATAATAAACTTTTCTACTTTGAAATCCCTGCTGTTTTTAAAGAGGTCAACAAAAAACCCACAGAATTATGAAATGGGAAAGTGGCTAATGTTTATCTCCAGGTCAGTGAGGTAGCCTCTCTTTGTCTTTCTTTCCTTTTAAAAATGTAACAAAACAAACCCATCTTACCTTCTGTCTTAGAATCCATATTAAGTTTCAGTTCCAAGGCAGAAGAGCAGCAAAAGCTAGGCAATTGGGGTTAAATGACTTGCCCCAGGTCACACACAGCTAGGAAGTAGCAGAAATGAACTTAGAATGTACTGTGTCCAGGCCTGGCTTTCTATTCACTGAGTCAGCTAGCTGGCACTCTCTGTCTCTGTCTCTCTTTCTTCTCCTTAATCTCTTCAGGTTATCAGTGCTTTTTCCCTCCTTTTCTTCTCATCAGAATTTGCTCTTGGTTTACTTATCCCTTTATTTGAATTTGTTCATCTGTAACTTGCTCTAGGAATATTTGGTTATTTATGGTAGTTTAGTAGTTTTGATCATGTCTGATTCTCTGTGACCCCACTTTGTTTTTTTTTTTTTTGGCTTATATAGGAGTGGTTTGCTATTTCCTCCTTTTACAGATGGGGAAACTGAGGCAAACAGGATGAAGTGACTTGTCCAGGGTCACCCAGTTAGTAAATATCTGAGTCCAGGTTTGTATTGACTTTCAAGCTCAGCACTCTATCCACTGAGCCACTTAGCTGCTTTATTTGCTTACTGAGATATCTATAATCAGGGAATGAAGGAAGGTACTGTGCTAAGTGCTTTACAAATATTATCTCATCTAATCTTCTGGGACATGCTATTATTATTTTAACAGTTGGGGAAACTGAGGTAGATAAATGTTAATTGACTTTACCAAGGCTAGGCAGCTAGAATTTGAGGACAGATTTGAACTCGGACCTTCTTGATTCCAGATCCAATACTCCATCAGAAACGCCACCTAGTTGTCTTGTGTACAAAAAGGATTTTGTTTTTCTCCCTTTTCTTAACGAATTTTTTGGCATTTGTTTACCTGCAGGTTGGAGATATGATTTAGAGAGGGAAGAATAGGGAGCAGAAGGAAGGCAAGGAAACCAAGTAATCAGCCCTTTCTTTTGCAATTGCTCCTCCATCTCCATAAGGCCTGTCTTATGTGGTGACCTGAATTATATGTTTTAAATACATAATTTTTTCTTTACTTGTGAAACAAAATGTTGCTCTAAAAAGAGGTAGTTTTCTGGAAAGATCTGATTGTCTAAAAGAGTCATAGGAACTGGGCGCAATCAACCAAAAAAAAGGGGGGCATGGAAAGCCATCCCTTGCTTTTATGGTAATTTATGTGGTATGGGAATGCTCTATGTCTTTGGAGATGAAGGCTGGAGGGGCCTCCTAATTCTTAAAATGCCATTTCTCTTGTCTAACGCCTAGATACATTCTTAAAGAGACAAAGGCCTCTTCCTATCTTTTCATTACCAATCAGATAATAATCCAATTGGATCTTAAAAGCACAGGAAGGCTAAGTGCCTGCATTGAGCACAATTCCGATAAAAGATCATTGTGACCCAGGCTCCATGCTTTACTTAAGCAGCTGCAGTCAGGGGGAGCTGGCATTTACCAAAAAGCTTCTTAGCTCCCTTTGTTGCTTTAAAGCAGGTTTTCTTAACCTGGGGCTTGTGAACTTAAAAAAAAATAATTGTGTTTACATATAATTGGTTTCTTTTTAATCTAATGTGTTTTATTTTCTGCATTTAAAAAATATATTATTCTGAAACAGGGTCTATAGGTCTAATCAAATTGCCAAAAATGTCAATGACCCCAAAAGGGCCAAGGATTCTGGCTTTTATTTCCATCAGGAGAGTTCAAAAAAAGGAACAAGTTCCCTCTTCTCTCCATTTCCCCCATCCCACCCCAAACTCCTCTAGGCCTTTCCTAGGAAAGAAAAAAAGGCCTTCAGGCATTTCCTTCCATTTCTCCCCCCAAGCTAGGCCCTCAGACCTTCAAAAACAAAATAAAGCAAATATATAGCTAAGACTCTTCCATTTCAGAGCCAGAAATCCCTTTTGGGCTGCATAAAAACTTTCGAGGATTGAGCATTTCATTCATGTATGTCTTTGCTCTAACAATTCAGATGAAACCTCACCATGGAGATGATTTAATGAGTTGCTCTGGCCATCCCTCTAGTATTTTTTGGCTTTTGCAGATTAAACTGTCACATCCCTACACAAGTAGCTGAAGCTTGGTAGGCCTTTCTAGAACTTTTAAGACAAAAAAAATTTTAGATTACATGTTAATATAAATTTTAATAATTATTTTCTGATATTTTATGATCCATGTTCTATGCCCCCCTCTCCAAGATGGTGGGTAATATGCTACAGAACTTCTCGAACGTTAGCCTTTGATTACCCAGTAGGATTTTGGAAGAAGTTACTTTTAACAATGTGGTCAAATAAAAACTCTACCATTGGTTTCCTGAGGGACCTGAGATAAATTACTTACCTTCGGGGAGTGAGGTGGTGCAGGGGAGTGATATCATACTCAAACAGAAATATCCTAGTGATGTAGAAAACTACAAATAAACACCATCTGTGTGGTATTTATTTATTTAAATATTTCCCAATTACATTTTAATATGATTTTGTGGCACTGACAATGTCAAGGCTTGACATGAGTTTGGCATCTTTGGTGTACTGGACTTGGAGTCAAGAAGGTCTGAATTTGAATCTTGCCTCTGATACTTACTAGTTATCTAACCCCACGCAAGTCATTTTACATTTCTTAACTTTGGTTTCCTTATGTGTAAAATGAGGATGATAATAATGGCATCCACTTCACTGGACTACCATGAAAATATAGTGAGATAGCATATATGAATGAATATAATGATTGCTTTGCAAACCGTAAAACTCTCTTATCATGCTACTATTTTAATTATAATAACAGCAATTGGTATTAACTTCTAGGGGCCTTAGTTTCCTCCAGAGTAAAAGGGAAGGGATGAATGAGATGACCTCACAGGTAACTTCCAACTCTAAAATCTGTTATTCTATGAACTACATTGCAGAACAACAGCATGATGATCAGTAACAATAGCATCTCAGGATCGTAGGATCCATAGGACCATTAGAAGTTGGAGGGATTTAATTTACATCTGTAACTCTTGATTCTCTGAAGAACCAAATAAAATAGGTAGGCCATTCTTCTATTGTAACTCAGAAAATTTTAATGACTTACCCAAGGTCATATGCTAGGTAAATGGTGGAAATGGGATTAGAATGGAGGTCTCTGGCTCCATCTAGTTCATTGCTTTTTTGAAAAAACAATACCATTAGTCTGTCTTCAATTATACCAAATACGTATTTATAATATAAATAAATAAAAACACATCTTGCTTAATTAGAATTCAGAAATCTTGAGTTCCCCCTGAAGTATTAGTCTATTTATATTGATTCTAATAACAGAAAGGACAGCTAATTGATGACTGCATTAGAAAAGACGTTTTCATTTATTACAGGAATAACTAAATATGGCAAAAGCAGAAGGAACTCCCATACAGTTGAGAGAAATTTTGAAACATAGTATCACTTCCTAGGGAATGAGAATAGAGAATGTGAGAAATTTTATTTAACGTTCCTTGTGGGAAAATGTTGAATGGATTGTATGTATTCATGTTATGTTACACTTAAACCTATGCAAAGCTTTACCATGGCAATGTCTATACAAGTATGATGAAATGGAGAAATGATTATCCAGATGTTTCAGGATGTAAAGATTAAAACATTTGTCTGAAATACACAGGTATTTACAGAGAAATAGGTTTTTTCCCCTTTAAATTATTCAGATGATTGACTCGATTTTCAATTTTCTTTTGTATACATAGACACAGCCTTACTCTTGGATTTAGGGTATTCACATTGTAATAATTACAAACAGAGTGCACCGAAAAAGGCTTAATGTCGGCTTTTACCCAAAGCCCTTTAGCCAAAACATCTGTAAGTGCTGTTCAACATTATAAAGTAAAGAAACAGGACTCCCTTTTTATGCTATTACTTTTTTTAAGCATCAATTCTGCCAGCAGGAGAGGAAGAAAAAGAAGAGTTCAGTAAAGAAAAGGTCAGAGTTAGTATGTTAGAATTTTTAAGATGTTCTAAAAGTCAGCCGCTGAAGACTTAACAGGTAAACTTCCTAAAGTCTGACCTTTGTGCCTCTGCATTCTAAGGGGGCCAGCTACTGAACCTGCAAATGATTTTGGTGGTATGCTGTTTGAAACCCTCCTTTAAACATTTTTAACCTTGATCTACAACACTGGTCTTCAAGAGACTCACATCCCTAGTCACCTCAGCTCGAAAGCCACTCATTCAGATTCTCCTGCGCTTTATTTCTACTGCAACATCAAAAGGCCACCAGGTCCCTGGAACTCAGCCTGTACCTAGGGAAGCTAATGGAGAGTCTGACCAAGAGGAGTTGGCAAGTGAGCTAAGGGCAATATCAATGGGAAAGATGGTCAGAAATTCTCATGTCGAGATACATACTGTAATTAGAGAGGAATGCACTGAGAGAGATTTCTCAAGATACGACGAATCAAAACAAAACAAAAGGAGCAAAATATTTTAAACTAATGACATTTAGAAATAGAACAGCAAAAAGACACTTATGCTTGCTTTGGCCCAAGATTATGCAAAAAGATCTGTCTGTTTTCTTAAGTTTGCATATTTTCCAGACAATTCATTTTAAGTATCCAAAAAGGTTATTTTTTTTCCTTCTCTAACTGTTTTAGTCAAGTTCTTATAGTTTGAAAGTATCTAATGAGGAACAAAGAAAATAAAATTTATAGCTCCTTGGAACCTCAATTTAACCACTTAGCATTCTAATTTATCTGAGTCCCTCTGGCAAGAACAGAATCTTGGGTGAAATCCATGAATCATGGAAGGAAAATAAACAACAAGCAAATTCTGACATTTAAGTTTGTAAAGAGAAAGAGTGCTAATATCCCATTTATCCAGCTTGGACATGGTAACACACTACATACGGTATAGCATAACATTTACCTAAATTCTTCCCCTTCAAACTTAGCAAGGTGGGAATCTGCCCCTCTACTAGATTTTAAGCATCTTGAGGAGAAAGCAATGTTTTTTTCTTATTTGTATCCCTCATGGCAGTACTGTTCTAAGTAGTCATTTAATATGTCTGCTGAATAAGTGAATGAATAACTGTAACAAAAAGGGAGAAATCTCTTGCATGTCTCCCTCTCCCTTTTCAGATTCTGTAGAAAGGTTTGATTTGGGCTCATTTGTTTAACTGCCTCTACAAGCCAAACCTGGGTTCCTTGGATGTAGCCAATGGTTAAGTTAGAGATTGTAGCCAATGGATAAGTTAGAGAATGCAAATGGCAGACCTCAATAGATATCTTCTGTGTTGGGGATAGTTTGTTATTGAAAAACTCTTAGGGGAGTGTTTTATTCACATACAAATACATTAATCTTATCCAAAGAGGTATAACTTATGTATGTCTCATAAAAGTATAGATCTGCAGACCAAAAATGGTATAAAGTGCTAGGAATTAAGAATGTAGATTTTAAAATTAATATTCAATATCTCCAAAGTATAATATTTATAGAGATTTATTAATATTTAACTAGAGAGCTAGAGAACACAGAGAACATTCCCCACTCACTTCACGTGGAAGAGAGAGCTAGAGGAGCATTACCCAAAACTTATATACAATCACGCAAAAGATGCACGTAAACAGAAAGGAAAAGGAATTGTGGGTAATACAGAAAGGAATTTTGGGCAATACAGGTCCAAGGGTCCAAGATTTTCCAACTATACAAAGAAAAATGAAGAAATTAATCATGTTAGGATTGCTTTAAACTACTGGTAACAGATGAAAATTGTATTCTTTCTTCATCAAAATATCTTAATTGAAATCCTTCACAGAAAATTGGCTAGCTTTGTATGTTAGGCTTGACAAAAGTCTATGCCCTGTTTGAAAATATTATTTGAGAGGATACTCTTATTTCACAGAAAGATTCTGAGGACAGGGAGCTACAAGGGACCACTGAAAGAAAGAAGAACATCCTGATCCCAGGACTTCTACGGTAATATCTGGGGATATATATATATATATATATGGTGAGCTTCCAGAAAATGCTTCATGGTGTAAAGTGAATTTTGACTAATTGGTTAACAAATATTGAAGATCTCTTTGGTGCTCAGCATTGCTTTTTGGCCATTTCAGTTTCATTACCCATTTTGACCATGTAGATTTTACTCAGAAAGCTACTATTTTGGCATATGAAACAAATATTGTGTCTACCACTTGAGTCATTCTTTTTATTGTCATTTAAATTTCCTCTTTTTATTCATATTTTTTGTTTTTATATCATATTCACTTCAGAACAGATTCCTCCTAATTTCTAGTCTTCCTTGGGTCATTCTTACAGCTATATGATCCAGAACCACTGCCATAGCATAGGGTTCCTACATACCAGAAGTGGGACAACTTAATATTGTCCTTTTAAATTTCTTCTTTTCCTCTCTTTTATTTCTCTAAAGTGAATTAATTATGTTCCTCATTCCAGCGAAATCTGGAAGGAAAATTACAGGCCAGGAAATTCTGGCTCACATCCCTTAGGCCCAGGTTGGCTACAGCTGTTGCCCTAGGGTAGGCCCAAGGATCTATTGCTCCTATTAGGCAACTTCCTTTGGAGACTGAGCTAGCCTTCATCTGGAGGATTTGAAAATGCTTTGCTATATTCTAAGGCCCTTCAGGTTGTTTTGATATAGTCTGCAGAGTCTGAGTTCAATCAGAGGCCCTCAGAACTCAGTCTAAAATTCAAGGGTTTTTCAACCTGTGGTCTGGGAACATTAAAAAAACAACATTTTAATAACTTCATTTCAGTAAAATTGGCTTCCTTTGTTATTCTAGGTATTTGTTTTGTGCATTTAAAAACGTGATTCTGAGAAAGGGTTCATGAGTTTCACCAAACTACCAAGGAGAAGAAGAATCCATGATCAAAATTCCTAGTTTAAATTAATTAGAGACCTAACTGGGGATTAGACAACTGAATTTCTGTCTTTAAGTAGATCTCCAGAGTTCAGGCTATAGGACCCTTTTATAGGACTACCCCAAACATGACTTTAAGACCAGAATTTTGGGAACCAGCTTGAGGTTTGAGAGAGACATTTTAAGAACTCTTAAAAGGTGGACCCAGAGATACTAAATCCTGTAACCACTGTGAAGTAGAAAGTTGGGATGGGGAAGAGGTACTGGTTGGCACTGTCCAAACTGGCCTTCTAGTAAGAATGATGGAGTTGAAGGGCTATAGACTTGATCACAGCAGACTCAGAAACCAAATTATACAAAGTTGAATGAAGAAATGTTTAGTTCTTTAGCCTTTGAAACAGGTCACTGGGCATGGACTCAGGAAGACTCACATTTCTGAGTTCAAATTTGGCTTCAGACACTTACTAGATGGATGACCCTGGGCAAGTTACTTAACTCTGCCTCAGTTTCTTCATTTTTAAAATGTGCTAGAGAAGGAAATGGCAAAACACTTCAGGATCTTTGCCAAGAAAACCCTAAATGGGATCATGAAGAATAGGACACAATAGAAACAACTGAACAACAATATCAAAAAGTCTTTGTGTAGTTAAAAAAAAGCACTTTTCTACCTTAATAACTCCATATTACCACGATATAAATTATCTAAAAAAGAACCCAGCAAATATAAGCATTCTCTTCTCATAACTGGCATTGGCTTAAATTTTACTTAGTTTAAGACATATAATTTCTATCACTGCTATTTATTTTGCTAGAAATAGACACATGGTCTACAATGACCTAACAAAGTGCCCAGAAAGTTTAATATGTTTGCATTAGGCCCCCCTTTTCAAAGTGTTTCTGTTATCCTCATTACTTAAGTCACCAAGCTTACTAGACCCTCAGGAAGAGCCTTTCCATGTAGGAGCTTGCCTTCCTGACAACACATATTCACAACGTCCCCCTCTCTGGTCCCATCACCCCTGTGACATTTCTGGCTTGGAAAAAGAATGGAAATTACTGGCTCTCAGAAACTGGATTACATGTTACTATTAAATCATTTGTCTCTTGTTTAGCACCATGCATACTAATGAGGTCGGAAAGGCCAGAGACTCAGTTCACTCCATCCCATTTCCACGGCTACCTCTCCACAGTTAAGCTGAGGCAGGAGTTCAGCAGGTCAGAAGAACAGTGACTTAAAGTTACTGCAGTACAAGCCTGAATTGGTTTGTCTGTGCCTAATAAAAACCCTGGCTGACTCATTCCAAGTTTTAATCTATGCAGACCACTATAATAGGAAGACAGTAAAATAGAGAATTACATTAATGGAGTCTCCAAGTAATGAAATTATATATCACTACCTCAGTGTCACATTCAGGAATTAGGAGGCCATTTCTAAATTCAGAATGATGATAGAGCAGCAGACGCAATGTGCCTTTAAAAGGACAAAGCTGGATTAAGAATTATATTCAAATCTTTAAAATTACTTGTAAAGGTCACAACTACTGAGAATGGGAAACACTGCTTAGATAGGATAAGGACCATATTCCCTTTCTCGTTCTTTTTCTGTTTTTTTTTTTTTTTAAATAACAGAATTCTTCAGATGTTTTTAAAGCTTTAGTTAAAAAGTTGTTTTTCAATTTAGGGTTCTGGGTGGTACTTAAAATGGAAATTTTGAAAATATTGAAAGATGAAAGATTTTTCCTAAATCATTGCTTTGCACAATCAGAACATCTCTCCAAATTTTTAGGTCCTATACACTCTGAATAATCAAGATAAGGATAAAAGATTTAGAAATGTGTGTGTGTGAGGGAGTATTTCTATGACACAAATAACTTTTTGCTGTTATAAATGCCTATCTCTTTAACACTGGTATTCTACTGGTGATATTCCATAGCTGTGAATAATAGAAGACCATGATCTCAGAAGAATCATAAATAATTAAAGGGCAATGGAAAGACCTACATTGGTAGGTGTGAATAGGCAGCAGAATATTGTCAATGATGACCTGGATGTGAGAAAGGGGAGAGATGATGTCACCAAGGACATGCATGAACAGAAAAGGATGTAGACTCATCATGTAGGGAGGATAATAGGAGATGAGTATACTACAAAAAGAAGCTTTCAAAAAAGACATGCATAGAAAAAGAATGGCTGTGTTTGTCATGTAATAACCCTTTATGATTTGGTTCCAGCCTACTTTTCCAAGCATTTTGTTAAGTACTACCTTCATACACTGGTTTACTTGCTGCTCCTTCAACACAAAATTCTATGTCCCTTTAAAGAACATTTGCACAGACTGCCCCCTATGACTACATTCCTCTTTACTTCTGCCCTATAGAACCTCAATCTTCCTTCAAAATTCAGTTCAGGGGCTACTTCCTATATAAAGTATTTCCTGATCCCCAAACCTATTGGCGTACCAACTCTGTCTCTAAATTTTAAATTTATTTTGGATTTAGTTTGCATGTATTTTTTATTTACATATATATGTATATGTTGGGTTTTTTGAAATTCATTTGTTTCAGTCACATCAGACTTTTCTTGACCCCATTGGGAGTTTTCTTGGCAAAGATACTGGAATGATTTTCCATTTCCTTCTCTAGCTTACAGATTAAAAAACTGAGGCAAACAGGGTAAAGTGACTTGCCCTGAAGCACATAGCTAATAAGTGTCTGGGGCCATATTTGAACTCAGGAAGATGGGTCTTCCTGACTTTAGGGCTTGTGCATTCTCTCCACTGTACCACCTAGCTGCCCTTATGCTATTTACCCTGATGGAATATAAGCCCCTTGAGGGCAGGGTAGGAATGATATTGTTTTTCTGGTATCTGGCACCTTGTAGTTGCTTAATGAATTATGGTGGATGAGAATTGACTAGGATAAGAAGGTATGGATTTGGGAGTAGACAGGCAAGGAGCTCAATGGATAGAGAGACAGGTCCTGGAGGACCTGAGTTCAAATGCAACCTCTGACATTTCCTAGCAATGTGACTCTAGGTAAATCACTTTGCCCCCATTGTCTAGCCCTTACTACTCTTTTGACTTAGAACTGATACATGGTACTGATTCTAAGAGGGAAGATAAGAGTTAGGGGGAAAAAAAGGTATGGAGTTGTCCTCTGCTTTAGTGTTCTCCATTTATTTACTGTTGATGGATCTCTGGGTCTCCCTTCCACCAATGGAGGAAATATTAAGGATCAAAGTATGGAGCAAATATAAAACTTGAAACTTTCTCAAGTTTACCTGTTCTAAAGTTCCTCTGTTCTGTTCAGCTTATACAGCAAATCATATGTACTTTAGAAAGCACAGGAGCTAATTGGAGGTCATAAAATGACATGATTTGATTAAAGACAGTTCTACTTCCAAAACAACAAGCATTCTTACAAAAAAAAAACTTAGAAGCACAGAACATTCTGTTCCTCCTCAGGCATGCACAATGAAAGGGAAACTGTTGCTCAGTCCTGAGATGAGGCAGCAGACCACTAAGTATCTCTTATTTTTCAGCGATAATTCAGGCAACAGACAGGCAAGCAACAGCGAGCAGAAGTGTGACAGATCCTGAAAAGCAGTTTGTCGTTTTTAAACTATGGTGTTATAAAGTGAGATGATAAAAGAGGGGAAAAAAACCCCCTGTATCTTCAAATTAATCCTTTTATGCCAAGCCACAGTAAAACATTTTGAGGAGTCTGGCTGATTTCAGAGAGGGATAGATTCAATATGCCATGGAGCCTTGTTCTTAACCATATTTTAGCCCCAGTGGCTGGATTCACAAAATGCCATCTGTTTCTGACACTTGGTCTCATTAGGATGGCCATTTTTATTGATATGCCCAGTAATGCTCCTAATACTATCTGAGCTAAGCATTATTTATTGTATCTCTATATACAACAATATTAACACAGTCAAGCACCGATATCACTACTTGAGGGCATCATTAAATTCAGCCAGTGTTCAGTGAGAGATTTAATGATGGATTTAATGGTATTAAATGGGAAAAAATGCCCTTGGCCTTTACATTCTCATTTAAAAACATATAAAAGAGTAGTAATTCAGGCAGTTATACTTCTCTCAAAGATTTTGCTTTAAATCACACTTGGCAATAGGAGTCAAAGGCTGTGTGCTGGCTCATACCATCTTCTGACCAAGGCCTGCAATGTTTGCTGTGTCATAATTAGCAAACTGACAGTAAATTCAGCTCTTTAATTCAGGGGTTGGTGAGCTGCTCCACAATAAAGAATTTAGGCCATAAAATCCTGTTTAAAATGATCAGTTCAGTATCACCTGTAGGCCAGCTTCCACTGGACACTCATTACTTTTTGATTCCAACATTTTAAGATGTGATCAGAGTCCAAAATCTTGAAAATTTTATTTGATTTTTGATTAAAATATAATTTTGAGGTTTGGTCTTTTGGGGCCTTAGGACTGAGGTAATAAATCCATGTTTCTAAAATACACCATCTTGGCAAGTTGTTATAGTCCTTATTTTGAATACTGTAGATCTACATGGGAATGGTTACTCAAAATGGCTTAATAAAGATGGCCTGCTGGGTTTGGTTGTATGAGCATATATGTTCTGAGTCTAAACATCTGGAGATCTAAGACAGCTAAACCCAAGTGAGTGTTTGTACTGTCTAGTACCAATATGGTTGAGCCCCTGGGGTGGAGTCTAGGGCAGGCACCAGGCTACCTAAAAAAATAAGGAGAATGGAACTAGGTCAGAAGCAGAGGAGGTCAGAACTCCACACCAATCAGTGATGAGATCAGGCTTTGAGGGACTACTAAACTTACAGCCTGGGCAACATTGGAAGACCAAATCTCAACACAGTAATGATAATAAGATAAAACAAACACATGTAAAAACAAGGCTGTTAATCTGTCCTCTGGAATAAAAATGTAGCAAATAGGAATCAGAACCCTTTTAAGATCTTGTCCTATTTCTGTGTCTATAGCAATCCAAAAATGCTTAAGTTCTCCATATTCTGTTTTCCAAGAACAGTTTATGTAAATTAAAGGATGAAATATCTATACTGAATTTTTTATTATTCCAATTTGTTAAAAAAAAATCAACAACCCTATCTTATGTCTTAGAATTGATTCTAAGGCAAAAGAGCTTACAATTGGGGTTAAGTGACTTGCCTAGAATCACACACCTAGAAAGTGTCTGAGGCCAGATTTGAACCCTCCTGGTCACCCCAACACCAGACCTGGAAACTCTATCCACTGTGCTACCTAGTTGCCCCCATAATGAATTTTTAAAGAAAAGTTGAGCATGCTGCTCAAAGAACCTTTCAAACTTCTGAAATTATTGCTGTCCTCTAAATATATCTGTAGTTGCTCCTGTCACTGACTGGACTAGATGGACTGTGAGTCTGGCCAATTTTTAATCTCTTTTCAGAAGCCCAAGGGAAAAAACTGCTACTTTTTCTGATTGACGTAGTCCAGAAAAATTGAGAATATGGCAGTAGTAACGATTATTGTTGAATTCTGCATTTTAGCAGGGCTCTTCTAGTTCCCCGGACATCAAATAGGCATCATACAGAATGTTTCTCTTGAACAGTATTATTTGTCCTTCCTTGTTTGGGCTTGAGAATTCAGATGGACAAAGCATGAAAAGTGTGGCAGAAGTTATCATTCAAGGACACAGCTACTGTTTCCCTGGGGAAGTAATGGCTTCATTTAAGTCCTTCACCCATGCTTTCAGCCTCTTGTCAGGAAAAATAAACATCACTGGCAGAAGCACCAACTCTGCAAATTAAAAGATAACTACAAAACGATCTTCTTTGCATTTTAAAGCAAATTAGAACATCATTCAACTAATTTCAACAACGAAGGGAGTATGGATCAAGTCAAAATCACAGTTCCATGGACCCTGGTAATAATATCTAAAATTAGATCCTTAGTGGTGGCTCAAGTAAAAATAAATGGAAAATGATTGCTCATCAGAAAATGCATACATTCCCATCTGAAACTCCCTTGCCTGTGATAAATTCCCCTTACAAAATGACTACTCAAGCATTCAGGGACTTCCCTTAGAAAATACTATAAGATAATGCTTCTTATCCAAAAATATGTGTGAACAGTGCAGAAAAGGTAAGTAAAAAATGTGAGAAAAACGCTAGATTCTTGAACCTTTTTACCTGCCTTTATGCTAAATTGAGATCCCCTGGATATGTGAAAACACAAGGCAAACTCAGCAACTCTAAGTATCCATGTAAAAATTTAAGAGACTTAAAAAAAGAAATTGTTAATAAACCTACCATATGCTTTCAAACCCCAGACACAATGGGGCTATTCAAAAATTCATTACATCATTCTGAGAAGTTAATAAATGTTTGGGGATCTTTGAATGAAATGTACTAAAATGGAACCTCTAGAGAAGTAGGTTCTAAGTTCTGAGTTGGTGGAATTTGCTTTGCATCCAAAGAAAAAAGTTCCTCTTAAGGAGTAAAGTGATTGCTTTTAGCCTTTTATCGTCAAAATCCATTAAATGACTATAGAATTCCAGTGCTCTGTTATTACTATGATGATCATTTAATGTTTGTCAGTTGTTCAATGTACTAGGTAAATATAGTTCCTGCCATCTTGGAACTTGTCCATAATCTAGGTGGGAGTCCAGTTCTACCTTCTTAGGAGCCTGTCTTCTAATTGACTAAGCTTAACTAGAAAAGAGAATGGATGCCAAATCCTTGTGACTTTCTATTCCCTTTGCTCCATTTTACTGTAATGATGTGTGGGAGATAGAGAATCTATTTCTTTATTGTTCAGATTTTAAGAACAATCTAATTTTTATTTGAAATTTAAATTTCTTAGGTCTAAATAAGTAAACAACATAAGAATGTTGAGAAGAGACAACTGAGTCATCCCGGATAATGATCAAAGCTTTTTAAAAGTACAGTTAAAAAAGATTAATATGAGACCTACATGAGCACAGTCAAATCCCATAGGAGAAAAAGATTTGGTCTGCTTGATTCAAAATATATACACATATAAATAAAATTATCATATAATTATATCATATGATATCATATACTACATATAATAGAATAACATAATAATAAATTATATATAACTACTTATATATAATATATAAATTTATATGTAATTATATACAATAACAATAGCTATAGTATGACATAGTAGATAGAGGGCTAACTTTGGAAACAGAAATATCTAAGGTCAAGTCTATGTTTGACACATATTAGTTTTGTGGCCATAAACAAATTGCAGACTCTAGATAGTCCCAGCCATCTCTCTAAATCACAAGAGGAATTGTTGATTCGTACTGACGGAAGGAATTCATACACTGGAAGTCCACTAAATCTAATCAACATTAGGTCCAGATATCTAAATTTAAAAAAAAACCAACAATAATAGTTTACATTTTATTTTTTTGTTTTCCAGTTATTTCAGTCACATCCAAACTCTTTGTGACCCCATTTGGGGTTTCCTTGGTAAAGATAATAGAGTGGTTTACCATCTCCTTCTCCAGAGTTTACCTCTAAATAGTGCTATAAAATTTGAAAAGCTTTAAAAAAGTGTATCTCATCTCACCATATGCTAAAATACTTCAGAACTTCATTGTGATATGGGAGTGACTATCAATTTTTGGAGGCTCTGCTAATTGAGCAAAAGGTCATCTGAAAGGTCCTATGAAGCTGGTATGCAGCAGAAGACTTTATTTTTCTGGTCTAAGACTAGTCCATGTAAGTTTAGAGGAGTTCATCACTAGGTTAAATAAGGGAAGGGATGTGACCAGGGAGAGAAGGGAGCAAACATTTAAATTCTTAAGTACAAGACATTTTGCTAAAACTTTACAAATATTATCTGTTTTGATCCTTATAACAATCCTGACAGGTAGATACTATTATCTCCATTTTTACAGCTGAGGAAACCAAGGCACTGATTAAGCAACCCATCCAGGTCACACAGTTCATATATGTCTGAGAATAGATTTGAACACAAGCCTTGCTAACATCTAACAATCTAAACACCCCACCACACAGTTGCTTATAGGATGATGAACTGCCTGCTAAGTCCTAACTAAGGTGGGACAACTGGAATTTTTCTCCAGGGTCCTAGATTTATAGGATGCTAAAAACATTTTCAGAATGTTAGGAGATAGAAATGAAAAAACTTAGCACATAGCAAGGAAGAAAAAAATAGTTTTTTAAAAAAGGAAACTACTATATAGTGGAGTGGGATTAAATTACTTTCTTTATCCCATACATTCCAATTTATTTAGCAATAGTCTGTTGTGATTCCAAACTGGGATGTGCTTTATGATGTTTGTCCCAAGTATGGTTTATGGCACTTGAATGAGGAATAAAATTTCTTAGGTTTCTGATTATCAGTACACAGCAGTTCATGAAGAACTCAGACCAAGATACAGAGGTGTTGTAGTCTGTATACACAGAGACATTGTGGATATATTTTTTCATTCAACACGGATAAAAAACACACATCCTTGAAATCTTGAAGTATCTTCACAACAGTCCTGCAGATAGGGAGTACAGGTACCTTACAGAAGAGAACACTGATACCTAGTAAGGTTAAGTGATTTGTACAAGGTCAAACAATTTTCAAGGGATCAAGTGATTCCAAATAAATTATACTTCATTAGTCTGGACATAATGGCTTTGGGGTGTGTGTGTGTGTGTGTGTGTGTGTGTGTGTGTGTGTGTGTGTGTGTGTGTGTGTGTGTTCAGATCTGGCCTCAGATACTCCCTAGCTGTGTGAACCTAGGCAAGCATTTAACCTCTGTTTGCCTCAGTTTCCTTAAGTATGAAGTGGGGAGGATAACAGCACCTATGTCCCAGGATTATTGTGAGGCTCAAATGAGATGCTATTTATAAAGTACTTAGCACAGGGCCTGCTACATAGTAGGTGCTTTATAATTTCTTATCCGCTTACTCCTCTCCAGGTCACTCTCTGAATTGGCATAGATTTTGGGCAGGACTTACAAAAATGTACAATGAAGGACATTTGCTTTTGGCTCCCCTCAAGACACTTTTGACCTTGACTCGTTCTGTCTGGGGAGGGAATATATGGGTTATAGATTTATACCAGTGACCCTTGACATCCAGGTCCTTCCTCCAAACAGCTGAAACTAGGCTAGAAGTAGAACTCTGAGTTGCTAAATATAAATGTCAGAGAGGCAGAACTCTGGCAGCAGTGGTATTCCTGAAATGTTTATTCTGGTTTCTCTTGCTAGTGGCAATCTCTATAGGAAGATGTATCTCTGACCCTCTATAGATAGGGCCCAAGGTCATGTAGAGATCCCCAAACAGCTGGACCACCCATCTATCTTAAAAGCCAGTTAAGGTCATCATGAGGTTGAGCCAATCAATTATGTGGAAACTTGTTCTAATAGGCTAATTTTACATAATTAATAAGACTGAGATGACCAGTTGCCAGTCATTGCTAGTGTTGTGATCATGGATGATATACCTTAGATACAAAGACTTTGGTCTATTGAAAATGAGAGGCAATATGGTATAGTGACAGAGTGTTGGAATTGGAGTCAAGAAGACTCCAAGACTGAGTTCAAATGACACAAGCTGTGTGACCATAGTTAAGTCATACAAACTTATTTGTAAAATGATGATAATAATCATGCTTTTAATACCTACCTCACAGGGCTGTTATGAACCCCAAATAAGACAATGTAAGTAAAATTTTAAAATGTAAGTGTATTGTTTAAAATATTTAAAATTTTAATTATTGTTGTATTACTCATGTAAAATTTGTTTCTTAAGACATGTTTAGTTTCCTCTGCAATATAAATTTCACACTACTATCAGATTTACCTTCTGTATATATAAATATGGCATTATTTTTCCTTTTAAAACTCTTTGATGATTGATTCCCTCTTGACTGAGTCAAGATCAGATTCTGAAACCCGAAATTCAACTCTCCATAAATAAGTACCTTCCCCTATTTTTCTAGCTTCATTTTGTCCTATTTCCCATTATATATTCTAAATTTCAAGCCTATTAACCTCTTTTGCTCCATACTTTTTTACTTTTACTTGTTGTTATTAGTTTTCTTTTCTCTGAAATATCTTCCTCACCTCTCTCCACTTATTATATCATATTGCCTTTCCAAGTCAAACTCAAAGGCTACTTCCTCTAGAAAGCCCTTTATCTTTCTGCACCCGTTATAAATTGTTTCTTGCTCTTTCAGAACCTTACTTTGTGCCTTCTTTTTAACACACTTAATAGTTACTACTTTACATTATACTCACCCTTCTCCCTTAGACTGTAAGTTCCATGAAGGCAGGGATTATGTCTTATCCTAAACTTAATCTCCTCCCAATGTTTAGTGTTTTGCATAGAGAAGTGCTTAATAAATATTTGTTGTTGAATTGTTCCTGCTATAGAGTTGATTCTTGGCGAAATTCAATAGGACTAAATTACAAATGAATTTTTCCCACTACAACCTTTTTATTATATTTTCATCATACCTGTCATCATCAGTCTCTGTGTAGACAAAATTGTAATTCTTTTATATTCAATTTAAAAGATTCTGCATGGGATTTCTCTTTTCCCTCTTTCCCCTTTAGAAAATGCTTATTTTAATGATTCATTTATTCTTTATATATAAATTTGTCTTCATGCAAACAAAAGTCCATATTTGATGCTTTCAGTGAATGCCTTATAGTTGAAAAGGAATTTATTGGAATTTTTTAAAATGAATATTCTTCCTTAATTGAGTTCCCTTTTCCATTTTTTGCTCATTTTTTCTCCAATCTTCATGAATTTCTCCACATTCATGGAGCACTACAGCTGCAAAGGAGTTGGGGTAACTGTTTTATATTTTTTCTTTGGTCCTTCTAATTTACAACATTCATTTTCAATTGTTTCATGGGTGTATTACATAGTTGTCTTCACTGAGTATATAGAAGGAATTAAATCTTTTGACCCCAAGATTGTTTTATGCTCTAAAAAATAGATCTGGATCTCAAATAACTATTTTTTATGGCTTATTTTGATGTTTACCACATTAGAAATTAAAATGTGTTAGTATTATTGATCTCAAGGAACCCTGAAAGAGTCTTAGGGATCAAGAAGGATTTAAAGACAACACTTTGAAAATTCCTAGTATATTTGGTTCTTTTGCATCTGCTTATATAATTTCACATAAAACTTTTCATGTTTCCATGTATTAATCATGTTCATAATTTCTTACCGCATACTAATATTCCATTACATTGGTATACTATTTATTTAGGAATTCTCTAACTGATGGCCATCCACTTTGCTTCCAGTTCTTTGTTACCGTAAAAAGTGCTAGTATAATATTTTAGTATTTATGGAAACTTTCTTTTTGTCAATGATCTCCTTCAATATATACTGGATTCACTAGGGAAGGAAATGGAAAACCACCCCAGTAACCTTGCCAAAAGAACCATGAATGGCTATGGTCCATGAGGTCATGAAGAAGCCATAAATTTTTCTCTAATGTAAGCAAAATGCCTCTTGTTTCACCATAAGACAAACAGGGAAATCTGTGTGATACAACAATATATGTACAATCTCTATCACATTACCTGCCTTGAGGAGGGTAGTGTGGGAAGGAGGAGAAAAAAAAAAGAACGAGATAAATTTTTGGAAGTAGCTAATGTGAGAATTGGATTCTCTTGAATAAATATATTTATTACATATGTATAATGAGTTATATGTATTACATTATTATGTTACGTATTGCATATATATGTTTTAAAAAAACTATCTAGGATGATGCTAGCAGGGAACTTTAAAATTAAATATGGAGTTTTTAAGAATAGGGGAGGAGTGGGTATATTTTAAGGCAGCAAAGGAGGAGCCAGTAATCTTCAGTGGGAAAGGAATAAAGAGATTATCAGTGGATTAAAAAAAATTTCTTTGGGCTAGACTGGATCTTTTTTTCACTGGCATAGGGAATTTCCAGTGAGGAAACTCCCTCATTACCAACTCTGCAACTTACTTCTTAGAGAGTTGCCTGAGGGTGCTCTGGGTTAAGGCTATGTGCCAGTATGTTTCAGAGGTAAGACAAGAACCCAGTTCTTCCTGACTATTAACCCAGCTCTCTATCCACTATGCAATACTACTTCTCTTGATGGAGGGGAAAATGAAGTAATTCCAATAAAAAAGTAATGTTAATAGAAGAAACAAGGGTTAATCCAAAAAATCTTTGAAATATGATTCAAAATTAACATCATCTTCCAAATAAGTTCCATATTTTCAAACATCGATGGTTATGCCCAGAGCCATCTGAATGGGCATTCCATTTGAATAACAGAACTACTATATTCCATTCTTGTCAGGAAAATTCATCGGGTATGAGAGGGTTGGTTCAAAAATTTCTTCAGCTATTGATTGGTTTTTACTTTTCACATCTAGTTGCACTGCTGATAATACTCTTAATATCCAATACTCTTGGGGTATTAGCTTTACAACCCTTGTGCTAAAATTAGATTCAGAAAAGTCAACAGAAACTCTGAACATATAAGTGCTAAAGATTGTGCCTTTGGTGCTAGTAATTGTGTAGCAGGTCCAGCTATTAGCCATTAATTGGCCAGGTTCCTTTATTTTTACTAAACCAAACCTTCTAACTCCTTAATCATTTCTATTGCTCTTCCCATAACCACCTCCTTCAGAACTATTCTGTTTTTCTTTGTTAAATACATGCGTGTGCAGGTTTTAACATGTGTATTATGTATCAATTATCATATAATTACATAATTACTGTAATTGGATTTAACTACATAATTAGGATGTGTAATTACATAATTAAAACATGTAATTACCAGGTTAAAAAAGTTATGAAAATTCTTGAAAAAAATGAATTATGCATGTATGGTAGACAACTTTAAAAGTTCCCTGCTTAGGCTCACTCAAAATCATGATTTTAAAAAGTAGCAAGGGGCAGCACCAAGGCCTGGAGTCTAGAGGTCCTGGGTTCAAATCCAGCCTCAGACACTTCCTAGCTGTGTGACCCTGGGCAAGCCACTTAACCCCCACTGCCTAGTCCTTGCCACTTATTCTGCTGTCTTAGAATCGACACTAAGGATTTAAAAGGTAAGGATGAAAAAAAAAAATAAAGAAACGAGTAAACCTTTTATGTCATGTGACATGTAAAAAGATTTCAAAATTGTTTAAAACTGTGATTAAGTAAATTTTGATATTATTATTATTTTCATAACCCTTACCTTTTGTCTTAGAATCAATACTGTGTATTGGTTCTAAGGCAGAAGAGCAATAAGGGCTGGCAGTGAGGGTTGTGACTTGCCCAGGGTCACACAGCTAGGAAGTGTCTGAGGCCAGATTTAAACCTAGGACCTCCCATCTCTAGGCCTGGCTCTCAATCCACTGAGCCACCTAGCTGCCCCCCAAATCTTGATATTAGTAAAACATATGGAAAAGTATTATATTTGAATATAAGTCTCATGAGGGTAGAAATTATGTACTGCCTTCACTTTGTATCTCCTATAGCAGTTTAAGAAATGTTTGTTGAACTGAATCGTGTGTTGGTGTGTGGGGAAGAAAGGTGGATTTTAATTAACTTTACATGAGATCTGAATTAATTTCTTTTCCAACTTACACAAGCACATTAAAAGTTTCCCTGTTGATATTGACAGCACATGTTGAAAGATTGACTTCCAAGTAAGTACTAGCTATGACAAGCTTGAAAAACCTTTTCCCAGCAGGTGTTTGTGGTTTACAAAGCTGCTCTAGAGGGAACCAGATTTACTGAACTCATCTGCAGTGTGTGTACAGTGAAAGGTAAAAATATTCAAAATACCTCAGATTCATTTGCCATGTAAACTTCCCTGTTTAGCTCCAAGCATTATACCATATTCAGAAAACAACTCTAGGAGATAAGATCCTTGACCTTAAGGAAGTCAGACTCTAAGACAAAGGTTCTTAATCTTTTTTTTTTTTAATTGTATGTGTGTGTCATAGACCTCTCTGGTATTCTCTTAAAGTCTAAAGGGATTGACCCCTTCTCAGAAATTTAAGTGCACAAAATAAAACACATGGGCTTATAAAGGAAGCCAATTATATTGAAATACAGTGACCACAATATGTATTTTTAGAAAACAAATAAGCTCCTAGAGCTTAGGTCAAAGACCTTTATTCTAAAGGGAGACTATAAACATTAAAAAGAAGATAATAGCCAATAATAATTAATGCTAGCCAGTCTGACACTGACAGGCAGCTGAGCCAACAGGTGACGTTATCAGAAAAATGAAAACAAAGTGGTTTCTCTCATCTTACCCTTTCCTACATTCCACAACTATTTTAGAGATAAGTTTCTATGTGTGGCTTTGGTTAGGAGTATGTTTTATATTGTCCAATTAAAAGACTGATCTATGTGAAAATATTTTCTCAACTTGTCCATTCTGATAAGACTGTAAGCATTCAAAATCCACTTCTGGCTTTTGACTTGATATCCTCCTCATTCCCGTTCTGGCTGCCATTGTTACTGTGGGGAAATGGAGGACCAGAGATCATCACTGTGTTAGGTATCCATGGGGGCAGCTGGGTGGCTCAGTGGATTGAGAGCCAGGCCTAGAGAAGGGAGATCATGAGCAAAAATCTGGCCTCAGGCACTTCCTAGCTGTGTGATCTTGGGCAAGTCACTTAACTCCCCTTGCCAGTCTTCTGCCTTGGAACTAAAAGATTAGAGCATATTATTTATGTGTGTAGATATGTACACACACATACACACACATATATATACACACACAAATATGAATACATACTATATAATGTATTCTAATGTTTATATAGTATATCCTAATGTTAAATATATATCATAATGTGTAATGTGTGTATGTATATGTATAATGTATCCTTGTAAAGTATCTTCACATACTCTTATATAGAAAAAAAATTCTTTACTATCTACCTTTTTGTCTCAATCTAACTAAATTCTGAGCCTGACCTTGGTTAGAACAGAAACTATTTACTAGTTTCCTAGTTTTATGAATGGGGAAATTGAGACCCAGAAGCTGAATGAGCATGCCTAAGATCACACAGGTAGAAAGTAACTGTGGCAGAATTAGAAATGAGGTCCTCTGATTCCACAGCCAGGGCTTTTCCCACTATACCATGTTACTTCTACACTTGACTTATTACAAACATACATATATATATATATATGTATATATATAATTTTACTACAAATATATATGTAAATCATGTAGAACAGAGTGTTCTGACATTAAAATATAGTTTTAATTAATTATATTTTTATTTAATGAATTTAATTTTAATTTTTTACTATTTATATTATATAAAATATATTTATGTTTTATATATTTCTATATTATATATTAAAATTTATATATATTATGTAAAATAATATTTAATTAATTATATAGAAATAAAATAGAATTTATAAAGTATAACATTAAAGTGTTGGCTATGATGCTCCTAGGTAGCCACTGTGCTTGCCTACTCCTAGTCTCATCTGCGAGAAGAACAAGAGGCCACCAGAATGGAAGAAAGGGAATCATCCAAAGGATGGATTCTGGAAATCCAATTTTACCTACATCCCAATTTGAGAGGGGTGTTTGGGTGAAGCAGGAAAGTAAAAAAAAAATATTCTTCAATCTCTTCTCCTATTCTTTCCCCTTCCCACTAACCAAAATTAGAATTTTCGATATGACCAAAGGTCAAGAAACAGGGAGGGTGGAGAATGGAAGGAGGAAAAAAGAAAAAAAAAGGAAAATTCCAGGGGGGAATGGGATGGGGTGGTCCAGAGAGATCCATTTGTGGGGAGTGCAGTTGTTCTGGAATCCACTGGTGGCCACTTGTTTATCATTGCCCTCATCTTATCCTGACTGCCACTACAATTATTCTGATTTCTGATCCCAGAGGAGGAGAATTCTACATCTCTCTCTTTGTATGAAAACAAATGGTGATGAACCAGGAAACTAATGATTAGCACTAATGCATGTGTTCTAGGTTAGAAACCCAAACTCAGTTAATCAAAACCTGTTGTTCCCACCCCACCCCCCTTTATCTCCCTACCCCCACCCTCTCCCACTCTCCAACTAATGGATGAAACCTCAATCAATATCCTCAGGAAGAACTACAGAATCAATAACAGGGCTAATTTAACAGAATTAAGAAGCTACTTTTTTGGTAACGAGAAAGCAGACACCTTTTCAATAACCACACTATGATATGTTGCCTAGCAACAAGATATAAAAATGATGTACAATGCCAGTAACTTCTTTCACATATGAAAACAGCCCCCTGCCATGGCAACTCCATAATGTACTTTTCTCAACTAGAACTCCACAGAGACTATTAATGCTTCCTTCTTCCGTAATATACTCTGTTAAACAATCATGTGTTTTTCTTAGTGCATTAAAACACTGAATTTATTTAATGATTACTTCGTGAGACAGCAGCCACGGTAAAGGGAGGATTTTTTCTGTTTCCACTTTAAGCTTGCTGGTTTGCTCCCTGTGTAGAAGCATTCAATGGATAGGGAAGGTAACCAAACCACTGGAATGCATATAGGAACGATGGGGGCGGGGGGGCAGGGACAAGATGATTTGTATTTCCTTTAAAGTAAAATGGAAATATGAGATCAAAACAATTAGCTTGAAGTACCTATGTACTTGTAGGCAATTTTTAAAAATCCTTTTAGAAAAGGAAAGAATTTTCTAGAAAGCAAAAAGCCTTCCAGCATCCTCAGCTTCCTTGGGGAATGGAAGAGAAGGTTAAGCAGGTGAGGAGAGTAACAAGCAGAAAGTTGTTGAGAAAGTGATTAGTGTAGCTGAAGAAATTGGCAGAGGAGAAGCTGGGGAAACAGTAATGTCAGGAGCTGTTAAACCTTAATAACAACAAATTATGACAACAAACACCACATGTACTTTCACAGACATTATCTCATTTAACCCTGACAGAATTCTGCAGGGGGTGGGAGGTGGAGGGTGTAGCTAGCATGAATGTTATAATTTCCATTTTACAGATGTATAAACTAAGGCCCTGAGAAATTAAGTGACTTATTTAAAGTCAGTAGCAAAAAGCAGACTGTAGATTCAAATTTACATCTTTTGACTCCAAAGCTAGTGCTTTTTCTGTTACATCACACTACCAGTCAATAAAGGCACTCTTTGAGTAGCTTTAATGGCTAATTATCTGGCTAATACAGTGCCAGTGGTTAGATCTGAATCTAGTTGGGAGGACCTGGGTTCAAATTTGACCTCAGATTCTTCCTAGTTATATGATACTGGGGAAGTCACTTACCGCCCCCCCCCCCAATGACCTAGCCCTTGCCCTTCTGTCTTCAAGTTTTTACTAGGATAGAAAGTAAGAGTTAAAAAAACAAACAACCAAATATTACTTTAATTGTTCCTTTATGTAATGCATTGTGTTAGGCGTTGAGAGAGATACAAAGATGGATGATAGTCTGGTCCCCTTCTTCAAGGAGCATCCAACTTATTTGAGTAGTAGGTAAAACATGTACACAGATGATTATTAAAAAGTGGAATGTTATAAGTGAATAACAGAGAGAGAAGAGCTTTTAAGGGAGAAATTATTTCTGGCAGGAGTATTTCAAGGGGATCAGATTCATGGAAGATAATTCAGGTTTTTTGGAATTGGGATGATAGTCTATTTTTTTTTCTTTTAATATTTCTTCTTTGTCTAATGTAATGCTCTGTCTAGTAAGCCCTGAATAAATGCTTTTAATTAACTATTTATGGGAAAGGAAGAAGGACCAAATGGGAAACTGAAGGGATTTTAAATTCCATCTTCTCTAAAATGTGTAGACAAGCTGACTGGTCAGTTATTCAACTGAGGCCCTTTTGGGGATAATTTAATATGCGTGTGTTTGTAAGACCCAGCCTGATAGAGATTACAGGCATGTGGTAGAAAAAGGCCTATTAGTTATTATTTGAAGCAAATATTCTCTGAGATAGGGTGTATTATCTATGTGTAAGAGAAGGGAATTAGAAATGAAGACTACTCCATTCCATGCTAGCATTCTCCTGGGTTGCTATGCAACCCAAGTCACCAGCCCTTAGCCTGGCCTCTTTATACCCTCACCTACCTTTCCTTATCCTCATCTAGAAAACAATTACAATGCCTTCCACTGTCAGTCAGTCAACAAGTATTTATGGAGTGCCCACAGGGTAAGAAGCAATCAACCTGTTCCTCATCCAGGCCAAGTATAAAGAGCTCTAGGAAGGCAAAGAATTAACTCAAATACTTGGACAGGCTAGGCAGAAATAAAGGCTTTAGGTGCCCTAAATATCTGATTAATTAGTTCTGTACACAACTGGCTCTCAGGACCTTTCCATCTAGTGTCTGAAATCCTTAACTGCCAATTGGCCAAATTGTTTGCATGTATTGTTGATTTATATAGTTATGTATCTAATTGGCAGGCCCTTAATCTCCCACAAATTTCTCAGCATCATAGATAGAATTGTATGAGACAAGGTCCCTAACCTCGGGAAGTTTTGATCTGAGGGAAGAGACAGCATACAAAGTCAAATGTAAATTATTACAAAGGAAAAAATTACATTGGTATAAGAATAATGAATGCCATGTATAAACTTCTCCCACCCAAGCCCTGCTCAAATACCTGGTGATATCAGCATCAAAGGATTGCTGTTTTTTTTTTTAACCCTTACCTTCTGTCTTAGAATCTATACAGCGTTTCAGTCCTAAAGTAGGAGAGAGATAAAGGCTAGGTAATTAGGGTTAAGTGACTTGCCTAGGATCACACAGTTAGGAAATGTCTGAGGTCACATTTGAACCCAAGTCCTCTGGACTCCAGGCCAGGTTCTCTATCCACTGAGCCATCTAGCTGCCCTTAGACTCCTTGAACCTTAAAGGCTATGCCAATGGAGCCCAACCTTGAGAAGATACAATCAAGCTGGAAAGGTTTCGAGTATAGTCCTGGCAATGAAGAACATGTCTATCCTCTGAAGATCAATTTAGTTGAATATCAAAGGGCATGGCATAACGGAGACTGCTGTACTCATAGTCAGAAAGACCTGTTTTGAAAGCCTGCTTGAGACATCTACTGGGTTCATGTTCCTGGGAAATCCACTTAATTTCTCTGAACCTCAGTTTTCTCACCTATAAAATGTGGATAGGAATAGCATATTATAATTATAGCATAATCTATTAAATGTTATAATAATTATATATTAATAGCAGACATTATGAGACTTAAGATATTGTATATAAAGTGTTTTGCAAACTTTGAAATACTACTTAAAAGGCAGACATTATATCACCTATATTAATATACATTATGATATAGAATTATATTACATTATTATAGATTAATGCATATATAGCATGTATCAGAAAAAGCCTTTTCTCATTTCCATTTTACATTGGGACGTTCTGAAAGGTACCAAGAATACAAAGTGAACCTTTTTACACAGCTGTTGTCAGCCCACAGCTTTGTCTTCTAGGCCAAGCTGTATACAAAGTAGGAGAACAAACTGAGTGGCATTATACAGGGCAGTTCACAACGTGGCTGAAGAACATAACAATGTGTTCAGTTCATGTCTACACTCAAAATAGATACCTTGTTTTATGTTTCAATTGTGTGCTGATGAAAACATATGCTTGTAGTAACTTTTGTTTTCTTCTCTAGGTACATATACAGATAAGCTTTGTTATTTACTCAAAAACACACAGTTGCTCTGTTTTTTTTTCTTCCTTTTCTTTTTTAATGAATCTCTTAAAATTATTGGTTTTTTTTTTCATTTATTCTTAAGTCCTGGGTCAAGAATCTGGAACTCTGGGTTACATTCATTTTGAGGCAGGGAGAGGGGATTGTATATGGGTAATTTCACAAATTTTTGCTTCAAACTTTCTACTTACAAAAACGGATCATTATTCTGTGTCTGGCCAAAGAGGTAATATACCTTAATTTACTTTAATTTTTTTGAAGTAAGTTATCAGTATATTTTTATTTTTTCTTTTTTTTATTTATTTTGAAATTTTCCCCATGATTATGTGATCTTTATTGTCTCTCTCCCCTTTTTTCTCCCCCCTCCCGGAGCTGACAAGCAGTTCCACTGGGTTATGCATATATTATCATAAGCAGTGTACATTTAGCTAAGTTTGACACATAGACATCTGATTTATGAACTAAATGTTGCACATTTTACATCAAGATCTCTTTCCTTTATCCTGCTCTTCTTCTTAGTCTTACCCCTGACCTCGCAAACCAGATGCTGAGGACTAACCTAGCCCTCCTGTGGAGACATTTGGGGAAATGTTAACAGAACTTGGAAAGTCTTGTGCTACGTTCACTAGGGAGCTAGATCTTTAGTGGATGAGGTGCAGGGCCCAAATTCAGGAAGATCTGCATTCAAATTTGACCTCTGACACTTATTAGCAGTAGTGACCCTAGACAAATCTCTTAACCTCTGGCTACCTCATTTTTCTCAATTGTAAAATGAGGATGATAACAGCACCTAACTAGCAGGATTGCTATTATGATTATATTATGAGGATCAAATGAGATAATATTTATTAAGCACCTCATCACATAACTGCCTAACACATAGTAGGGGCCAAATGCATGCTCATTCCTTATCCTTTCCTCTCAACCTTGCCTAATTATGACTGGTAGTAGATCATGTGATAAGCTGAATTGTATTATGAAGATGAATGTGGAAATTTTATTTCCTGTGAGGAAAGAACACCTTTCTAGCTCCTTTTTTTCATTCATTGTATACTCTATGAAGGTATGACTCTAGGTGGTTATATGGATAAAAGATAAGGAGAAAAGCAGTCATTTGTATAATATAGAAAAAAATATAAATATGTAAATGTATAAAGGGAAGTCAAGTGTGACTCTCTTTCCTAATTGCCTAACATGATTCCCACTAGATGCATAAATTACAGTTCCTATTAACAGCACTATGAATAATAATCAGTTTACTTTCTGGCTTGTATCTAAATATACTTTCTATATGATTTCATCTTTTATTCAGCTGTTTAAAAGCAGAACATCTAATTACAGTTCCTATTAGTCTACATTAATTTTTTTTTTGCCACAGAGCATGTGTGATGACTGATTTTCTAAAAACAGACAGAATTCTTTAGCATATGGAACAAATCGTGTTATTATTAATGCATTCCCAGATGACTCTGCATTTCAATTCCCTTAATTATTTAGTCATTGCTGATTATGTCTTTTCACAATTCATTATCCCATTTCCTGCAATGTGGGCATTTTATTCATTAAGTGTCAAAATGAAGGGCTTGACCTCCAAAAAGATAATCAAGAAATAGTGGCATTGAAAAAAAAAGAAAAAGGTCTGGGTCTTCCTTATGTGATCATTTCTTCCATATTTTCATGATGAATAATAACATTAACACTAGTACTAAACACTGAGGCTGAAAATTCCGAATATGTATTTAGAGAGGGAAATGTTTGGGGAGAGAGGGCACTTGTAGGGAAGGGAAGAGAGTGTTAGGGAATATAGAGAATTTCATAGTTAGACAACTTTAAAGGTTCTATGTATATATCATTTTTGTCTATAGTTCAATGACACAACAGGGTCCCTAGTTATAATAAAAATATCTTTTATTTAGTAGATTGCTGTGTTTTTTCCCAAAAATTAAATGAATGTAGATAAAACATTAAGTACTAGGAAGCAAAGAACAGGAAGCATTTACATACATTAAAGGTGACCTTGCTTCAATGCTGTTCAGTTCTACCTCTAACTCAGATCCTTTCAAAGGAAAAAAGTTGGGTCCTGCTGCAAAACACCAACAAGGTTTGTCAATTCCTGACTTTAAGTAAATTTTGACTCAATTATTTCAAATGTGCTCTACTCAAGGTTCAAAATTCATGGAATTCAAGAAGAGTAAAGGGGAAACTAGGGAGGAAAATTTTAAAATATTTTAACTGGCTAAATTTTTTCTGTATCTAAGAAATCACCTGAAAATTAGAGGGATTCAGTTTAAATTTCTCCATCCTTCAAGATCAATTATGTCTGTTTTTTGTTGTCATTGTTTTTTTAATACAACTGACACATTTTGAATGATTTAGTTTGGAGCTGTTGAAAATATCAATGCAACAATGAACTTAAAAGCAGTACTTTCTTCACACCTTTCACTAATACAAAACTAGAATTCTATAGAGGCCTTCAATCTACACAATTCTGAGTCTTGGGAATTTCCTGAACTTGACCCTTGATTGACTGATGATTTTAATTCATTGTTCAATGGATTTTTGACATGTTGAGTTAGTGATACTGTTGAGTACCCTTCAGTAAAAAAAAACAAAACCTTAGCAATAACAAAGAATAATAATGTAATACTTGTCCCCCCAAATTTCTCAAATATATATTTACAAATCCTTATTTAGTTTTTTCACAGTAATTCTAGACCTTAATATCCATGCACGAGCTTTTCCAATTATACAGGTTTGTTAAAAACAGGATTATTTAAAATTATATTTAAGTCTAAGAGTCTATGTGTTTTGGGAATAAAGCCCAGGAGAAGGTAAGGAAGTTTTCAAAATAATCTACAATGTGGTTTAATTAACTTTATTTTTAAATACTGAAGTGATTTGAAATCATAATATCTCAGACTTAGTTTGGGACCTAAAAAGCCACTTAGCTTGATCAATATCTGGACAAGAATCCAATCCACAAGGTTTAGACGTACAGAACAACAACAAAAATTTTAATATTGCACAATATAAGATAATCCTTAGAAATACAGCAGACTAGGCTTTATAATACAGTGTAAGGGGGACAGCTGGGTGGCTCAATGGATTGAGAGCCAGGCTTAGAGATGGGAGATCCTGGGTTCAACTTTGGTCTCAGACACTTCCTAGCTGTGTGACCCTGGGCAAGTCACGTAACCCTGATCGCCTAGCCCTTACTGCTCTTCTGCTTTGGAACCAATACACAGTATTGATTCTAAGATGAAAAGTAAGGGTTAAAAAAATACAATGTGAAGATCTCTTTTCCAAAGTTTTAAAAATCATCTTTAAAGTATATATTGAGGGAAATTTTTTGGAGAAAGTGATGTTTTAATCACACAACTATGAAAAAAACCTTAAAGGTAGATTTAGATTTGAACTTAGGTTTATTAACACACAAAAGAGACACCAAAAGCCAAAGAAGATACAGATGTCTAATGACATCACAAATTTGCAACTTCCAATGACCTTGCCCAGGTGTTCCTCATCATTCCTTTTGCTCCCATTTGAAGTATAAACCTATCTTGCATTTTTATAAAACACATACCATATCTGAATTATATTTTTGCCAAGTGAATCACAATGCCCAATAAACTTGAACACTGTATGTTTCAGAGACACACTCTTTTCAACAATTATATTGAATTCAACTGAACATAATTTACTCATCTTCAGTTTCTATTGGCTCCTGACACTTCATCTCTAGATTTCTAACTCCACTCACACCACAACTCTCATCACAAACTCTACATCAATGTAATATAAATTTATGCTTCAGTGAATTAAGGAGCCTTACTAAGAACTCTATTTTAAACCTTCTTTAAAGCAAAGAATCCTTGAGCAATGAGAATCATTGTCACCTATATTAAAAGTTTGAGTTATTTGTATCACGGGAGCTTTTGAAAATGAGACACGCCTCTAATGAATGGAAATGAAATACTTATTTCAGCCTGATCAATGAAGACATTATTTTAGTTTCCAAAAAGGTTTTTGGCTGAAGGACGCATTGGGGCTCCTTATATGTAGACCATACCATGTCATCCATAAAGTTCTGAACCCTTAAAAATGTGTATCTGCATAGACTGGGTTGATAGGAGAAGTTACCAATGTGGAAATAAGAAAAACCATGTAATTTTTTTTTTTGCATTATATAGTGAATGAATGCTTCCTAATTCTACTGAAGTAAAGCTGCTCTGAGTCCAGAACATTGCCATGTCTTCTTCAAACTCTGATTCTTGGAGAGCTAAAAAAAATGACAATTATACATACTTTTTTCCCTTTAATGTCTCCAAGTTGACTCATTCATAACAAGTGGCAAATTGGATTTATTCTGAAGTCTGCAGTTATCCAGACTAAGCACCCTTTCTTGAAAACAAACTCCTCAGTTGGGCAATAGGATGTAGCCATCTGTATGTGCTCGCCTTGGGCAATCCTTGTTTCATGGTTACTCTAAATGTAACCTTGTTTCAATGATAAAAGATCTTTAGGCATGGCTTCTAAAACTGAAGTTCATAAACTTAATTTATTTATTAAAATAAACTCTTACCTTCTGTCTTAGAATTGATAAGTATCAGTTCCAAGGCAGAATAGTGGCCATAGCTAGGTAATTGAGGTTAGTGACTTACCCAGGGTCACAGGACTGGCAAAAATCTGAGGCTAGATTTGAACCCAGACCTTCCCTCTCTAGGTCTGCTTATCTATCCAGTGAGCTCCTTAACTGTCCCTAAACTTTGTTTATTTTAAATATTTTGATGATTGTATTTCAGTGTATTTGGTTTCCTTGGTAATTCTGTACAACTTATTTTAGGTCTTTAAAAACATTATGAATCTGTAAGTATCATCAAGCTATTGAAGGAGGTCCATGATACCCAAAAAAGTCTTTAAAACACTGTTTTAAGTTTAATATGGTTGGGGTCAGCCAGGTGGGCTCAGTGGATGGACAGCCAGGCCTAGAGACAGAAGGTCCTGTGTTCAAATCTGCCCTCAGACACTTCCTAGCTGTGTAACCTTGGGCAAGTCACTTAACCCCCATTGCCTAGCCCTTACTGCTCTTCTGCCTTGAAACCAATACACACAGTATATCCTAAGACAGAAGGTAAGGGTTTAAAAAATAAAAAATATGGTTGTTTTGTAACTTTAAATTGATGTTGAGCACAGAAGTGCTTTTTTGGAGATATGATGGAGAAAAAGAATGAATAAAATCATTGGTATAAACCAGAGATAAAGAGGGTTCAAGGTCAGGGTGTATTAACTTAACCAAGAGACAAAAATGTTCATAGGGTATTTTAGAAGGCTTGAAGAGAGAGGTCAAGGGGGAACTGAAATTAAGATAGCAGTCTGCAAAAACAAACATGGAGGAGCAGTTGGTGGCTCAGTGGACAGAGAGCCAAGCCTAGAGTAAGGAAGAGCTAGATTCAGTTCTAATCTCCAGTACTTCCTAGCTGTGTGACCCTGGGCAAGTCACTTAACCCCAATTGCCTAACCCTTACTACTCTACTGCCTTAGAGTTGATACTTAATATTGATTCTGAGACAGAAGGTAAGGATTTTAAAAAAAACACAAAAACAACCAGATATGGATTTTGGGTCAAGGGGAAGATTTTAAAAAATTCTGGTCCTAAAATCCAGCTATATGATGAGTGTCAAGTGGCTGTCATCAAAAGGAATATATTCAAGTTTCTTGAGAATAAGGAGTATTTTTTGTCATCATTTCTCCAGCACCACACACAGTGTCTATTACATAGTAAGTACTTAAAAAATGCTTATTAGATTGAGTTAAAATTAGTTTCTACTTGAACTCAGGGGTTATTCCTGAAACCTATTCAGAAAAGGATCTAGTTCTCCTCATGAAATGAGATTAAGAGAAATAACTTAGCTCAATTTAGGGTGATACAGGGTAGAACTACATATTTGGCCTCAGGTTCAACCCAAGAGGAACCTTATAATTAAACTGGGTACCTGTAATTTTCCTAGGTATATGTAATTTCTACTCCCAAATTTCTCATATTACAGTAGATTTTTCCCTTTATATGTTTGTCTGAGATAACCCACTATGGAGGAGTAGAGAACAGTGTGGACCAAATGGTGGGGTTACTAGAACTTTACACCAAAGTGCAAAGGCCTCTCTGAGTCCTGGGCTATTTATCAGTGGGACTAGGCTAGTGGTTTAAATAAAGTCCGATTCCTCTTCCCATCAAATGAATTGGTCTTTAAAAGTTACTTTTTGAAGGGGGAGCTAAGTGGCTCAGTAGATAAGAGAACCAGGCCTGAAACAGGAGGTCTTGGGTTCTAATTCGACTTCAGATACTTCTAAGCAGTATAACCTTGGGCAAGTCACTTAACTCCTGTGGCCTAGCACTTCCTGTTCTTCTGCCTTAGGACTTAGTATAGATTCTATGACAGAAGGTAATAATTTTTTAAAAAAAGTTAATTTCCAATATTTTTTATGCTGCTAATCCTGTGAGAAGAAAATGCTAGTCTAAGAACACGAATAGGCTATAATTCCAAGGTCAAAATCTAAAGAAAAATTAAGCAAAAAAAATCCACAATAATTTATTTTATAAAATGAACAAGGGAGACATTTATTTGACAGCATCTTAGGCAATTTAGTTATATAGTTAGTGAGATAATTTTGATAAATTAATAGACACAGCCCTTGCCCTCAAGGAACCTACAGATCAATCAATGAAATAGGACAAATACGAGAAAATTACAAAGGAACACAAGTAATTACAGCTGAAAAAAGTCAAAGTACTAATGAGACTGTAGGATGACATAAACTGAATAGAGTTAGCCAGGAAGGTAGTAAAGACAAAGTAAGCTTGATATTGTGGTTTGGTCAAGAATTGAGGTTCTTAAGCATTTTTGTATCATGGGGCCCTTTGACAGGTTGGTAAAACAAGCCTAGGGGCTTTTCAGAATAATGTTTTTAAATGCATAAAATATGGAGGACAGCAAAAGAAATAAATTACATGGAAGTGTAGTTATCAAAAGATTTTTTTTAAATAAGTAAATGCTTTGGTAACTTTAAAAGTGCTCTGTAAGTGTCAGGGCAGCTAGGTGGTGCAGGGGATAGATTATGGGAACTGGAGTCAGGAAGACATCTTCCTGAGTTCAAATAAGACCTCAGACACTTACTAGCTATGTGCTTAAGGGCAAGTCACTTTACCCTGTTTGCCTCAGTTTCCTCACCTGTAAAATGAGCTGGAGAAGGAAATGGTAACTTACTCTAGGATCTTTGCCATGAAAATCTCAAAAGGGTTAATAAGAGTCAGGCATGACTGAAATGACTGAATAACAACATGTGATCGTGATCTCTCTTAGCTTATAGATATATACTACATACCACTGGGGGAAAAAAACACAGTGATTTTTCAAAGAGTCAAGCTGAAGTGCTTACTAATACAGTTTCCTAAACATTTGTCTACTGAGACAAATATTTTGCCTAATGCTTTCTCATTTCATTTTCCTACAGCTGTGTGTTTTGCTTTTGATGTGGTACACTCTTTTAAAAAATGCATTATTAAATGGACAATTGTTTCACCCCCGGAGCTGACATTCTGCCCCCTGCTTATTCTTAACAAATCTCCTTTTCTCTCCTTTTGTGCCGAGGTGATTAATCATCTCCACTAACCCTGGCTGCTGCTGGTCTTAGTGGATGACTCCAGTCACTATAATCTCCTATTTTAATATTTAAGAGTTAATTCACAAGCCTTTTTTTCCCCTCCAGATCACAGTGGGCTCCCAATATCGCATAAAACAAACAATCCAGATGACGTTTAATATATGTGTATATGCAAAACCTCCCCCATAAAGCTTGATTTTTCCCTCCTTTCCTTCTTTCTCCATTCCCCCCTCCCCAATGACTGACTTCTCCAGGGCACGGGAACATACCAAGGAAATGGGAACTGCAAGAAGCCAAATGATAAATGTGCATTTTGGAGAGTAGAGCAGAGGTTTTTTATCTCACTGTCTAGAGAGAGCTGTTGCCATCTATTTTCTACCTATAATCTGATAGTCACCAGTGTGGCTGGTTTTCCTCTGTACTCTCTGGTCATTTGCAATAGCGATTTTTGGATGACTGTCTCATTTGAAGCACAATTCTTTTGAGCCTCCTGGATTCGTTTTTGCAGGTTACTCTGCAGAGAAGCAGCACATTGATGGGTTTTAAGGGTTATGTGTTTTTGGTCACAGCAAACAATTTTAGGGAACTTTGAAAGGCTTAAAATGCTCATTAAATGTTTTTAAAGTATGGTCTCTTTTGTACACATAATGTGTTATAGAAAGTTCAAAAGCATATTGGGAGAACCGACCAAATAACCTCTTCTTTTAAGTCAAATAATGCAGTGTTATTCAAGGGGATGGCAAAATGATTCACAAACCAAATGTGTCAAAGTAAGCATCTGATGATGTCGTATTAGCTAGTGTGGCAAAGCATATTACATTATTTCTTTGAAAGCCATTTTATAGTTATATATGGTTAAATCATTTGATGTCCTGAAGCATCAGTTTCCTTACCTGTAATGTGAAGGGGAGGGGATGGAATATAATGGCCTCTGAAGTCCCTTTCAATGATTCCATAGACCATTACTGGGCCTACCTAAGCAGCTTCAGGTCAGTCAATAAGCCTTCATTAGGCATCTGCTAAGCATGCTAGCTTAGAGAGTAAACGTGCTAAACACTGGGGATACGTGGAAAGGCAAGAACGAGTTCTAGCTCTCAAGGAGCATACTGTCCAGTGGGGGAGACAACATGAAAACAATTGTGTATAAACAAAAGCAATACAAGATAATCCACTGAGGGAGGGCACCACGAGTATTAAGGAGAATCTCATAATAACAGGGCATGGATAATAGAAGTTTTTTGTCTTGGAAGATATTTTAAATAGGTCCAGAAATTTGGCCAGAAATACGGGAACACAAGGTACTTTAACATGCATTTAAAGGGTAAAGTAATCTGTAAGTAAGGATCCCTAGACTTTTTCCTGTAGCACAGGATGCAAGTAAAGATATAACGTGTATTTATACGTACCTGTGAAAATGCTAAAATGAGTTTGAAGCTGCAATGAATGACTATGGTTAAAGCTACCGTCTTATGTAGGAAAATTAGGAAAATATAATTATGAAGTTGTAGGCCCACCCATATCCTTAACCCTCCCCTAATATACACAAGTCTGTTAGCCTTGGGGGGGGGGGTCCTGCCTCCATTTATGTAAAGCAGTGATTCCCAAAGTGGGTGCCACCACCCCCTGGTGGGTGCTGCAACGATCCAGGGAGGTGGTGATGGCCACTGGTGCATTTATCTTTCCTATTAATTGCTATTAAAATTTAAAAAAAAATTAATTTCCAGGGGGCTAAGTAATATTTTTTCTGGAAAGGCCAAAAAAGTTTGGGAACCACTGATGTAAAGTAAAATAAAATAAATAAAAATATGTTTTGTAGCCCATAGCCCTAAATGTGTTCTAGGTAGTATTTAAGACAACCATAAGGGGGGCAGCTGGATGGTTCAGTGGATTGAGAGCCAGGTCTAGAGATGGGAGGTCCTGGATTCAAATGTGGCCTCAGACACTTCCTAGCTTTGTGACCCTAGGCAATTCACGTAACCCCCATTGCCTTTAAAAAAAAAAAAAAGACAACCATAAGAATGGCCAAGGGATTGACTACTTTTTATAATTTGCTTCTCTCAAAGTAAAAGCAGGCTAAGAAAATTCTGTTAGTGAAGAGATGATCTCTGGAAGACAGGCATACTTGGGCATAGTCCTGTGGTGAAGATGCAAGCAGAAATAACCAGTGAAGGCACAGACAACACCTGGAAAGACACTGGTGTCTTGGAAAGAGCTGCGTTTGTGAGGCTGAAGGGCCCGGCTAGGCAAGATTCTTGCTGCTGTAATCTCTCTATTCACAACAATCCTAGAATCATGGGCTTTTAAATAGGAGACATGAAAAATCTAGAATAAAACAACCATTAAACAAGTATGAAACATGTGAAAATGTTCTGAATCTTTAAAGTTAACTGAAGTGAAAATTTGAGTTCAAATCTCTTTTTGCTTTGCTGAAAACCCAAACCAAGTTTCATTGTGCTGAGTGAGTTTAGAAGCAGATGAATAATATACAAGTAAATCAAATGTACTTGAACCAGCAAAACATCATATAAAATTTAATGGCAAAAAAATAAAAGAAAGAAAATTAGATTGTTAAAAGCCTTTTAGTTCTGCAATTCTAAGTGGTTATCAGCACCACAGGTAAACAATCTTTTTAAAATATGTGATTATTATCAAGGTATTCTAACTTTTTAGTGTCTTTATCCCTTCAATTCCATGTATTTCCTCAGAAAATTGTCATTTTATAAAATGAGAATTATTCTAAACTTTTCTGTTCATGTGCTATAGCAATTTGCAGCAAATCATTGTAATTTAGCAGCCTGCAATTTGTAGAAGTTAAGGGGAATTTTCTTCCATGTTATTTTCAGTATTATAAATACAATTTCACCCCCAAAGCTATCCTGTATAGCTAGCCCTCTTTGGCTGCATGTGTAAGAAATTTTACTAGAACAGCTTTGGGCAGAGCATACTAGGATTGATTTGCAGTGCCTAGATTCAAAAGCAGCAACATGATAATTAACAAAATTACTTTGCCAATTCATTACCTTGATTCTTTCAACTTGTGTATTTTATTCTTTACGTATCAAAATGGAAAGCTCTGTCTCATGAAAGATAATCAGAATAGGATACACGTAGCAAACACAAAAGGTTCAAGTTTTCTTGAAATATGCTTCAAGAGTAAGGGCTTAAAATGTTCTAATAGACAACCTACTTTTACAATTAAAGTTGTCAAGGAGAACATCTTGGGTATGTTTGAGAATAAGTGGAATTTTATTGACCTTAATATTTTGTGTAATTATGTTTCTCAAGCACATAAATGTCTGTGTGTCTTTTCAGTGTTACAAATAAAACTTCCTAAATGTATTTAAAGAATATCAATATCAGTAACAATTTCTAGTTCTGATACTTTAAAAAATTTTCAAGTTAATGAGAAACTTCATTTCTTCAGCTTATAGTCTGTCATGGAGAAACATTAAATAGTTAATTTAATAATATTTACCTTACATACCAAAATGAAAAGCTCTGTCTCATGAAAGATAAATCCTTTGCAGATAACATGTGCATACGCATGAAGCCCTGGAATATAGCAGAGTCTCCAGGATAAGAACCATTGCCATTTCAAAGAGTTCAGCCTAATCATCCACAAAGGAAAAACAAGTGGATGAAGAATGCCTTTTTGTCCAGATCTGATAAATGGTAAGTTGAATAACTTAAAGAACGTATTCATAAATATTACACACACATACAAAACACATATATCTTTGATACTTCAAATGGACAATTAATTGGGTCTAAAATTAGAAAGGAGAAGAGAAGTTTGAATTGTATTTGGTAAATTTCCAAGTGCCTCTAATGATCCTAAATTTCTCCCTAAAATAAAGGTCCAAATGTTCAAAACCAATATCCTCCTTTGTTTTAGTATAGCTACACATTGTAGCACACTATAGACTGAAGAATTATAAAATGAGTATCTCTTAAAGTACAATGGAGAGGACCACATTGACTGTAAGGAGACTACATAACATAACAAATAAAGAATTAAGAAGAGCCAGAACAAAATGTTGCAATCATATTAATAGAAGATTGGAAAAAGGAGGTAGGATGGACGTGTACTAAAGGTGAGGAAGATAATCAATAATCAGTGTTCTATTGATATCATTGTGATATCATGAAAAAGTGAGAAAGGTTGAATGAACCCCTTGTTATTTATGGGATGGCATATCTGAGCCACACCAGATTAGCAAGCATGTATAGGATGCAATTCATAACATTTGAAAGAACATTAAAATCACAGCTCTGCTACTTATTGCTTATATGATCTAGGGCAGGTTACTCAGCCTCACTGGGCCTCAGTTTCAAAGAGATAAAAAAAATAAAAAAGGAAAAAGATATCTTTGTACAAAAATATTTAGAGTAGCTCTTTTTGTGATGGTACAAAGTTGCAAATAGAGGGGGAATGACTGAAAAAGTTGTAGTATATGATTGTAATGAATACTATTGTGCTGTAAGAAATGATGAGGATGATTTCAGAAAAGCCTGGAAAGGGGGCAGCTGGATGGCTCAGTGGACTGAGAGCCAGGCCTAGAGATGGGAGGTCCTAGGTTCAAATCTAGCTTCAGACACTTCCTAGCTGTGTGACCCTGGGCAAGTCACTTAACCCCCATTGCCTATCCCTTACCACTCTTTTGCCTTGGAGCCAATACACAGTATTGACTCCAAGACTGAAGGTAAGGGTTTTAAAAAAAAAAGAAAGAAAGAAAAGCCTGGAAAGACTACATGAACTGATACAGAGAAAAGAGAGCAGAACCAGAACATTGCACACAGTAGCAGCACTATTATATGATGAACAATTGTGAATGCTTAGCTAATCTATTCTTTGTATTACAGTGATCCAAGACAATCTCCAATGACTTCTGAAGAAAAACACACATATATCTTAGATCTGTCTCCAGAGAAAGAACTGATAGAATCTGAATGCAGACTGAAAGATACTTTATTTCCTTTTCTTTCTTCATTTTTCTACTTTTTTTGTTCAAGTTCTCTTATACAAATGATTAATATGGAAAAATGTTTTACATTATCGCACATGTAAAATCTATATCAGATTGCTTGCCATCTCAGGAAGGAGGAAAGGATAGAAAGAGGGGGAGAATTTGGTTCAAATTTTAAAAAAAACCAAGGTTAAAATTGCTTTTACACATAATGGAAGAAAAAATAAAATATTAAAAAGCTAAAAAAAAGATGTTATTGTACAAATACAGTGTCTGACATCCCTTCCAGCTCTATATTTAAGGTCCTAAAATTTTATGGCCAATATTGTACTTTAATTTTAAAATATTTTATACTTATTTTATTGGAAGCAGGTAGTGTATATTGAAAAGAATATTGGATCTTTTTCTAGTAGATATCTGGACTCATGACAACAACTACTTATATGGTCATGAGCAAGTCTCTTGAACTCTTTAAGTCATGGTTTTCTCATTAGGGCTGTTTTAAGGATCAAATGAGACAGCATATATAAAGGGCTTAAAACACTATGTGAACATCTGCTTTCATTATTACCTCTACTGCAGAGATGAAGAAATGAAGAATGAGAAGGAAATGACTCTTCCAAGGTCAAACATAGAACTGGGGAGAAATGGCACTTGAATCTGGGACTTTTGAAATCCAGTTTCCTTTCCATTATGCCACCCCAAATCTCACATAGAGAATGAACATGAGACACAACAATGAATAGAAAATCGAGATAGCAAAACATGACAGAGATGTTAAATATACCCAGTGCCCTGCCATTTTTGGCTTGGCTTAAAGGGTTGCTGCCATGCTCTTGGTTTCATGAAAACTGAGATGCACTCAAATTTAGAGTAAGAAAGAAAACTAGGAGAAAGCTGTGAAAACCACAATGAAATATGCTGATGACATGTATTATGTTAAATCACGCATACTCTAATCACAGATGTGAAGGTTCTTTTATTGAAAGGTATTATTCTGTATAAATAGGTGCCTCCTCCGCATTTGAACTTTCATTCATTCACCCAAAAGCATTTCATTAAGTGCCGACCACATGCATAGCATGTGTGTTACAGCACTAAGGAAAACCACTTCTCTTTGGCTCATTTTCAACCATTTCATTTCTTTTTGTTGTTATTGTTGATACACTTTACAAGGCTAGAACCTCAGATAAAATAAATCTTGAGTATGTTTAATGCCCTAAAATTATGTCAAAGCCCAGCACAGTCAGTTTTTAAAGTATACTTAGAAGAAATTGTGAATATGATCCTTTGAAAAAGCCTGGAAAGAAGACTATATTGTCTTCCATTTAGCCCATAAAATATTTTCTGGTCTCTTTTACCTTTACCAATGTCACAATAATGATGGAACTAATAACACTGAACATCATTAAGCAGAAGAACATCACCAGTGCCATGTAATTCCCCCCTTCAATTTTTATTATTTGTGTGTGTCTATATCCATAGCACACACAGAATTACAGAATCAGAATTACCAAATCTCATCACCTGAAGGTTGTCTCAGAGATCATATAGTACAAACCATAGCTGATCAGGAATCTCCTTTAAAATATTGCCAACAAATGGTTACAGAACTTCAGTTTAAAGATTTCCAGTGATGGGGAACTCAATACTTCCAGGGCTAACTGGTACATGAAAAAATACTAAATCAAACCTTCTAAGAATGTTCTTCATTAACTCTGAAACTTTAATTCTCACAGAGTTCATATATATACTTGGATTAGCATTCCATTTATCCTCTTTTCCAAGTCATTTTTGAACTTGTCATTGTTGCCAAATGGCATATGTCATAGAAAAGAGAACTAGAGCCCAAAGGCATGCCTTTCAAACTAATGTGTGCCCCAGGCCACTGTTCACCTTTAGCCCATACATGGAAGTGGAATTACTAGAATAGATTGTGAATTGAAGTGGGTCTCCCTGATTCTACCCTAGCCCAGGACTTAACTCCTGGAGATTGTTTTTATACCAAAGCTCAAGAGAAATAAAATTTAGCAGAGGTTTTTGAGTTTTGTCTCACAGAGTTCCTCTCATGTACTCTATTGCTCCAGAAAAATTAGATATTATCATCCTCTGAACATACCTCATAATGTTCTATCCCCCATATCTTTGCTCATATTATTCCCCATACTTTGACCCATGACTCTGCAGTTGATACCCTTGCATAACTTTTGAAGCCTGCCTCTCCCTATAAATCCTTTCCTGATCTCTAATTGGCAGCTAGGTGGTATGGAGGATAAAGCTTGGGGTCTGAAGGTCGGAAGACCTGAGTTCAAATCCTGTTTCAACCACTAGCCATGTAACCCTGGAAAAGTCCCTTAATTTCTGTTTGCCTCAGTTTCCTCAACTATAAAATAGGGATGATAACAGCATCTTGCAAGGTTATTGTGATGATCAAATGAAATAATATGTGTAAAGTGTCTGGCACATAGTAGGCCCTACATAAATGCTTATTCCCTTCCTCCTCCCCTGATCCTACTCTTCAGCCCTTCTGGTAGCTAATTTTTCATGTGATCTCACAAAACTCTAACATTAAAAAAGATATTCAAATTTGTATCCCATTTATTTCTTTAAAAATAAACTTTTACCATCTGTCTTAAAATTGATAGTAAGTATCAGTTCCAAGGCAGAAGGCAGGTAATGACTGGGCAGTTGGAATTAAGTGACTTGCCCATACTGCTAGGAAGTATCTGAAGCTAAATTTGAACACAGGACCTACTGTCTCCAGGCTTAGATCTCTATCCACTGAGCCACTTAACTGCCCCCCCCCGCTTATTATTAATATCACTTTTGTAACTTCTAATAGACAGAAAAAGAAAGAGACAGAGATAGAGAGACATAGAAAGTGAGAGAGAGAGGATAAATTTATTTTATTTAATAAACACACTACCCTGTAAAGTCATATAATCTACTCATAAACAACCTAGTATTTCTTACCTTTACATAATCATAAAGTATTAGAGCTTAAAGGTCACCAAGTCCAATTTTACAGATGCTAAAACTGAGTTCTAGAGAAGTGACATGATTTGTTCAAGATAACTATTATTATGGTCAAGCCAAGAACTCTGGTTTTCTGGCTACTAGTACGGTGCTCTTTTTTTACCAGGATGTAGGCATCCTAATAAACATCCATTTCAGATGTTTCTATAGGCCTTTATTTTAGCTTTACTTTTAGAGCTTATTTTACTTACGATAATGAGGTGCTGTATGGGTGCTTCACTATATTTATGCCACGATTGATTTTGCCATTTGGCTGGTGCACTTCTTCCCTAATGGAAGCAATGCTGTGTAAAACAAATGAATGAATTTACAGGGGAACTGTGAACTAGTCAAAGAAACTCCAGCCTGATTGTGGCCTGACTCCAAATGTTTAGCATTGAGAATAAGTTCCCTCTCTGTTACGCTTGTTTCTTTTATTTAAAATGAGATAACACCTCACAACATAAATGTGAAATCAAACAATAAATGGTTATTTACTGCCTACACTGCATTGGAGTTGGAAGACCTATGTTTAAATCTTGCTACTTACTACTTATGACCTTAGGCCAATCACTTAACCTCTCTACAAAATGAGGTGATTGAACTAGATGACTCCAAGGTCCCCTCTACCTCTATGAATGATAACTAAGTGCAAGGTGCTGGGTTAAGTGCTCTGGGGAATACAACAAGAAGGAACACATGATATATGATTTTAACGAGCTTATAATTCAGATGGGAAGGACAGGATAAATATAGTAAAAATAAGTCTAACAATATAAGGCAAGACATTCTAAGAGACAAGTTTTTGCTTTTATTTTGTTTGTCTTTTAGTCATTTTTTGTTGTGTCTGACTCCTTGTGACCTCATTTGAGATTTTCTTGGCAAAGATACTAGTGTTTTTTTCATTTCCTTTTCCAGCTCATTTTACAGATAAGTGTGATATTGGAAATTTGGAAGTCCTTGAACTTATTTTGAGGTTCCTGGTCTAAACTTCTTGTGAACATTTAGATCTCTTTCAAACTACATTTCCCATGATTCCTCTTGCATAATCACGTATACAGGAAGTCTAATAACGTAAACAGGAGTATAAAGACTGAGGACGGGATTGGTACTTGCTCTTTTCTGCCTTGGGAGCAGGAGCCAAGATGGAAGGAAGATGCAACAGGGCCTGCATATTTTAAAGTAACTCAACAGGCATGTGGCTTCATTTTTCTAAATGGCTTTCAATCAACCCTTTGAAACCATGATATTTTTAATTTTATCACTCTATATTAATTTTATTTCTTACATAAAGGAAGTGAGGCAAATAGGGTTAAGTGACTTGCCCAGGGTCATTTGGTTAGTAAGTGTCTGAGTATGGATTTGAACTTGTGTCTTCCTGGNCATTGACAGTTGACAGCCAGGGAGTTATCAGGGGTTTTCCACCAAAGAGAATGAAGCAATTTATAGTTAATTAAAAATTACTGGAATGTGATTGATGTGTCGAAACAAAGTATACCAATTTTTTAAAAATTGCTTTTGATTTAAAATTATTTCTTAGAACTTCTACCCTCAGAATAGAAATGAAATCACTTCTTTCATTTTACTGCTTAATACAGAATTCAAAGACAACTAAATGACAGGGGTGTTAAGTCACTTACACATCCTCTTTTGGAAGTCCGGTTATAATGGACCTATCTGTTTTATCCAGGTACTAGTTTGCAAATAAATAGAGAGAGTCGGGAAGGAAGGAAGGAAGGAAGGAAGGAAGGAAGGAAGGAAGGAAGGAAGGAAGGAAGGAAGGGAGGGAGGGAGGGAGGAAGGAAGGAAGGAAGAGAGGGAGGAAGAGAAAGAAGGAAGGAAGAGAAGGAAGGAAGAAAAGAGAAGAAAGGAAGAGAAGAAAGGAAGGAAGGGAGGAAGGAAGGGAGGAAGGAAAAGAAGGAAAGAAGGAAGAAAAGGAGGGAGGGAGAGTACCAGACTAAAGGTAAGTAAAATTCTCAATCTCTTTGGAAGGAAACCTGGCAAAGAAAACATGTTTCAGAATGTCCAGTAGAAAGTAAGCCAATTGAGGGATAGGCTTACAGTACTTTTGTCTTTGTGTGTCTCCTGGCTAGCCTGGTATTTTGAACATGTCCTTAATAATGGATTGTTGAATTGAATAGATTGTGTTAGGTTGAATTTATTTGATTACCTTAATATTTCAGAACATATGCCTAGATAAGAGTATCACCATCATATACATGCAATTTCTTGGGCCAGTTGTCACTTCCATGTTTACTCTGTCCAGACACTTCACTCACACTATCACCAAGAAATGTGAGGGTACAAGGAAGTCTAGCTTGCTGTTTTTACTACCCTGGCTTCTGGCTATTCCTAGGCTCCTTTACCATATTGCCATCTAAAGTGTTATTTAAAAAACTGTGTTAACCAGAGTGCTTTATTATTACATATTCACAATACCATTAACTGACAAAGTTTTAACTTAGATAGTTCTTTTAAAACTGTTCTTTAATTCTATTGGAGATTATTTTCTTCTTCTCTATACTCAATTCACTCCCCAGACACTTTGGCAATGTTGGAGGCACTGGCATAATTTTGGTGGTACTAGATATGGCAGGATATATGAGACCAGGGTAGTTGAAGTTCAGTACTATGGACAGTGACTAAGCTACATGAAAATGTATTTTTTAGGAACAATATACTTTCAAACTCTGATGATAGGAGTCCTTTGTTTTATTTTGGCCATTTTATTTTAAGTAAATAATGTGCTCTGGGTGTATATAATACTGAATTCCTTACAAAAACTGCAAACACCTTTTAAGCATAGAGGAAAAAGATGAAATAACCATTTCCCATCTTATCATCAGGAATGAGATGGGGGAAAGAAAGAGAGGAAAATCTTTCTACTTAAGAAAAAAATTGATTTCAGAGTATGATAAGAATTTGTCTCTTTGTAGTATTTCATATATTGTGCATAGACATCACTAAAAACAAAAAAAAGAGGGAGACAGAGAGAGAAAGGGAGGGAGAGAAGGAGGAAGAGAGGAAGAGAGGGAGGCAGAGACACAGAGAGAAAGAGAGAAACTCGAGTCAGGATAGTGCCTTAAGGCACATAATAAGTACTTAATAAATATTTACTGATGAATTAATTGGTTGAACTTAATCTGAAACAAACACTAGAATGAAGAAGATGGAATCATTTAATGCACATTTCAATATCAGAAAAGGCAGGGAGGGGAGGACCTGACTGCTTTGACAAATGTTTTCTAAGTTAAACTGCCAGGAATAAAAATCACAAGACACTCATCAGATCAATCTTAAATAAAGTATTTGGCCTCTTTGAGAGACATATGATTATTTGACAATATCTGTAAGAAAGAAACCTGCCTTTGGGAATAGCATGATTGCTAATGTAGAATTCTAAACCAAATAACTATATCACTATAATTCAATACAATTCTAGAAAAAAGTGTGTAGGATGTCCAAAAGATGGAAACATATTAAAATGAAGGGTTTTTTTCTCCTGCTGGGATTTGCCATACCATCTGGTCTAATTTGTCTTGGTGTTTTGCCCAGTAAAATATAAGCTTTCTGAGAAATGCAAATTATTAGGTTACTACTCTGAAAAAGAAAATATGAGTGAAGAATATGGGTGGTGGATGACACCCTGATTATAAGTTTGTCTACTTAAGGAAACACTCAATATGGAAAGATATCCTAACCTAGCCCAATCTGAGTGTGAAACTGGTTCACACAATGAACACAAAATAAAGGTGACTGTGATGAAGAATTTTGAAATACAAATAGTAATAAGGATAATAATGATATGCAAAACAATATGAAAATAATTTATCAGACACTGAGCACTACCTTCTCACTGGAGTGCTACCAATTCTAATTAAGTTTAGGATGAAAAATAGCAAGCCAACTCTTGCCTTACTTGAAAGGTACAGACCATTAAAGGATGATTTTAAATACTGGTGTGAAACATAGAGGCATTCAAATGTGAACAACAGTATATATTTTCATTAATAATTCTATCCTTCTATCTTCTGAAGTGATCACTTCAATATAGGGTCACCCTTGACTCTGCCAAGAAACCATGGCATCCTGTAGCTCATCTGGCCTCCTTCCAGAAGTATTATGACAGAAAACATTATCTGGATAGCAAAAATAGTGATAAAATGTGTGTTTTAAAATTTAACAGTTAAGGATAGGGAGTATGGAAGGCATCATGGGTCTAGTACTTCCTACTTTGTTCCCATTTAGATTATATGCCCAAAAACATGATAGATGGGATTTTAAAAAGTTCCTACCCGCAATATTTCTTCAACACAGCTGTTATCGCCTGATCCACTGTCCTGAAAGCAAAGGAAAATATAACTGTAAGCCAGACACACCAAATGTTCTTAGGAAGGGCAGTCAGACAGAGATAGAGTGAAATATTAAAGACAGGCCCCAGATGAACAGAAATGAAATGAATTTTGAACTTATAGAATTATGATATCAGAGATATACAAATTGCTCACTCACACAATCCCCTAAACTTAGGAAACTGGGGAATTTATATTATGCCTTTGGAATCCCTTAGATTACTGTCTCCAATCTCTACCTAATTATTCTTCTGATTGTCAGGCTCTTTTGGCTTCTGTTATGGCCTTTGTCTTCTACTGTAAACAGGTGAATAGGCCAAAAGCCTCTTAGAATTAGCTTAGCACTGATTTCCTAATTCTCTTCATGTCTTAGCATGTACTTTCTGACCATGGAGCCTTTAAGGATTGGCTTAGGTTCTAACTCAATTTTCAAAGAACAAGCACTCATTGACTTTAGGCAGTATTTAGAGAGGATAGATGCCATATGTGAAAACAATAAGATAATAACAAAAACCAAAGCTTTTAAAGCTCGAGGGCACCGTGAAGTTCACCTAATCTAACCCCCTAATTTTACAGGGGCTGAAACTAAGACACCACTTGAGCGAAGGTATGAATAGTAGTTGGAATTAACCTTTCCCCTTTCAGTTTACAAAGCAATTTACCTAAAATAGCATTGTGATATAGGAATTAGAAGCATTATGATCCCTATTTTTATATATGAGGAAAATGACCTGGTCACATAATTGATAAACTGCAGAGCTCAGGCTCAAGTCAATGTCGTTTGACTATACTGAAATCAAATGTTCTTTCTACCATATTTTATCTCCTCAACTATACCATATAACTTTAACAGTGTTATACCAGTATAATATAAGCCTAATTGATTATCTAAGCTGTATTTTCTTTCAAAATGGCGTTTTAAATCAATTTCCTAGAGAGCTAAATAGAATGTTGTATTAGCATATGCACCGGACTTTCATGTTAGTTGCCTTGGGCTTTATTTCTCACTTACTGGTTGTGTGACTCTCAATAAATCATTAAAACTTTTTGAGTCTTAAGCTTTTTTTCAAGAAAATTATGTTTTGCTTTCATGTTACCTTTATTTCCTAATAGGTTCCATCATACCTTCCCTATACTGTGAGACATTCCTTATAATAAATATGAAACTGACTGATACACTAACCAAGTCTATTCAGTGTATTCAGTGTTCTACATCCATAGAAAGGAGGTACGTTTTCTCATCTCTTCTCTGAAACCAGCTTGGTCCCTATAGCTATGCAAAGTTCAGTGTTACTCTTCCTATTTACTTTATTGCAATCATTAGAGGTATTATTTTCCTTTGCTATGAAATTTTGGAAGTATTTGACTTCAGAGTATGAATGCAGATTGAAGCACATCATTGAAGGAGGAAAGTATTGTTTTCCTTGTGTAGTGCTTTGTATCACATATGCAACACAGGGGAATGTTTATTATAGCTTTTGAAGTGCTAATGGATGGATGTTTGCTAGGTGTCCAGTGCCCAGCAGTAGCAGCATGAGAATATAATTATGATACAAAGGCAAGAGTAATACAAGGCAAAAGTCAAAGCAATGTGCTGTTTGCAATTTAAGAGATCACTTTAAAAAAACCCCTTTTCTCTAGTATAAACAATATGTGTCTTCTTCCACAACATGGAAATGTGTATCTCATGATAACACAAGTATAACCTATATCATGGTACCTCCTGTTTTAGAATCAATACTAAATATTCATCCCAAGGCAGAGGAGCAGTAAGAGCTAGATAACTAAGGTTAAGTGACTTGCTCAGAGTCACTCAGCTAGGACATGTCTGAGGCCAAATTTGAACCCAGGTCCTCCCAAATCCAGGCCTGGTTCTCTATCTACTAAGTCATTTAGCTGCCCTGAGAGATCACTTTTAGTTGGTGTTATGGGGAAATGAATGTAGTAAAGTGGTAGCTGAGTTGGACCTTTAAGTCAAGTCATATCAAGAAGCATTTATTAAGCAACTACTATGTGCCAAGCACTGGAAATATGAAGAAAGGCAAAAAGCATGGCTCCTGTCCTCAAGGAACTCAGAATCTAGTCAGGGAGACAACATGTAAACCATGTGCAAACAACATAAATCCTGGGTAAATTGGAGATAAATCCAAAGGGAAAGACTAGCATATTAAGGAGGATCTCCTTGCAGTTGGGGAAAACTGAGCTGTGATGTGAAAGTAGCCAGGAGGTGGAGATCAGGAGAGAAAGAATTCCAGGCATGGGAGTGAGAGCACCATTGAAAATACAAAGAGTAAAGAGATTGAATTTTTTTTTTTTAAGGAATAGCAAGGAGGACAGTGTCACCATATAGCAGAGTAAACAAGAGTAAATTATAATAGGAACACTGGAAAGATGTGAAGGGACCAGGTTTTGAGGGCTTTAGAAGCCAAACAGAGTATTTTATATTGGATCATGGGGTAAAAGAGGATCACTGAAGTTTATTGAATTGGGGATGACTTAGTCATTGGGAAGATAACTTTGGCAGCTGAGTAGAGGATAGACTGGAGTGGGACATTTAAAAGGGAAACTCGCCAGAGACCAAGAGGGAGACAGGGAGACCAACCTAAAGGCAACTGCAATAGTCTAGGCATGAGGTGATGTGGGCTTCTAGCCCGGTGGCAGTAATGTCAGATGAGAAAAGAGGGCAAATAGCAAGAAGTGTTTCAACAGGATTTGACAAGACATTGCATATTGAAGTGAGAATGAAGAGAAAAAATACAAAGGTGTGCCTGAGCCAGTTAACAAGAGTTGATTATTAAATTTTTTTAATGTGAGCATTTAAATTTGGGAAATGGGCTACAAATCAGGGCTTGATTTATTGTTTTGTTGATTGTCTAGACCTAAGAAAGTGAGAGAAATTAATGCAGATGAATGCATTTTAAATTAATTTTAATGCATAATTAATTAGTATTAATGCAGTTAATACTGCAGATAAAACTTCAGTGTGCCATTCATACCTTGCCACCCTCCTCCTTTTCCCAGAGAGCTGTTAAACATATATGAGAATAACTGATCAAGGATGATACCTAGATTGCAAGCCTGGGTAACTGGGATGATGATGGTATCCTTGACAGTAATAGGGAAGTTAGGAAGAGAGGCAGGTTTTGAGGAAAAGCTAATGTGTTCAGTTTTGGATATGTTGATTTTAAATTGACTACATGACCTCCAGTTTGAGATGGACAATAGAGATGCAGATGGACATGGAAGAATCCAGGTCAGGAGAGAGGTTAGGAGTAGATAAATCATTTATATAAAGATGATAATTAACTTTTTACACAGGAGTTGATGCAATTGCCAAGCAAATAATATAAAAGGAGAAGGTGGCACAGGGCAGAGATTTAGAAGATGTTCACAGGTGGTAGGCATGACTTGAATACAGCACTAACAAAGAAGATTTCTGCCATCCTTTGGTCTTCCAAACCATCTTTGGGGAAGAATTGTACAATAATCATTGGGTGTAATTACTGACCGCAATGTTGAGGAGACAGTTGTAAATTATAATGAGGAATAGACTACTGAGGACTTGCCTTTTACTACTGTATATGCCAGTATCCAGCTCTTCTGCTACTGGGAGCTGATCCACTTTCTGCTGCTTTTAGAGTTAATTTCTCTACTGATTCCCTCCTTGCAACCCCAACTGCCAAAGTGGCCCATGTCTTGTATCTGCCGCCTCTTCTACGAGCCTGTTGCCAAAGAGATTCATATCTGTGCCTGCTGGCCCTGCCAATACTATTGGATATCTGTGCCCACTGTCCCTGAGGCTTGTAATTCTAGTTGCTGCTTGCTCTGTTAAGGGCAACTGCCACCCTCTGTGCAGGGAAAGGATAGCTTTCTCTAAAAGGGTCTGAACAGGATCATCTAGGTAGCACAGTGGCTAGAGCACCAGGCCTAGAGTAGGGGGGACTTGGGTTCAAATGTGGCCTCAGATACTTCCTAGTTATGTGACTCTGGGCAAATCACTTAACCCTAATTGCCTAGCTCTTACCACTTTTCTACCTTGGAACCAATTTAGTATCAATTCTAAGATAGAAGGTAAGGGTTTTAAAATTTTTAAATAAACAAAAAATAAAAAAAGCCCCTGAGCTCTTTGGCCTGATGCTAGGACAGAGGCATAGGTATTATTGAGCTTGCCAGTATTGGGATCTGCCTGTCTGCTATGAAGAAAATTGTGTTGCCCCTGCTCTTGTCTGTTCAGCAGAAGTGCTGTAGGTGCTACTTCTGCTGGGGCCTGACCACAGATGGGGAGTCTCATGTGCCCAGTGAAAGCCCCATGGAATGAAGGGAGGGACTTTTAGCAGTCAGATGAATGGATGGAATCTATTCTAGGCATAATAGAATGGAATGAACAAAGGTACAAACATGGGAGAAGATGAGACAAGTGCTGGGGAAGGAGAATAGATATGACTGATTAGAGTTTTCCTCATTATTTTCATTTCCTCTCTAGTATAATTTTAAATCTTATCTTAAGTATCTGGAGGAACACTGAGGTTCCACTAACATCTGTCTCTGATGTCTTAAGATGATGTGGAGTCTGGAGGTTCTTACAGACTATACCGTTGAAAAACAAAAAACTGTACATTCCTTAACAGAGGATATTCCTGGATAAATTATTATCAGCTTGGTCACAGAGAGAAGATTTTTTAAGTCAGAGCAATGCATGTAGAGGATAGAGAACTGGCCAGTGAGTTGGGACGTCCCAAGTTCAAATCCTACTTCTGTGACCTACAGTTTCTAAGACTCCAGACAAGTTATTTAACTATTCAGGGCCCTAAGTAATCCTCTATAAATTGCATTAAAGGTGCTGGCCTGAATCAGTTCAGAGAATTTATTCATTTGGGAGTTTCCCATACCACTGATATAAATTCAAGTCCTTATCCTCTGGCAACTCATGAAAGCAATGTATTAAAGCATGGAAGGATTGTTATCTGTGTCAGTAGAAGGCATCGTCACAATAAATCTGTGATGTGTTGAAATAAGTAAAAAAGCTTCACTTCATCCTCTCCCTACTTTATTACCACACACAATAATGTCTAAATACAGAAATTTCAGCATTAAATTCTGACAGTTGTATACTTATTTTAGTAGGCTGGGTTAGATGACTTCTAAGGTCATTTACAAGTCTAGGATTCTGTGATTATGTTATCATTTATGTGGGAAGATGACACAGAGACCCATTCATAAAGAGCAACATAATAAAAGTCCAATTGGTTTTGTAATTTGCCCTTTCTTCTAAAATGACACTCTTTTATCAGCTTTCATGAATATGAATCTGATGCGAGCCTAAGTCTTTAAAATTATCTTTTCCCAAAAAGCATTTTTTTCAAAGCATGTCACAGTAAAAATCTGGGGTAGAATAGAACATCGGATCTGTAGTCAGATGGTCTGAGTTAGGATACTGGCTCTGCTACTTAAAATCTGTGTTCCCTAAGGCAAGTCACTTCATTTTTTTAGCTTTCAATTTCTTCATCTGTAAAATGAAGGGGCTAAACTAAATGATCTCTAAATTCCTTTACATTCATTTTTTATTAGTGGAAACCTGGGTTGACACATAGCACCAATAAGGAAACCACCACCAAAATATTTAGTATTATGCTCCAAGGGTGTACCACCAAAATATATTCACATGCTCACGAACTTTTGCTTTAGAACAACATATTCATTTATGTACCCAGGCATTTCATTCCCATTAGTTTTTCTGAGAACAGTCTGGAAACTTTAAGCCAAGTCTACCACATTATAGGCCACTTAGTAAGGTATGACTCAAAAAGAACATTAGCTCTGTAGAAATCACTCCATTCTACTTTCCTCATTAAAGTTTATTAATCATAGAAGGCAAAGTGTTACCCATTGTGCTAATAATTCGTGGACACAATGGAAATGCCTGACCCTGAGAAAGCATGTTAAGATGAAAAGTTATAAATAATTTTCATTCACATTTCCTTATACACACCCTTGCTTGTGTTTCTCTCTGAATATTTTGCTTCAGGTTTGGAGCCTGGCACCAAATTAAGTTCTCATCTCTCAGGCCAGGAATTCTCTGCAACTTTCAATTGCTTTAGAGCCCCAACCAGATTTGTCTACATATTTCTGTGGAAATATAATACAAAGCCACTTAGGAGCCTCTACTACCTTACAAGCCAACCTTCAGAAACACCACTGTAGAAGGTCTGAGACTGTGGGCAGATGTTATATCCCCATAAGGTTTAGGGCTAACAAAAAGCCTGGAGGAAATTCATTGAACTACATTTCCTATAAGCCTATTAATGGACTTTGGTAGGAATCCTTGCAGAATCTTTAAATGACTGGGGAGTCTTATAATAGAGACAGGCTAGTTCAGAGTTGGCACAAAGACAAGAGAGATGGGGAAATATGGCAGCTGCTAACTCAGGCAGCAGAGACAGTAGCAACAAGAGACCTTAGCACACTTTAGCATGTAGCTATGGAGCCAAAAGAAGTAAGCAGCAATTTCTACTGTGGTCTCTAGTTACTAGTCTATTAATTCAGCACTGGCAAGTCTTTTGTGGAGAATTTCTCCAGCGGTGTTCCAAGAGTGAGGAGGGCTCCTGTTGTTTCAAAAGATGGAGGAGTCGGTTGGGAACCATGGTGAGGGCTCCCAAGAGATGTACAAGATTAGAAATCATTTGGAAATGTTAAGTACTTGATTGAATACTTTGTTATTACCTTGATATTATTTAATAAAATACATTTTGATTTTAAATATTTGTCATTTGGATTGATCTGGTAAAAGGAGATTCCTTAAGTGGAGCTCAGAAGTAGGCTTAACATTTTTTTTAAATTTTAATTCTTTTAGAAGTATGCTTTTTAAACAGAGAGTTACCCCAACAGTACTGATAAGTTGAGGTTCTGGTACAATTGGGGTTCTAGTAAAAATCCTTAGGAGAGAATTTTTATTTATATTTTTATTTACTATTTAAATTTTAGTATTGTCTCTCTCCTTCCATTTCTCTTCCCAGAGATGGTAAGCAATTCAATCTGGGTTATACATGTATTATTATGCAAAATAAGTCTACGCTTTTTTTATTGTTATAAGAGAATACTCACATAACACTAAAACCTGCAAATAAAACCCAAATACACTAAGGTGAAAAATTGTATGTTTTGATCTATATTCTGACTCCAATAATTCTTTCTCTGGTGATGGATAGCATTCTTTATCATAAATCCTTCAGAACTCTCCTGGATCACTACATTGCTGAGAGTAGCTAAGTTTTTCACAGTTGATCATCCTATAATATTACTGTTACTGTGTACAATGTTCTGGCTCTGCTTATTTCATGCTGTATCAGTTCGTGTAGGTCTTTCCAGTTCTTTCTGAAATCCTCCTGTTCATCATTTCTTACAGCACAATAGTATTCCATCACCATCATATACCACAATTTATTCAGCTATTCTCCAATTGACAGATGTCCTCTCAATTTCCTATTTATTGCCACCACAAAAAGGGCTGCTATATGTTTTTGTACATGTAGGTCCTTTCCTGCCCCTCCTTTTATTTATTGCCATTTTGAGGCACAGACCTAGCAGCAGTATTATTGGATCAAAGGATATATACATTTTATAGCCCTTTGGGTATAGCTCCAAATTGCTTCCGTAATAGTTGATTTAGTTCACAACTCCACCAATAATGCATTAGTGACCCAATTTTGCCACAGCCAGGAGAGAATTTTTATTAAGGATTGTCCAGGCTATATATATCATTACATTGGCACTTTATAATTACTTATATCACAAGCTGAAAAATAAATTGTGACAGCTTGTTTTGGTCTGAGGATCTAAACCTCAGGAAATAACCTATGTAAGCAGCTAACTGGGGCAGGGATGGGGTGGGGTGGGGGTGCATCTCAAAACAAAAAGGAATGACAAAGTTGTAATGGATTTGGTGTCAAATGGCCTGGGATTGACTCCTAGCTCCTACCTCTTAAAGTGTGGTCTTGGGCAAATCACTTAATCTCTTGATGCTGGACTTGAACTGGCTGATATCTAGAGTTCCTTTCAGTCTAAATCCTATGATTCTTTGACAATGAGTGGTCCAACCCTTCCTACTATATTTCCCTGTCCCTAACCCAATTCTGGTCCCAACTTACCTACTGAGTGATAAGCTGCTTAAGCTAATCATGTCACCCATTTTTTAAAAAGGACTATTTTCTAAAAAATCACTCTTTTGATTTAATCAAGGATAATGTGAACAATTTCTCATTGTAGATTTGCCTGGAAGAAAGTGATGCTCTGAAAAAGCCTGTTTAAATTAAACTTTTGGGTTTGACTCCATAAAGCTAAGCTCCCTTTTGAATGCCACAGTTTAATTACATTTGATGTGATTTATATAAATGGTAAGATCCTTTTGTGACTTCCTCCTATCCACACCCATTTGTTTCCCATTGTTCCACTGGCAAGGGAGTAAGGCTACAGTAGCCATGTGCCCAGCACAGGAGAACTCTCAGTTTAGCACTGCTTCTGATAATTGGAGGTTGGAAAAATATTTACTTTTGGAGCTAGGTGCATGGTGCTTTTCCAGAACAGAATACATTTGTGGTTTCTTCTTTTAGGATCTTGCCTTTCACTCCCCTCCTCCCTTGTCTCTCCTGTTCTGGGAAGGTTCCAAGACTCAGTCAGGGTCAGGGTGTTCTGAAAGGCAGGCTCAGGAAGTGCTGGTTTTAAACTACATGTACACAGCCTGCCTACAGCAGATCCTGAATGTGCCCCTGACTCATTGGAGTGGATGGAGGAGGAGGGAGGAAAGGCTCCTTATGAGTAGAGAGATAGATATAGGCCCTCATAAGTTAGGAGGAGGTAGAATTCATCTTTTCCCAAACTCAAGCTCTGCTTAACATGGATTCAGGATGGGACTGGAGGGGTCATTTATCTTTCTCAATTCTTCTTCATGTTTGTGTTTGATTATAGTAAAATTCTGTCCCTACATTTAGATGATCAGTCGTCAAGTTTTGTGTTTGTTAAAATGATTCAAAACTTACATATGATGTATATCCAGGGAAAAAAAGCAACCAGGATTCATATTTTTCACCACGAAAGTTTACTTTCTTCAGTATGGAATAAGATCTGCAGAATGTAAATTTTAATTACACTGTTGTGTTTTGCATGGTTGAGTTTTTCTTTTTGGTGTGTGTATGTGGTTGTTATTTCGTGCCAAGTTGCTGAGCAGTATTTATATTGACTTTGATGAACCCAACTCATTTGCCTATCATTACATTCTGAAATCTGTCATAACAGTCTCACCTCATGGAAACTCCAATGAGCCTTCAATTAAAAGCTAGCTATTCCAGTTCATTGTGCTCCTCAGAAGCATTGCCCATCACCACCCTCTCTCACAGAGCTGCCCTCCCCAATCTTTGCCATATAAATATACCCAGCTCACAGTCTGCCAGAAAAAAAAAAAGAAAGAAGAATCTGAGCTCTGGGTAACTATAGCTGAAGAAATAGCCAGGAGCATCAAATCGAAGAAAGCACAAGGTGCTAATTACCATGCCAAGCACAGAAGGCTAGAAGACGCAAGGCTCAAGAAGTAAAGACTCCAGTGAATCCTTGGGAAATGGAATGTCATTCTACCAAAGCCAAAGAGGCATACGTTTTATTTATTACAGAACTTTAACTCTTTACTTGATCAGTCATTTTCAAGGCTGAACTTTTATTATAAAATAATAATGCTGCTGAGTGCACAACACTTTTGTTTGTTTGCAGACAAACCAGAAAGGACTTTTTAGTTACTTAAAAGACTTATTTTCCTCATAAAAATCTCAAAACATCTCTCCAGAGAAGGTAGGGAACAGACATTATTATCCTCACTTTATAAGGAAATGAAGGTACAAACAAATTAAGTGAGTTTCTCAAGGTCCTGAAGCATTGAGCCAGGATTAGCATAAATGTTTACTGTCTCAGTTCATTGCTCCAAAAATATATATATATATATATATACACACACACACATTCATTCATTCATTCATTCATTACACCCTTCCACCACCCCCGCAAAGACCACAAGCACCCTAACCCAATTCCTGGACTCCAGGTCCAATTGTCTCTCTCTCACAAACATGACAAGATAAGTATTCTGCTCCAAAGAGGGGAATATATAATTATACTCTAGGCACCTGTCTTCACCTTGACTGTGGCTGATGTGTTGACCACTAGCAGGCTACCCTTGCTTAAACATCACTTTCAGCATATCACTCCCCTATAAAAAAATTTCCAATTGTCCCTTAATTTATTAAAAAAAACCTCTTATCTTCTTTATTAGAATCAATACTAAGTGTGGGTTCCAAAGCAGAAGAGCAGCAAGAGCCAGGAAATTGGGTTTGAGTGACTTGCCCAGGGTCACACAGCTAGGACGTCTCTAAGGCCAAATTTGAACTCGGCACTTCCCATCTCCAGATCTGACTTACTATCTACTGAACCACCTAACTGCCCATTGGTCCCTTAATTTCTACCACATTGAGCCAAAATTTTTCTGGCTAGTCCTCAAGGCTATCTATAATTTTGTTCCACCCTCCATATCCAAGCTTATTTCTCAGTAATCTTTAACATTTTCCCTTCACTCTAATTAGGTCATTTTCTCACTCTCCTAAGGATAAACCGATCTAATTGCCAACTTCATGACTATTTTCCCCTTCCTATAATGCCCCTTGTCTGTAGTGTCCTTCTTTCTTCTCTGTTACTGTTGAATCTGCACTGTACTTCAAGGCTAAGCCTGTTTCACCACCTCCATGAAGCCTTCTTTTGACTGCCTTCATCCTCTTTATTTCATTTTGTTAATGTTTCCCTCCTCTAAATGTCACACTAAATCTTATGTTGTACAATTACATATATGTGTGTATATATATACACACATATATGTAACCTTATAGACTTCAATATAATAAATAGAAATAACTTCATCATTATTATCATGAGGCAGAAGAGAAAGAGAATGGATCATAGATTTAGAGGTGGAAAAGACCTTAGAGGTAATATTTTCCAATTTCCTCATTTTTTAAATGAGGAAATTAAAGTATAGAGAGATTAAGTGACTTGTTTTATATTTGTTTACTACTGTTCTTAGAAGATGCCCTGTGCACAATCTAAATACAAAATCCCTACTGAGGGTGAAGTTCTCTCTCTATTTTTTATATTCCTGGAGTATTTCAGAGCCTCCTAAACTAGTGAAAAGTGGTCTAATAGTCTGACAAGGAATAGTCAAATAGACAAAGAATGAGTACTGTCCAGACAAATGAATATATAGTTGGATATTTAGTCTATTGAGCTGATCCATCAATATATACATCTTGGACCAACATAGCAGAAGGATATTAAAGTAGATTTAAACATAAATAGGGAGAAAGGCTGATGCAAAGTGAAGTGAGCAGAACCAGGAGAACACTGTACACAATATTATAAAAACAATATAGTATGACTATCAACTATGAACTACTTAACTATCATCAGCAATTCAAAGAATCATGAACTTACTTCCCACCTCTTTTAGCTCCCTTTAATGTAGAATCTTCTCTCCTTAAAAAGTAAACTTTTGAGGGTAAGTATTGTCTTTCCTTTCTTTTATATTTACATTCCTGCTTTTAGCAAAATTCTTAGCATACACTAAGTTCTTAAGAAATGTTTTAGCTATCTACTGTTATTATTGTTGCTGAAATGTGCTTAAATCATAGTATAGGAAGAAAAGTCCACCATTTTCAGAGTGCTGAACTCATGAAAAACACATTGGCATTTGAACTATAAAGAGTGGCTTCTAAACTTTGAACCAAGACTTATTAATTGGAATCCATAGATTCCCCACTGGGATCGTGCATGGTCAAACAGTGTTTCCATGCACTACATACCATGGATATCCTCCCTACTGTACAAACAAAAAACAAAAAATTAACCTCATTCTCTATCTGCAAGGATCTTCTATTCTACTAGGAAATGTAGCACGTACTTAAGGATTAAAATACAAAAAAAAATGTCAAGAGGTATAAAATATTAATAACTGGGGTGTGTGGGAAAATCAGGAAACACTTTGAATAGGAGGACACCCTTGAGTTGAGTTTTGAAGGAAACTAGGGATTTGTGCAAAGGTCTCGGGGCAAAAGATGGAATATCACATACTGGGAATGACCAGCAAGTCAGTTTGCCTGGAATGGTGAATATGTGAAGAGGAGCACTAGAAAATAATACTGTTAAGGCAGATGGGAGCAAGATTGTAGAGGGCATTAATCACAAAGCTGAGAATTTTGTATTCTATGCTAGATAAATGACAAGTCATTCCTACTGTAAACCTGGATGACATATACATTCTAACCAGCCCATTTTTGTATCTGAAATACATTGGCTGAGTGAAGAGTAATAATACTAAAGATATTCAGGCCTAATAGGAATGCTGAATAATATACAAAACACATTACAGCATCTAAAATAGCATTTTACCTTTCAGAGATATATCCAATTCATAAAGCCGTTTTTTTAAAAAAATGTTTATCTGAACAGAAAACCTGCTAGTTATTATGTTAATCCTATTAGTTTCTGATAAAAGAAGCAATGGAGGGCTAGGTTAATCATTTCAACTGAATGCCATTTTGTAGTGATTACAAATATATTTATATGTAACAGTATAACATAACATTATATAACATAACATATGATATGATATGATATGATATGATATAATTAATATAATTAATATAATATAATATAATATAATATAATATAATATAATATAATATAATATAATATAATATAATATAATATAATATAATATAATATAATATAATATAATATAATATAATATAATATAATATAATATAATATAATATAATATAATATAATATAATATAATATAATATAATATAATATAATATAATATAATATAATATAATATAATATAATATAATATAATATAATATAATATAATATAATATAATATAATATAATATAATATAATATAATATAATATAATATAATATAATATAATATAATATAATATAATATAATATAATATAATATAATATAATATAATATAATATAATATAATATAATATAATATAATATAATATAATATAATATAATATAATATAATATAATATAATATAATATAATATAATATAATATAATATAATATAATATAATATAATATAATATAATATAATATAATATAATATAATATAATATAATATAATATAATATAATATAATATAATATAATATAATATAATATAATATAATATAATATAATATAATATAATATAATATAATATAATATAATATAATATAATATAATATAATATAATATAATATAATATAATATAATATAATATAATATAATATAATATAATATAATATAATATAATATAATATAATATAATATAATATAATATAATATAATATAATATAATATAATATAATATAATATAATATAATATAATATAATATAATATAATATAATATAATATAATATAATATAATATAATATAATATAATATAATATAATATAATATAATATAATATAATATAATATAATATAATATAATATAATATAATATAATATAATATAATATAATATAATATAATATAATATAATATAATATAATATAATATAATATAATATAATATAATATAATATAATATAATATAATATAATATAATATAATATAATATAATATAATATAATATAATATAATATAATATAATATAATATAATATAATATAATATAATATAATATAATATAATATAATATAATATAATATAATATAATATAATATAATATAATATAATATAATATAATATAATATAATATAATATAATATAATATAATATAATATAATATAATATAATATAATATAATATAATATAATATAATATAATATAATATAATATAATATAATATAATATAATATAATATAATATAATATAATATAATATAATATAATATAATATAATATAATATAATATAATATAATATAATATAATATAATATAATATAATATAATATAATATAATATAATATAATATAATATAATATAATATAATATAATATAATATAATATAATATAATATAATATAATATAATATAATATAATATAATATAATATAATATAATATAATATAATATAATATAATATAATATAATATAATATAATATAATATAATATAATATAATATAATATAATATAATATAATATAATATAATATAATATAATATAATAATTCAGCTCCTACTATGTGAAAAACACTGTACTTGGCAATTGTAGAACTTGAGAGAAGTATAAAATACATTCTTGACTTTCGAGGATCCTGTAGTTGGAGACACAACACTTCACAGTAAGGTGTAACAGTGGTGTGCAAAATTCCAAGAATAATAATCAGAATCAGAATCTTAATAGTTGGCATTCTGTTCAGCATTTTACAAAGTACTTTATGTAAATTACCTGACATAAGAAATGAACCTCTTAAAAACCCTAGGATGCTGTCCAAAGTGTTAAGACTAAGAAACACAAATTAAGGGCCCTACATTTTTATTCAATTAGGAATGAAAAACACATATGATTTATATTCAAATCAACAGGAAGCTATGTAGAAAATTAGCAACAAAATAGCATTTAACCAGACATAATAATATCAGTTTCTTAAATCCACCTCATAAGCTTACTTTTGGAAGTAGTGGTACATATTCCATCTATGTCTTGCTTTTTATCTAAAAGACTTCTTGACAGCAACTCTGATTTTGATTTGTAATTAGCATATTTATCCAAAAGGGTCAGTCACTTCAAAATAGTTGTCTTTAAGATCGGAAATCAACTACAGATTATGTTTAGACACTGTAAACCAGGACCTCTATTCTTCAGAACAGGCTAATCTTTATAATTCATCTTTTGTATGTTAAAGGGTGAAAAGGGCATAGGTATGGCATTTTTTTAGGGGACTAAGTCTAGGCTTGCTACCCCAAAAGAACCATTGCTTGACAACAAACATTTTGATGGAAGCAGCATTGGGACCAATCATCTAATTAGCTACCAAATTTTCTATTCTGTCGACAAACCCAGAGGCTTGGCTGCAAGCATATTTTTAGTAATTGAGGAATGAATAAAGATGAAGTACACAACTAACCCTGCCCCCACCAAAAAAAAAAAAAAAGCATCTGTTACTTTAAGAGTGGCAAGGCAGATGCTAGGACACTGAAATAAGAGCTATATCCTTCGTATGACATGCTCCTCTAAACATACACTATATTTTCCCTCATACCACTCCTTTGAAAAAAGGATGGTGTTCAGTATTTCTGTTGAATCTGTGCAGTAGGAGATTATATCCCTTAGATTCTAATGAAAACAGAATATTTCTTAGAACTATGATGACAGCCATCAAAGTGATAAAAATCTCTTCTCATTGCTAATCTTTTCAGTCCTCCTTATATACACTTTATTTCTCTCCCAATTACTGATAGTCTATGAATGCAGATTAATGATGGATTTCTGAACTAAAGCCATTCTCCAATGGCGCTCTATTTAGTATAAATGGCATCTTTTTTTTGTATATATACCTACTCAAAATATCTTGTATTTCAAATAGAATGTGTCCAATAAAAACATGAATATTCTTCACATACACGCACACACAAACACATGCAAAGAGATTTCACTAACTTTTAGTCATTAAATTAAAAGGTAATTAAAAGGAAAAGCTGTTCCTTTAACAAGGCTTTTGAAATTAAAAGCAAAGGAAAAAGTGAGAGGGTCTCTGAATACAAGAGATAGACAAATGTATACATTTTCAATAATCTACAAAACTCTATTTTTCGGGGTGTGGTAATTGGGTCTTTATTGACTTCATTTTTCTTAATTCTGTAAATAGCATCTCACCTAATAAAGAAGAGAAAAATAACAGAACACTTTGTTTCACTGCCAAATGGATGCCAGTTGAGACAGGAAACTTCAGATGCTCTCAGAGAACATAATAATAAAAAATTCCTCGGTTTATTTTTTTAAAAAGGTAATTACATCATTTCTCTGAGAGTATGATCAGTCAAATCATTAAAAAATTATTGATTAATGTGTTTGCAGGTTACATCGAAATTCCTAGGTATCTTCTTCCCTCCCCTCCTTGCACTAGAGAAATCTTCACTCAAAAAAAAGTATATATAAATTATGTATTTTGTGTTTCTATTTATCTCTGGAAGTAGACATTCACAAGTAATTCTTCAAACATTAGTTCTGTAGCTGTATATAATGCTCGTTTTACTTTTCATTATTATTTATAAGTTTTAAGAGACAGAAGTCACTATTATGGGCATAAAAACTCAGAGCACTTAAAAATGCTAATTCTACTTGAGCAGTCCCTGCAGAGAACCTAAAATTTTGGGCCTGGGATTGGTAATAGGAATGTTCAGGTTAGGCAGGAGTTCTAGCATAAAAATTGGTGGCTTGGTATGATGCTACAGCTGCCTGAGTAAAGATAATATAAGGTAAGGTAAAGGACTGGGGAAGCAGGGAAGGAGAAGGGTGATATGTTAATGGAAGAGATGAGGAAAGGCTATAAAAAGAAAATTCTATGCACAATTTCTGCTTGGAAAACTGCTCCTGGCTAGAGGAAAACTCAAAATATTATCTGGATCCAAGGAAAATAAATGCTTATACCCTTTAAGAAAGGATTTCTACCAATTGCTATCTGATGATTTCCCATGAAAAATGGTCATCAAGGATCTGATCCAATAGTAAGTAGCTTTATGACCCTGGGGAAGTCACATACCCTTTCTTACCTCACTTGCTTCATCTCTCAAAAAGCGATGATAATGCTTGTCATACCTCACAGAGTTGTTGTGAGCAAAGTGTTAGTTACCCATTAGAGGACTACATAAATGTGAGTTGTTATTAAGAAAGTCATTTAGGTGTTAGCATTATATTCTCATTGGACCTATCACATGTGAAGAACACAAGTTTAGTAATAAGGCTGAGAAGATTATAAATACTTGAGTATAAAGAGCACTGTGAGAAACCTAATAAACAAGAACAGCAAGCTTCTAAAAATAAGGGATAGGCTTTCTTCTAATTTATCTAATGGACAGATGCCTTCTGGAAATAGGTATATATGAGAATCTTTGGAAACTTGGGTTTTTTAAAGCTATTTCAGAAAAAAACAGGTCAGGACAACTTAATCTTATTTACTTTTTTAAAAAACAAAACTGCTATATTGGTAGATTAGACAAATCCCATTGATGCGAGTTACCTAGACATTAGAAAAGAATTTTACACAGTCCATCATGGTGTCTTTCTGGGCAAGATGAAAAGACGTGGATGATATGATGATTGTATTTTATTTAGAACTAGTTGAATAATAGGATCCAAAGATCATTAATGGATGCATGTCTACTTGGAGGGAGGTACATAGTATAATTCTATTTATTGCTTCTACTCTGACCAAATCTATCCTTGATCCTATCTATTTAATTTTTTTAATCAATGACTTGGATAAAGGTGTATATGACATGCTTATTAAATTTTTACCTGGAAGAAACCTGGGAGAGATGGCTAACATATTGACTGGAAGGTCAAGTGGATTAATCCCAATAGGATAGAATGATAGGCTAAAACTAAAGCAAAAAAAGAGGAAATTTAATAAAATCTTACACCTTGCTTTGAAAAGTAACTGCACAATATGAGATGAAGGAGGCTTTGCTGTGAAAATTTTTTCTGGGAGTTTTAGTACAATACAAGTTCTATATGAATCACCGATATAGTACTATAAAAAGAGGCAAAAAGACTGTAATGCAACCTTAGCCTGCTTTAAGAGATTTATTTAGCATAAAAGCCATTTAGCCATTTAGCATAAAAGAAGTGATAACCCCGATGGACACTGTTCTGGTTAGACTAAATCTGAAGTAGTGTGTTCTCATTTCAGCATCATATTTTGGAAAGAACATTAATAACATAGAAAGCATTAAGAGAAAGTACACCCAAGATGGTGAATAACAGTGAGATCACACCATTGAATGGTCATCTGAAGGAACTGAAGATGCTTAGCCTAGAGGAGATTTAGGGGTGATATAATAAGTGTCTACAAATACCTGAAAGGGTTTTACTATGAAAGAAGTGTTAGACTTATTTTGGGCCCCATAGGGTTGAACTAGGAACTAATTGAAGTTGCAGAAAGGCAAATTTAGATCCAGGTAAGAGAGAAAATTCTAATAATTAGACCTTTCCAAAATAGAATGTGATCCCATAGGAGGTAGCACTTTGCCCTTTCCTGAATGTTTTTTGAGCATAATGACCATTTGGCAGAGATGCTATATAGGAGATGGATTGGTTTAGTTTGGATTAGATGGTCTCCAAGGTCCCTTTCAACTCTGTGACTGTGATTCTGTGACTTTCAAAAATAGAAACAAATGTGCTCACAATAAAAAATACCACTGAAATATTTTGGAAAAAACTAATGGAGAAATCAAAGAGATAGGGAAAATTTCAGGTAAGATATTAAAATGTCTAATAATGCTGCATTTGAAAAAGATGAGTCTTAACTTGTTATTTGTCTATAACATCCTCTTTTTCCAGGGAATATTTCAATTCAAGGTAAGTTATATTCCTAGAAAAAATTTGGCTGTCATTTGGGGAAGAAAACTTGATTATCTTTCATTTTATTTTAAGTTAGTAGAAGACAGAGGTCAAAACTTCATCTCATGTATGTTGAGGAGGATGTAATTAAATGTAATGAAAGATGATATAATTAAAAAGAGTAAATATCAAATATTTTTAATGAAAATCATTCACTTATTGTGTCACACCATCAGGTAGATAATCAGAACTCAAGCAGTTATACTTGAGGACTATTACTATATCAGGTCAAAGTGGCATCAGACATTTGCTATTTTAGATTATATAGATTTTATCTGAAGTATTTGTTTAAAATAGGTACGAGAGAAATTAATCAAAAACTGCATTTTAATGGTATTTCAAGTTTTTAAAGTACTTTCACAAATATCACCATATATGATCATTTCTACCACTTAAGAAATAAATGGGAAGCAGAGATTTCTATCATCATTTTAGCAATGAAGAAACTCAGGGACCAAAGAGTTAAATGATTTGCCCAGTGGGTTGGTGGTACAGCCTGAACTAGAACCCAGGTCTTCTGACTCTTCTTCAATACTCCTTCCATTGCATCTCATGGTCCCCCTAGGCCAAGTTCAGTGATATGCTTGTTTTACTTAAGGAACCATGAAAATGAACAAGTGTTAAGAGCTTAAAAGACATTGAGCAACAGACCTAAAGGAAATTGGATACACTTGATTTTGGCTTAATATTACACTTTTGTTAGATTTGCCGAGAAATCTGTGTCTGTAGGGGAAATATGAGGGGATATGCTATAAATAAATGCTTGTATTCTCTAGCTGGGAACCAGCTGGAGTAGAGAGGTCTGACTGCAGTGGAGGAGAAGATGACTTTAGTAAATATGAGTGAAGAACTTGTAGACACTTCCATAAGCTGATAAGGATTTTTCATATCTAGATTTTTAAAAAATCTAGGTAGTATAACCCAGATTGAATTCATTGTTTATGTACCTCCCTGTGAAAGGAGGGAATTTTTTTTAAGTACCCCTGGATAGTACTGACTTGATAATAGCAGATCTAATTAATTGTATATTTTCTCAATTGTAAACACACCACCCCTCACACACACATGATTTGGACTGGAAGAAGGATATATTAAGCATGAAATCAATAGATTATTTTATGCCAAGGAATTATCTACCCACCCATTCGTAGATTCATCCATTTAGTTGTGTCAAAGAGGCAAGAGGGCTGTATCTTTCATCTTTTGACATGAGAAACTATCTTAGAAATTGGCCTCCATTCCATCTAAAATGAGGAGTCACATTTTCTTTTGTTTTAGTTCCTTCAAGTCTTCCCCACTTCTGGCCTTGCTTCTAAGCTGATAAAAAAGACACACTTATTTCTAGAAATATAGATTAGCCTCCTTGAGAGGGCAATGCTAAGAGAAGGCAGCCATTGTTCCTAAGGGGTACAACATAAGCCTTCAAGCCCTAGGAAGAGAAAATGCCATCTTAAAGGATTTTCCCTGTAGCCACCTGCGCATCTGTGTTTTCTATGTTCCTTTAATAAACTTCTGGCAAGAGGATGAAGTGATCTTTTTTTTTTTTTATTTTAACCATACCAATTCACTCAACATATTTTTCATTCTTGTTTTCCTTCTTATTAAAAATTAATTAAAAATCTGTTTTTCTCTTTCCTACTTTATCATTCACAATAAAGAAAAGGTGAGAAAAAGAAAAGAAAAAGAAAAGAGAACCTTTTAAACAAATTTATATAATTGAGGAAAAGAGATTCCTGCATTGGCCACTTTGCAAAAAGTGTGTTTTAATCTGTACCCCGAGAGAGTTATTTTTCTGTCAGGAGGAAGATAGTAAGCTTCATCATCTGTCCTCTGGAATCACATGGTTGAATAATATATGTTTATTAAGTAGTAGAGAGGGTGACTTTTTACATGTAGAATTTTCCTATATTGATGAAATCACAAATCTATAATAAAGGAAAAAATGGGCCAGGCTCTATGCAATAACCTAAGATAACTTTTGTAGTGGAAGTTGGAGGAAAGAAACAGACATAGTCTGAAGTTTTCTCAAAGGTGTAAATGAACCCCATTTCCTTCTAGTAAGAATAAGTAAAAGACTTCAGAAAAAAATTCAAAAGTAAGGGCCTGGGAGGAATGGAGAAGCATCTTTGGATTGGGAACATTTACCATGCCAAGGAGTGAGTCTCAATGGTATCCATTTACCCAACTACGATTTTCCCCAATACCTTGAGGATGATACTCTCATATGTAAAGAAATATCTGAAGTGCTGCTATTTGCTTGGATCACACAAGGGTGACACAACCATCTAGAAAGGGCCTCCACCATTCTACTATGATCTGTCCACATGGGTAGCCATTTTTGCTATGTCTAATGCTGCCTGCCATGAAGAGACAATTGGCTGATAACATTCAATAACAGGCTTACCTTACCTTACAGAACTAAGCAAATTCTTTGCATATTGAATCCTTATTTTCTATAGACTTTTATTATAAAATTAGAGCTTTGTTCTTTTGGAAAAAATGGCTGTAGGCTATAATAATATCATACTTAATGCGGCAAGACTATTTAAAGGAAAAATGATCATTTTATGATAAAATATGAATAGGAACATTCAAATTAGGTTAAAAAAGGATGAATACAAATTAGCTGAAGTTATTTTCTATCTGGCTTATAGCTTAAAGGCCTAGGGGAAAAATAACAATAGCTTAACTGAAAAATACACACTGTACTACAAAGTCATCCAGCTTCCATTAAATCTTTCTTGCTTCACACAAAAAGGATATCATGCGACTCGCCTTAGTTATTCAGATCCTAAGTTCTAGCATTTGCTACTTTTTTAGGAAGAAGCTTATCTTGCCTAAAGTAACAAAGTGTATTGAACTTAGTAAGTACTTTTTTTGGGGGGGGGAGGGCTGGATGCATCAGCAGAAAAAGCAATTAAAAATTTAACAAGCAATGAATAAATGTGGGATCATATTTATTGTAAGTAGAAGGCTAAGAAGACTTGAGAATAATGCACACTGAATGAAGCAGACAGCTAACTACTCAATCCCTATTTTAATTTTATTTTCTCCATGATAGAGAATGATTTTCAAACTGATAAGACTAAGGCCAACATGGCTAAGGAGAAAATGAAGTATAAATTTCTAGAGGAGAGAGCAAGTATTAAGCTATTTTAGAAGTATTTGAGCTTCCTGCCTCAAAGGAATTGTTCATATCTAAGGATATTTTAAGATCTTATAGATATGACAGCAGATGTTGATATCTTAAAAAAATCAGTGATTAGGAGAGAAACCAGAAATCTAAGAACGGTCAATTTTCTTTTTCTTTTTAGGAAAACAATTTTATTGGTATTTTTGTTCTATCCTCTACATTTTTCAGTGTATTCTTTGTCCCTTAGCTCTTCCAGGGAAAAATTCTCTGTAACTAGGAGAAAAGAGGGAAAAATTAATTCAACAGAAATAATCCACATTTAGAAAAAGTATGACATTTAGGCAGTTTTCTACTCTTCCACATTTTTCTTCAAAGAAGGCAGAAGGGTTGCTATTTTGGGGGCCAAGTTTGGTCATTATAATTTTTAGTGTCCAGTTTCTGCTGTTTTGTTCTAATTATTTCCATTTCCCTTGTCACTTTCATTATGCATATTATTTTTTCTAGTTCTACTTACTTTATTTTGCACCGGTTCATAAAAGTCTTCTCATGTTTCTTTATGTTCACTATGTTCATCACTTCTTCTAGAATAGTAATCCATTCATTACATTCCTGTGCTACAACTTGCCTTGTCATTCCCCTATAAATGAAATGTTCCATTTTCAAGAGAAATCAAGTGGATTCTAAAAAGTATAGAGTGGTGAACTTGACAAGGGTCCTTACATTTTTTAAACAGATTTTTAAATATATGGGTCTTGTAAATTTAAAAATAAAGCTTATATCATTAATAGTTTACATTTAGAGGCAATATGGTATATAGTAAGTAGTAAGATGACTCCCTACCCTAAAGCAATAGATAACAATGAAAGCCAGAGGAATGACAATTCCTTTCCTGGGATTTTAGGCTATGGTTGCAGAACTATGTGTTGGAAAGAAAAGCTAAAGCAAAAAAGCTATGTGAGAACGCTTGAGGTTGAAACAGAGCAGCATGGCTGGGAGTGGGGAAAGGAGTGTCAAGTGTTCTTTCATGACTTTCTATGTCCATATTGACCTAACAGGCTGCTAAGTGGCACAAAGAATAGAATATTAAGTTTGAATTCAAGAAGATCTGAGTTCAAATGTGGCCTGAGACACTCATTGGCTATGTGACATTCCACAAGCCATTTAACTCTCTCTGCCCCAATTTCCTAAACTGTAAAATGGAGAAAATAGCACCAACTCAAAGGGCTGTTGGGAAGATCAAAGGACATATTTGTAAATCATTTAGCTCAGTGTCTAGTCTCTAGTAGATATTTAATAAATGCTTATATATTTCTATTCCTTCCTTCCTTCCCTCCCTCCCTCCCATGTATGATTGTGAGGGAGCCTTGTGTACCACACTGTGATACAGGTCTACCCAAGTGTGACCTCAGAGAACACCTACATACTAAGTGGGGATGATTCTCTTATCTACATCTTTGGCAACATTTCAAAACCCTCTCCTGTTTTATCTAGGGTGCCTGTGTCTGAGGTTGTAGAATATTAAAAGTCAGATCAACTTAAAATACAAAGTTTATTTTTGGGGATCTCCATTTTAAAAGAGAACATCGACAAACTTATACAAACAAGATAAAGAATATAGAAACTATGGCACATTAAAAATGTTTGAAAGAATCTGTGAGTATTTATTCTGGAGAAAAGAAAACTGGGCAGTTGAGAAGAAAAGTAAATATAAATAATATATGCAAAGAGGTAAGTCTATTCTGAGTATTCCTGGGAGTTAAAACTAGAGTTAATGGAGGAACATAACAGCAAAGCAAACTTTAATTCAATACAAGAAAAACCTTATTTTATATATAGATGAAGAAACTAAATTGGATAGAGGTACAGTGATTTATCCAAGGTCATACTAATAGTATATAATATACNTAGAAAGGGCCTCCACCATTCTACTATGATCTGTCCACATGGGTAGCCATTTTTGCTATGTCTAATGCTGCCTGCCATGAAGAGACAATTGGCTGATAACATTCAATAACAGGCTTACCTTACCTTACAGAACTAAGCAAATTCTTTGCATATTGAATCCTTATTTTCTATAGACTTTTATTATAAAATTAGAGCTTTGTTCTTTTGGAAAAAATGGCTGTAGGCTATAATAATATCATACTTAATGCGGCAAGACTATTTAAAGGAAAAATGATCATTTTATGATAAAATATGAATAGGAACATTCAAATTAGGTTAAAAAAGGATGAATACAAATTAGCTGAAGTTATTTTCTATCTGGCTTATAGCTTAAAGGCCTAGGGGAAAAATAACAATAGCTTAACTGAAAAATACACACTGTACTACAAAGTCATCCAGCTTCCATTAAATCTTTCTTGCTTCACACAAAAAGGATATCATGCGACTCGCCTTAGTTATTCAGATCCTAAGTTCTAGCATTTGCTACTTTTTTAGGAAGAAGCTTATCTTGCCTAAAGTAACAAAGTGTATTGAACTTAGTAAGTACTTTTTTTGGGGGGGGAGGGCTGGATGCATCAGCAGAAAAAGCAATTAAAAATTTAACAAGCAATGAATAAATGTGGGATCATATTTATTGTAAGTAGAAGGCTAAGAAGACTTGAGAATAATGCACACTGAATGAAGCAGACAGCTAACTACTCAATCCCTATTTTAATTTTATTTTCTCCATGATAGAGAATGATTTTCAAACTGATAAGACTAAGGCCAACATGGCTAAGGAGAAAATGAAGTATAAATTTCTAGAGGAGAGAGCAAGTATTAAGCTATTTTAGAAGTATTTGAGCTTCCTGCCTCAAAGGAATTGTTCATATCTAAGGATATTTTAAGATCTTATAGATATGACAGCAGATGTTGATATCTTAAAAAAATCAGTGATTAGGAGAGAAACCAGAAATCTAAGAATGGTCAATTTTCTTTTTCTTTTTAGGAAAACAATTTTATTGGTATTTTTGTTCTATCCTCTACATTTTTCAGTGTATCTTTGTCCCTTAGCTCTTCCAGGGAAAAATTCTCTGTAACTAGGAGAAAAGAGGGAAAAATTAATTCAACAGAAATAATCCACTTTAGAAAAAGTATGACATTTAGGCAGTTTTCTACTCTTTCACATTTTTCTTCAAAGAAGGCAGAAGGGTTCCTATTTTGGGGGCCAAGTTTGGTCATTATAATTTTTAGTGTCCAGTTTCTGCTGTTTTGTTCTAATTATTTCCATTTCCCTTGTCACTTTCATTATGCATATTATTTTTTCTAGTTCTACTTACTTTATTTTGCACCGGTTCATAAAAGTCTTCTCATGTTTCTTTATGTTCACTATGTTCATCACTTCTTCTAGAATAGTAATCCATTCATTATATTCCTGTGCTACAACTTGCCTTGTCATTCCCCTATAAATGAAATGTTCCATTTTCAAGAGAAATCAAGTGGATTCTAAAAAGTATAGAGTGGTGAACTTGACAAGGGTCCTTACATTTTTTAAACAGATTTTTAAATATATGGGTCTTGTGAATTTAAAAATAAAGCTTATATCATTAATAGTTTACATTTAGAGGCAATATGGTATATAGTAAGTAGTAAGATGACTTCCTACCCTAAAGCAATAGATAACAATGAAAGCCAGAGGAATGACAATTCCTTTCCTGGGATTTTAGGCTATGGTTGCAGAACTATGTGTTGGAAAGAAAAGCTAAAGCAAAAAAGCTATGTGAGAACGCTTGAGGTTGAAACAGAGCAGCATGGCTGGGAGTGGGGAAAGGAGTGTCAAGTGTTCTTTCATGACTTTCTATGGCCATATTGACCTAACAGGCTGCTAAGTGGCACAAAGAATAGAATGTTAAGTTTGAATTCAAGAAGATCTGAGTTCAAATGTGGCCTGAGACACTCATTGGCTATGTGACATTCCACAAGCCATTTAACTCTCTCTGCCCCAATTTCCTAAACTGTAAAATGGAGAAAATAGCACCAACTCAAAGGGCTGTTGGGAAGATCAAAGGACATATTTGTAAATCATTTAGCTCAGTGTCTAGTCTCTAGTAGATATTTAATAAATGCTTATATATTTCTATTCCTTCCTTCCTTCCCTCCCTCCCTCCCATGTATGATTGTGAGGGAGCCTTGTGTACCACACTGTGATACAGGTCTACCCAAGTGTGACCTCAGAGAACACCTACATACTAAGTGGGGATGATTCTCTTATCTACATCTTTGGCAACATTTCAAAACCCTCTCCTGTTTTATCTAGGGTGCCTGTGTCTGAGGTTGTAGAATATTAAAAGTCAGATCAACTTAAAATACAAAGTTTATTTTTGGGGATCTCCATTTTAAAAGAGAACATCGACAAACTTATACAAACAAGATAAAGAATATAGAAACTATGGCACATTAAAAATGTTTGAAAGAATCTGTGGGTATTTATTCTGGAGAAAAGAAAACTGGGCAGTTGAGAAGAAAAGTAAATATAAATAATATATGCAAAGAGGTAAGTCTATTCTGAGTATTCCTGGGAGTTAAAACTAGAGTTAATGGAGGAACATAACAGCAAAGCAAACTTTAATTCAATACAAGAAAAACCTTATTTTATATATAGATGAAGAAACTAAATTGGATAGAGGTACAGTGATTTATCCAAGGTCATACTAATAGTATATAATATACTATTATTAATTATTAATATTAATTAATAATATATTATATTATTATATATTAAAATGCGATATACAAATTTACCATTGTATTTATAAGTCGGCATTTAAATCCAAATCTTTAGACTTCAATTATAGTTCTTTTCCATTATACCATTCTGTCTAATGTGAATTATTAGTGGTTTTTGCTTTCTTTTAGAATTCTCATTAAGTTCTCTCTCTCTCTTTATATATATGTATATATGTATATGTATATATGTATATATATGTGTATATATATATATATATATATATATATATATGAATTCTTTAAAAGTTTCTCTTTTTCATTAATAGAGACAGTGGAAAGAATGTTGGGTTTGATGTTAAGAGGATTTGGATTCATTGTTGTTTAGTCATTTTCAGCTGTGTATGACTCTTCCTGACCTCATTTTGGGAATATCTTTGCAAAGGTCATAGAGTGGTTCGCCATTTCCTTCTCCAACTCATTTTACAGATGAGAAACTGAGGCAAACAGGGTTAAGTGACTCACCCAGGATCGCAACAGCTAGTAAGTGTCTAAGACTGATTCATATCCAAGCTAAATCACTTAATATCTATTTACTATAGGTGACTCTCTGGCCTAATTTTCCTCTTCTGCAATAACTTTTCATGTCTCTTCCAGCTCTAAAATTATGACACCCACTAAAGGGAATGGGATATCCTTCAAAATGAGGTTCTGATTATTAAAGATTTTTTTAAAATGAGGTTAAATCTTTCAAGGATGTTCCTAGAATGATTCCTGCTTTGAGAGACAGGTTGGACTTTCATAAACACTAAAATATCTTTAAATGTCAAGATTTTAGGAGGTTAGCCTTCTTTATATACCTCAGTATTCACTTCTTTTATAAATACAATGGTAAATTTGTATATTGCATTTTAATATATAAGGTATCCCTGCATTATTTGTTTATGCTACAAACTTTTTAAAGATATAATGAAAGTGTTACAAAAGAACCAAACTTATTCTATGAAAAATAGCAACTGCTACTCTAATATTCAATAAATTAAATGGATTAATTGGGCAGAGATTTGAGAGATTGTAATTAACAATAAATCAATAAAACTATTCAACATGAAAATCAATTACATCCCTGTTTACATTATTTAGCTTCAAACATTTCTGTTTTGCATGCTTGCAATTAGCAAGCCATAAAAGATACCATAAATAGGAACATAATGAGAAGAACTGTTCATAATGATAATTAGTATTCATTCCCATGGAGCTGAAGGTTAATGCGGTTACAGGTTGTAGCAAACAAAGGGTTAAACCCATTATTTGTGGAATTTATACTTGTGGGTATTTATTATACATTTAACCCTGGAACAATACAAAGTCTTAAATTAGAAAATAAACTATAAACAATGCTGAAAATTGAAAATTGAGGTGGCAGGCAAAAGAGGGCTGGCTGTGATATTCAAAAGTATTGTTGGGAAAATGACAGTTGTGGGTTATCTGAATTTTGACGGTTCTAATCCTAACCTAAATTGGTAATGTTAGTCTCTAGCTATTGATTTTCATCATGAGTTTCTGTTTTCCTCAAAACCAAATGAATATAATCCACATTTTTTACCAATCATCATACCATAAAAACATCCTTAAAGCCAAGTGGCTTACTTAGAAATTTGGAGCAGACAAACAAAAAGTATTAGAAAAGATCCTTTACCCAATGTTTTATGAGAATAATAAGTAGAACTCTAGTTCCATCTCAAAGGGGGTTGCAGGGAGAAGAGGAGCATGATATTTGCCTCCATGATTAAAGAAAAAATAAGGACCTTTGCCTTTTCCCAAAACAGACCAAAGCCATCTGAGTATAAGTAACATCTACTTTTTGATGCTTTGATTTTCAACATATCACTCATTCCTCCGTCTTTACCTTGATAGCTATAAGTTGTTGCAGATGCCCTTGAAGAAACTTCATGTGTAGTTAGGCTTTATGGTCTATTTTAAGACTCTTGTTTCTATGAGCACATTGCACAGTTAAAATGAGGAGTTATTTGTAATTAATCCTCAAAAATCGAAGTACTTGATATTAAGCAATTAGATAACTCCTACACATTTAGAGGATTTAGCAGAAGTGAAGGCTAAGTAAAAAAGCTTTGTGGAATCTAAGAGGACTCTAAAACTCTTTAAAAACATTCCTTGTTAAATTGGCAGAGCTTCGAATTGGTAGATAGGGAGCAAGGCCACAGTCCACAGACTATAATTTAATCACAGGATTTAGAACTCAAAGGGTCTTTAGAGATATAGTTTACTCCTTTTATCCCTATCTCAAATAATGAAATGGTCCTTCTTGCCAAGACAAACCCTTCTCCACGTACCCTTGATCCCGTTCCATCCCTTCTTTTCTAGCAGACTACTCCCTCTTTCATCCCTACTCTTTCACTAATTGTCAGTCTCTCCCTCAATACCAGTTACTTCCTTGCTGCCTAGAAATAGGCTCATGTCTTCTCTTTCCTTAAAAACTGTTAACTTGATACAATCATTTCTGCTAGAAATCTACTACTCTTCTACATCTCTCTTCCTCTTGATGGGTAAATTACTTGGGAATATTGCTTATAAATGGAGACTATACTTCCTTTCCTGCTATCTTCTAAACTGTTCTTTCCAAAGTTAACAGTGATCTTTTAATTGCCAACTCTAATAGCCTTTTTCTCAGTCTCTTCCTTTTTGATATCTTTGTGACTTTTGACATGTTTGATAAACTTTTCTCCTATATATTCTCTCCACTTTAGGTTTTCATGACACTGTTTTCTCCTGGTTCTCCTCTACCTCTGCCTGGTTCTGTTCCCTCTCCTTTGTTGGATCTTAATTCAGGTGACACCAATTAACCACAAATGTCTTTGGATCAGTTCTTGGCCCTCTTCTCTTCCCTCTCTATACTATTTTGCTGGTTGACCTCATCAGCTCCCATTATTATTATTCAATTATCATCTCTATGCAGAAGATTCCCAACTCTATTTATCTAGCCATTACCTCTCCCCTAACCTTCAATCTCACATCACCAACTGCTTGTTAGGCATCTCAAACTAGGTATCCCATAGATATCTTAAACTTAAAAACTCCAAAACAGAACTTATTAACCCACTTTAATCCTATCTCAAATCCTCCTGTCTTCTGAACTCACCTAAGCTTATCACCCAGGTGTCAGCCTTCATTTCTCATATGCACTCATTTTAAGTATTAAATGTGTTGCCAAGTCCTGTTATTTCTATCTTCTACCTTCACCAAAGTTCTTAAATATCTCCTCTATATCTACTCCTATAGCCACTGCCTTTGGATAGGCTCTCATTGCCTCATGACTGAACCTGTTTCAATAGTCTTCTCTTTCATATCCTTCCCTCAAGTCATCATCTATTCTTGTCTATCCTCCACTTTGCTGCCAAATAGATAATCCTACAAAATCAGTCACTATACTACTCAATAAACTACACTGGCTCCTGATTGCCTCCAAGATCAAATATAAAATCCAAACTCTTTATAACCTGGCACCTTCCTACTTTTCCAGTCTTCTTACACTTGACTTTTGTTCACATACTCTACAGTTCAGTGATATTGTCTTTCTTGCTCTCCCTCACAAGGGGCATCCCATTTCCTTATTCTGGTGCCTTTTGTTGATTGTCTCCCATACCTGGAATGCCTCTTCTCCTTAGGCTTCCTTCAAGATTCAACTCAAATACAAGAGGCCATTCGTACCCTTTCCTGTTTAATTGCCTTTCACTTACAGCCAAGGTATAATCCACCCTAACTTTAAAGTTCACCAAAAAAATTTTTTTTATCCAAAAAGAATTCAGAAAGAAGGGATATGAGAAGATTCCTCCTATTCCTTTAGAGATCCATGTATATTGCACATGTTTTGAGATTTTTTTTCTTATGTATCGATTCTTTCTCTTTTTTCTTTTCCTCCAATTTAAAATATTCTTTGTTATGTAGGATGTCTCTCTGTGAGATGGCAAAGGGAGGGGCACATGGGGAAGTTTATGTAACATAAAAACATAATGACAAAAAAACTTAGTAAAAAAAGGATAGGTTGTCTTCAGCTCCACATACTGTCTGCTGTTATGATGAACAACCAGCCTACAGAAAGTGTCTTGTACAACTGGAGGGAACCCCAAAACACATTTTCTTCTTCCATTTCTGGCTTTAGGTTGTAGTTCATCCTCTATAACATTCATAGCCTGACCTCATAACTGTCAATCACTTTCCTGTGGACTTTTTTCAGAGGGAATTAGCTTGGGCAATTCATAAGTCAGTCCCTTATTTCAAAAGCCAATTGCAAAATCCAGTGCTGGAAAGTGGAAAATCTAAATCTGCCAATACAAATCTAAATTTGCCCAAGATGTAAAGATTCCTTTGTTGTGCTGGCTTTTCCTCCACATTAGAAATTGAGGTTTTCATTAAATAAAGATGAAGTTCTTTGCCCTTTCCACATAAATGATAACCTTCTACAGAGATTTCTGAGGAGCAAGCTTTGCTAAATGTTCCCATACACACACATAAAAGCAGATAAAGTGTGAACTTCAACTATTGTTTTCCAAATGAGATACTCAATTTTGAGCTAACAGACACTGTTCCTAGGTGGGCCAGTGGATTGAGTACTGAGCCTTGAGTCAGGAAAACTCATCTTTCTAAGTTCAAATTTCACCTCTTATTGTGTGACCTTGGACAAGTCACTGAATCCTGTTTTCCTCAGTTTCCTCAACTGTGAAAATGAGCTAGAGCAGGAAATGGCAAACTATTTGAGTTTCTTTGCTAAGAAAACCCCAAATGGGGTTGTAAGGAGTAGGATACAACTGAAAATGACCAAATGACAAAAAGTTAACTTGTATTCAAGAACTCTCTAGGATTCTATGCTCACATAAACCACATTGGTTGCTAAGGGCTAATACCAGAGGTCTATTTTTTTTCTTTTTTGGCTTATTGTCTAAGCCTGGTGGTAACTCCAGGAAAATCTAATATACTTGTGGAATATAGCTGAAATTTTTTTTCCAGTGATAGATAATATGGTGCCTACCTTCCATGTAGGTACTCATTCTACCAAAATGCATATTGGGTCCAAAACCATCTTTATTTCATCCAATAGAAAGTGAAAATGAAACAAAATACTCTGAGCCCATAAATAGATACAAAAATTATATGATACCAAAGAGCCCAAAAATTCTCCCAACTATTCCTCCCACATGCCTATGGAAGGATTTAGATTTTGAGTTGAAATCAGGGAATCTCTTTGAAATGATAGTGAATCCCTCTTTCAAGTAGAATCTTATATAATCTCATCAAGTCTGAAAATAACACTATATGAATTAGACTCCTCTCCAAAGGTAAACACATTTTCAGAGCTACTGGAAAAACAACAACAACAATAATTCCCATTCCACTGAACCTAAATTGTCAAATTAACTCACTGGTTTGCCCCTCCACATAAGATGTTACTCAGAAAGTTATGTGATTATACTGCCTAGGAAATTTAAAATTTCCCTTCCTTTGCAAAGGAGGTTGGAATCCAGGAATATTGTCTGGCCCTCTAAGGCTGTATGCAAGAAAGTACAACTCCATCATGTACTTTTTAAAGAAATTAATCAATATCTTGGCTATGAAGTTGTCTATTAGAATGAGAATGTCCATTATCCAAAACTCCCAGCTCTGATTTGTGAACAGAAACCATCAGCAAGCAAATGTAACTCCAGTATGGTCCTCCTAAAAGCTTCCTGGGGGAAGAAGATTGCATATAGGAACAGATTTTCCTCTGCTGCCCTACACTGGTTCACTTCATTATGTATCTGTCTATTTTCTGAAGGTGAAGACAGTCTTGAAGAGTGTCAGCTGTTTTGTCATCTCAATTTCAGAGACTACAGAGAGGAGCAGCTCCTCTAAGAAGAATCGACCCTTCTGAATCTCTTCTAGCCAATCGTCTTGGAGTTCTCTGTGCCTTCTCGATAGCTTACCATTGGGCATGCCCTCATTCCATGGAAATATATGCCTCAGATGTCTCTAAACAAAGGTCTAGGATCTGCAATCTCATCAAATTGATTGGAGAAATGAAAATAATTTCTATTACAATTTCATCAAGATGTTTATATTTTAGCAGTAAGGGAAGGTACTCCCTCCCTTTTGAACATTCTGATATACTTATTTCCACCCACTTCATCTCAATACAAATGTATTTTTTTTTACCTCTTCTTACATAGACTAAGGTTCAGCTGGTTTACAAGGAAGTAGTCTAGAATTGTTAAAATATCTTACTCAGGGCACTGGAAGGGGACAGAAACTAGTTCATATAAGCAGAAGAGAATCAGAACTAGTTATTTAAGTTAGTTAAATGGGATCTACATGATGATATATTTAACAATCTTTTCAGTGAACTATGCCTCCTAATAGACTTATTTAAAAGATGGCACCACTAAAAAGAATGAAGACTACTTAGTTATAGTTTTCGTAAGCTTATTTTTCTCTAGATATGGTTCCTTTTCAAAAGAATACCTTGTGAGCAGTTTTTATTTGTGTTGCTTCTTCCATTTCCTATTTTTTCTAAGCTTGTTGAACAAAAAAAAATAATCTTTATGCTGACAGAATAATCCCATCATCTCCAGAAAAAAAAATTTAAAAATACTTCCCAAGGGCCAATGCATTCAGTGTTCAAGAAGTCATTTTTTAAAATTCAAAGGAAGAAATACGTTTCCAAAGATTGCTCATGGAAAATTCTCTTGAAAATGCACCCAAGTAATATCAAAGTAAAATCACTTTAGAGAATGATATTATGTTAAGGAAATTGATCTAAGGTTTCTGAAACCTAAATCCTGTCTCTTGTTGCTCACTATGTCACCCTACAAAACTCATTTAATGTTTCAATTCTTCTGTTTTCCTATCTGTAAAATGACGCTAATATTCTTACTACCTTCTGATATCACTAGGCTATAATAAAGATACTTTTAAGTCTGTTAGATGAATGGGGTGATTAAAAATATAGTCACCATAGAAAAAAATTAATATGTAACACAACATAAAATTTGGAAGAACCATGGCATGTAATCAAAATATCTATATAATTCCAAAGACACCAGGAGAAAAAAAATCCTCCAAACAGCTTCACAGAAACCATTTCTATAAAGGTAGAAAAGGAATCGCTGGTTTTTGCAATGAGATTTTACAAATAATATGGCAGTAAAGCAAAATGCAAATGTGAAATGCTGCTGTACCATCTGTCCAATATTACAGCAATACTGGGGGAAAGCTCTGAAAGAAATGATGTTTGAAATCATTAAAAAAAAATAAAGTGTCAAGTTTAAAATTCCCAAGAACCTTAAAATCAGCATCAACATATTCAGCAAGCATATGGCCCTCCATCAGGTAAAAAGATACCTCTGCTAGGCATTTTCTACTTGAATTTAACTGTTTCTATAAATGTGTTTCCTTTTCTCATCAGACTACCTTTTTTCCTATTGAATACCTTGAAGTTTCAAGCTCCTCTAATTAAGTCTGAAATCACAGCAATCATTTAACCTGTTTGAAAATATCTCCGAGATGAGGTTGGGTAATGAGGATGGAGGAGGAATTTGGAGGATATGATTTTAGGAAAAGAGGCCATTCTGACTCCTAACTGTATTCTAAGATGATAATAATGTTAGTTTTACTAGGTGAATATATATAGGCTATTGAAGCAAATCACACTCTCAAACTTATTGACTCACAGTGATCTCATCCTCCTCTGAACCAGCACATTTCCAGTCTGCACCATTCCATTCTGGTGATTAATTACTTAGTTCTTGCTGATATCTCTTGTACTGTTTTACTGCATGGCTGTTTAACTCTTGTATTTTTTTAAATTTTCATATGTTTATGTGTTTTCTCTCCCATTGGACTACAAACTCCTCAATGTATGTGTATACGTGTGTGTGTGTTTTTTAAAACCCTTACTTTGTGCCTTAGTAACAACTCTAAGATGGAAGGAGAAGAGCTAGGCAAAAAGGGTTAAGTGACTTGCCCAAGGTCACACAGATAGGAAGTGTCTGAGGTCATATTTGAAGTCAGGTCCTCCTAACTCCAGGACTGGCTCTCTATCCATTGAGCCACTGAGCTGTCTCATCTTAACCTGTTTTAAACATATCTGTCTCCAGTGCCTACTTATACAATAACGTTGATATAATAGGTAAACATTGTTATATTATTGATGCAATATGTGAAATTGTGCTTAAATATTTTCTTTACTACAGGAGGGAGATAAATCTCTCCTCTAAACAGCATCTTAATTGCTTAATTTCTAGATGTGCTAATATTTCTATTTTCTTTTTAATACTGGTTTACAGATAGTTTGCAGAATTTCTTGAAAGGTAGGCACTCCTCATTCTAAGTAAGCATGCCACCATACAACAGATGCTTTCTTACTTGGTGCCTTTCTCCTATTAGTGAGTTTTTCTCTGAACTTCCATTTTGTGGACTTGCTACCCTATTTCAGCTGTCTTCTCCTCCCACCACCTCAGTAGCACCTTTGCTCAATGAACTTCCAGATTGAGGAAAAATCCAGATATATTCCGTGGGTAACCTCCCCCACTTTCCATTTTCATTGCCCTTTTACTCACTGACCACATTAGAACGTAAGCGCCTGGGCAAATAGGTGGGTCACTGGATAGAGAGCCAAATCTGGGTTCAAATGTGGTCTCAGACACTTCCTAGTTAAGTGATCCTGGGCAACTCACTTAACTCCAGTTTCTTAGCTCTTATTGTGCTTTTACGTTAGAATTGTGTCTAAGACAGAAAGTAAGTTAAAAAAAAAACAAATGTAAGTGCTTTGAAGGCAGGGACTATTTTTATTTTTGATAATTTTAATTAATCTCTAGCAATTAACAAACACAGTACTTGGCACATAGTAAACTCTTGAAAATACTTGTTCACTTGACTTTTTGATTTGCCTCAACCATCATTCCTACACCGAAGAGGGGTGCATATATATATATATACTGAAAAAGTATAGTTCTAGTTAACTTGGTAATTTGCTTCACATTGAATGATTAATGTTTTCTTTGTTGTTTTTTCTCCCCAAGTGGGAACAGAGAGAAAAAGCCTGAGTGGACAAATGAAGTTCTTTTCTCTGGAATCAGAGCTCCAATTCTCTCTCTCTCTCTCTCTCTCTGGAACAATAGACTTAGCTATTTTTAAAATATATGAGAAATGTATTTCAGTAATGAATATGGTTTTTGGATTATCTATGACTTTTTGTGTTTCCACTAATAAGCATAAGCAAGAGATGATTGCATGTGGATAAAAAAAATGAAACATCTTTGTGAAGGATCCTCAAAAATTCCTTGCCTTTCTCAGTTACTCCAAGAAAGGTTTTGAGCTATGTTCTGAAAGAGAGAGAAATAGAATTTGGTGGAAAGAAACAGGAAGTATGTTTCAGAAGAGTAGGATCAAAGTAATTTAAATGACCTTTATAGTCATCTGGGTACTAATGAAACCCTCTTTAGCTATTTTCAAAGTTCCCAGCTTACAGCAGCCACTTTTGGGGAGTGGGGGTGGAGGAGGCTTCTTAGTTATGCCACCTAGTTTTTTTCATACAAGACCCTTGGGGAGAGACAATCATGGTTTTAAAGGGAACTCTGTCCCTCCCGGAAACAATTTTGTCTGGAATCAAGCAGTTTCATCTCCTCCAATGAACAAGTCATAGGGATTTATACTGAACCTGGAAGAAAGCAAGCCAGTTAAAGAAAGAATACTAAATTCTACAGGTACTCACTCAGCTACCGAAGAAGAAATTTAGGGAGAAAACCTGTCGGTTATTTTGATTCTGTTGTTCAGTCATTACAGTTGTGATCAGTTCTCTGTGATCCCATTTGGAATTTTCTTGGGAAAGATACCAGAGTGAAATGTCATTTCCTTCTCCAGTTCGTTTTACCACTGAAGAAACTGAGGCAAACAGGGTGAAGTGACTTGCCCAGGGTCACACAGGTAGTAAGTGTGTAAAGCCAAATTTGAACTTAGGTCTTCCTGATTCTAAGCCTGGTGGTCTATCCTAGCTTCCCCAAATGGATATTTGGACTACGAGGAAAACATTGAAATTAGCACCATATTTCAGGGAGGTAATGGCCAGAATGGGGACTGCTGGTCACTGCTTTGCTTTATCTAGGCAATAGATAAAGATGAATTCCTTATTTCAGAGGTGGCACCACCATATCCTATAAATGCCATTTCTACAGTGCCATTGACCAAGCTACAGACAAGGAAAGATGAATTGAGGAAAGACACAAAAATGACTATGAAAAGAGTGAAAGACAGTTGATGAATTCATCATCTCCTTAAATGTGGTTGAAAATTAAGTAGCAGAGACTATTTAGTGTAGTGGAAAGAGAAGAGCACTGGTGGCTGTGATGGAGGTTATGATGCCAGCTCTGAAGCTTGTAGACTATATGACCGTAGGCAAGTCACTCCAGTCACTCTGATGCACAGCATCCTGATCTACAAAATAGATTTAATACTTGCACTGAATATCCCCCTTAGGGTTGCTATGAGAAAAGTGTTTTGTAAACATATAGAATAATTTTTTAAATTACTTGTCATCCTAGGAACCTATTATTGATATCAGAAAAAATAAAGCTCAACTCCCTAAAATGGCAAATGCAAACATCTCAAATTTATCTCCCTTTCTTATATGAATAACAAAATCACAGATTTAATTCATCAGAAAGAAAAGAAAAAGGAACCTCTAAAAAAAAACAAAAAGCCAGAATTTGCTGAGTTCTAAGCATTATAAACAACCATATTGTCAAGAAAATAGGTTAACAGAATAATTACTTTCTAGGATCAATGCTTCTTTTGGTGTAGACCTCCTAGTATTTGTCTAAGGATATTCTTGCTAGCTGATTATATAGTTTTGTCTGCCTCGCATGGTATGTGTTTGAGCCTAGCAATATAACTGAGAGGTTTTGATCAATATTTCAACTTTCAAAAATGAAAAGCTACCTGAGGCATATTGATTCTATTATTGGCTCATAATTCACCTCATAAACCAACTACAGTGATTTATAAAATGTAGAGGCATTAAGTAGTAGAGGGCTTTGAAGTGTTTAAAATTAATTACAGCTAATTTTTATGGAACTGCATGTTTGAGTCAATTGCACCAAACAGTGTCATGGGATGTACACAGTAGGTACTCAATAAATGCTTATTATCAGAAAAAAATGAATAAACTATTAAAATTAAAAAGTGAAAAATGTCCATAGCTAGTCACATACTATAATTAGTATGAACAAATTTATAGCTATCACATGACTATGTGTATTGCTTCTTCTATCATGTCAGAGAGGATTTTGTTTCTTAAAATGTGACAAATAAAACAAGATGAATCTAAAGCATAATGACTGCTGGAATTACAATCATAGTAATTGGGCTCAAGTTCTGGCTTTGTTATTATATGAGCAAGTTGTTTTACCTTTCAGGGCCTATTTTCTCATATGTAAAATAAGGAGATGGAGTACATAAGGTCCTTTTGAGCTGTCAATTGTTAATAATTTTTAAAAACTAAATTTTTTTGATATCTTTTACTTTTTGTATAAACTGTTTCCCTCTGTATTTTGCCTTCCCTTCCAGTCCCCCAGAGAGTCATCCCATATAACAAAATATATTTTTGAGAAAAATGAGAGAATCACAAATTAACAATTCAGATCAATAAGGGGAGTGAAATCTGACATTATATAGCAATGTTCCACATCTGTTTATCACCATCCTGCAGAGAAGCAGGATATCTCCTTTACCACCATCCAGTGGTAAATTGCTGATCCATGAATGAGGCAATGTGGTATAGTGGAAAAGAATGTAGGATTTGGAGTCAGATACACCATTTTTTCTACTTACTAGTGATGTGATTTTGTGCCTCTCTTTACTTTCTGAAAAATGAGGAGGCTGGACTATGTTTCCTCAAAAATATCTTCCAGTTCTAAATTATTTGATCATAAATTATACAACCCCAGTCCCCCCTACCCTTGCACATCTGCTGAAAGCAAGATATTTATCTCTGGTTCTCTTAATTTAGGGATATTCATATTATTATAAATATAATCAGGTCCAACATACTGTGGAAAGAAGAAAATTTCTGTGGGACCCCTTGATTTCTGAAAACTATCTATAGGAATCCATGGAGCTTTTGCTGTTCTGACAAAACTATAAATGTGTATCAGCACAATGTTAAGTTTTAAATGAGGGAGCTATTATGCACCATGAAAACACTTCATCAAAATGCTTATTTTAAAATAATTCTACCTATTTTTATCTTCTGATTGAAAAGAAATGATTTCTAGATTGATTTGACTTAAACAACCTTTTGAAAACTATGTAGCTAAAGGAAAGAAAGAAAGGAAAAAAAACAAACAGTTCTGTACCATGAAACTTCAGTTTACAAACTGTCTAACAACACAAATCAACATTAAGTCTAAGAAGTATCTAATCCCCAGTTTATAGTTACCCAGCCTCCTGCCCCATTTATTTCCCTCCCCACTCCCCCAGCTGCCTTTTGTTCTTCAGTTTAGAGACACTGCAAGTGATTAGCTAAGGAAATATTCAAATTATAGAAGGATAGGATCCTAGATTTAGGGCTAGAAGGGATCTTAGAGGTCGTCTAGTTCAACACTCTCAACTGCTGGCTAAGGAAAGGAAGGCAGATGGTGAGTGAGCAACTTAAGGTGACATGGTAGAAAGTGAAAGAATCAGTATTCAAGCCCAGGTCTTCTGACTGCAAATCCAGGACCATTTCCATAACATCATATTCTCTTATACTCTGATGATAAGGAGTTGCTAAAAATCTTCAGCCTTCCATCCCAGTCTGCCTAATGTAATGCACCTACATTGCCTGCAAATCTGGGGGAGTGACCATAGTTGCTTCTGAGCACCTGGTCTCTCTCCTGCCTGACTCACTTCCCTAATTTTGCCAATGGAAGAGAAAGATTTCACACAACAGCAGGATCTTAAAATTGATGGAGAATTTATTGGCCATTTACTCCAACCCATATCACCACAAGAATTTTCTTTACGCTGCACCAAATAAATGGTTATCCTGCCATTTTGTGAGGATCCCCAGTGAGGTTGTCTCATTATTTCCTGAGATAGTTCTAATTCAGTGGGTTTTGATCTTTTTTTTTTTTTTTTTGAATCATAGATTCTCCTGGAAGCCTATAGAGCCCTTCTCAGAATAATGTTTTCAAATGCATACCTAAAATAAAATTACAAAGGAAATCATCTATACTGAAATATAGTTTAAAATATTAAAAAGAATTAGAAGTTCATGGATCCCCAGATTAAGAACTGGAATTGTCAATGTTAGGAAGTCCTTCCTTACATTAAACCTAAATCTCTTTCTCTGTAACTTCCTATTTCTGCTGCCAGTACAAAGTAGTTTCTAGCATCTTGAGGTGGATCTCAAAATTATTCTTCCCAGAAAAAAATGATAATATAAAATATTATCACATACAGTTGGAAAAGTACAATTACTACAATACTTCAAGCACATTTTGCATTAAATAGGCTTTTGTGGGTTGGCCTGGGAATATATCTACCATGGATAACTTTATTTCAGTGAGGAAAATGTGTTCTGTGTTCTCAACAACCAACTTAATGTACAAATTTCTGGAACATAGCCTGTTGGGGACTACTTGCCCAGGAAAATATTTGTACCACACAGACTCTGCCTTAATAGAAGAAACATGAGATTTTGTTTAAAAATCAAAACTAGAGATGAGTTTGTCTTAATATTGGTTCCATCTCAAAGGACTTCAACTCCTACAGATTACACTTGTGTGTGTATGTGTGTAGGAGGATTTCTAGAAGATTTCTGAAAACTCTGGATGAAATTTTTCAGGGAGGAAGAAATGAATAAAAGCAAAAAGCTTTAGCCTGACTCCCTCTCTAAAGGTATTTGTGTTGCCAAGTCTGTTTTCTACTTGTTTATATACTTATCAGGACTCAATTCTTACTTAAGTCACAGGTAAAAAAAAACACAAAAAAACTCTTATTTGTAGTAATAAATACTAATTGATACTAACTGATGTAGTATCTACTATGAGCAAGGCACTGTGCTAATGCTTTACATTTATTATCTCATTTGATCTTCACATAAACCCTGGGCGAGAAATGCTATTATTATTCTCATTTTATTGCTGAGGAAACTGAGAAAAACAGAAGTTAAGTGACTTGGCCAGGGTCACAAAGCCAGTCAATATCTGAGGCTTGATTTAAACTTAGGTCTTCCCTACTCTAGTTCCTGTGCCCTATTCATTACTCAACCTAGCCATGGTTTGGGGATTATATATACAGGTAAACAGGTTTGAATAAAATTTATTTTCCAAAAATACAACTACCTTTGGAATACATACTCTGTAGCACTAAATCAATGCATAATCCTATTAGGTATGTGTGTCTGGGCATTCATTTGCAAACTGCTTCTATCTCTGTGCTAGTCTCCAGGCACAATAGTGATCAGAACACAATGGTACATCCGACTCATTTGCATTAATTGTCATCAATTGTCACAATTTGTTTATAGGACTGAATAATTTTTAATCCTAAAATAATTATGTTGATTATCAGATGATTTTGTACTATTTTGTTTTTGGAGAATGCAACCATTTCATTGTTGTACATTAAATGGAAGGTTTTCTCATTACACTGAGCAAGCTTTCCAGTTCCAAGGGTTTGCAGATCATCAAATGGCATCCTTTTACAAGTTAACCAAGACAAGTATATTACATGCCCTTAGTCCTTGCTCGGTATTGTTATGTAAAAATATTGCATGAGATTTGGAATTCCCATAATAAATCATAATCAGTTTTCTATCTTTGAGACTGTAACTTCTCTTGCTAAGTTATGTGTCCTTCATTCAATAATTTTTTCAAACTCCTTTTAAACTTATTTATACTCTTCAGGGGAAGCTAAATGGCAGAGTAGATTAGAGCACTGGGCTTGGAATCAGGAAGACTCATCTTCATGAGTTCAAATCTGGCCCCAGAAACTTATTAACTGTGTGACCTGGGGCAAGTCCCTTAACTCTGCTTGCCTAAGTTTCCTTATCTGTAAAATGAAGTGGAGAAGGAAATGGCAATCCCAACTACAGCATCTTTTGCCAAGAAAATCCCAAATAGGGTCATGAAAAGTTGGAGAGACTAAAAATGACTGAATAAATGTTTTTCAGGCTCTACCAAGATTTAGAGATAAAAGATCTTGGTTTAAATTTGTCTCTGCTTACATTACCCATATAACTTTAGAGAAATTATCTTTTATTACTCTGGATCTTGGGTTCTTCCCCTGTAAAATGAGAGGGATTGGACTATATGACCTCTATGGTTCTTTCTAGCTCTAAGTATTAATATCCTAAGGTCTCTTGAGATAGCAAGTTCTGAAATGGGGGCACAGGGTCTCCTGGACACCCCAAGTCCCTAGAGCAGTGGTTCCCAAACTTTTTTGGCCTACTGTCCCCTTTCCAGAAAAAATATTACTTAGCCCCCTGGAAATTAATTTTTTTTACATTTTAATAGCAATTAATAGAAAAGATAAATGCACCTGTGGCCATCACTGCCCCCCTGGATCAGTGCAGCACCCACCAGGGGGCGGTAGCACCCACTTTGGGAATCACTGCTCTAGAGGAATCCCAGGTCACAGATTACATGAGGGATTTCCCAATCTTCCACTCCTGCAGTGTTGGCTGAAGAAAGCCAGCCCTAATGCAACCAAACAAATGACTAAATAAAAAAAGGATTTTCTGTTTCTTGTTTTAGACATATTTATACTAGTTTTATGATAGGGGTCTTATCACAGAGGGATACCTTCTGTATGCACCTCAAACATCACTAGGTTCCTCAAGATAGGCAACATGCCCACTGTTATGATCATAAACTATGTATACCTGTGCTTATGCCCCCAGACTCTAAAGCACCTCACAATATTCTCCTTGTTTATCCCTCTCACCACCTTTCTTTCTAAGTCATGTAGACCCTGTCCCTTTAGGATATAAAAATCCTGAACTTCTTCTCTATGAGGAGGCAGATGTTGACCTGCAACTGCCACCCTGCACTTGCCACTTGGCCATTCAACCTATATAAATTTCTCTATTTTTAAAGATAATCATCAGAGCCTGTCATTCTTGAGGGAGCACGCTTCTGGGTCCAGGGTTAATCTCAATCTCTCCCATAACAGTTCCACACTTTATATTTGAGCATTTCCTTTTAGTTTTTTTAAGTTTTATGATAATGAGTTTGTATAATTTTTCTTAATCCATTATTTTATTCTTGTTGCCATTATTGGAGTTAATTTGCCTTTTTTTTTTTACTACTTGACTAGTCTCTTGAGAGCTTTCTACAACTTATCTGACTCAAGGATAGCCATGAAATTTGAAAATATTTCCTGATCACTTATAAAAATGCTAAATATTCTTGATCCATTTCTGATTTTGAGTTTTCTTTAAGTATTCAAGCTTTCTCATCCAGAGAAATGTTTCCCCATACGGTAGTCCCTCGCTATATCACAGTTCGTTTATCAAGGTTTCACAATACCATAGGTTTAAAAAAAAAAATCTAATTCTGTATTGCAGTGTTACATTTATCGCAGCACACTATTGGCTGATGGAATGAAAGGCGACCAATCACAGCGCTGAGTTCTATGTCCTGGGTGCTGATTGGCTCAGTGACTATAGGTTAATAAGAGTGTGGAAAAGGTTTATAGAAGAGTGGAAAGGGTTTATAAACCCTTAAAATATATACACACACACACACACACACACACACACACACACACACACACACACACACATATATATATAAAATAAAATAAATATAACGTGGTTACTTCACGTATTTTCACCTATCATGGGGGTCTCTGGAAGGAAACTACTGGGATAGGTGAGGGATCACTGTATTTTATTTCCTGACCTCCAGACGATTTTATCAATTACCATACATTCTTCAGCCAGACCCCCACCCCTCAATCTCATAGTGATTCAATCTTTTTAATAGCCTTTGGTGGAGAAACTTTTCAAAGGTTTTCTGAAAGTCTCAATAAATTACATATACTATTTCTTCTCCACATGTTTATTTAAGTTCTTTAAAAAACTATATTACAAAGACTGAGTAGCCATGCTTTCCCCTACAGAAACCATATTGCCATCCTTCAGGGAGTGTTAGTAAATTGTTAACAACTGGCTCTCTTAAAAAAAAAATGTACACACTTCTAAGTTTTATTGGCATTAGAAACATTAGAAATATTTTCTCCATTACTTTCTTAAGCCTAAACAATCAACCAAAAACTAAATGAAGCTAGATTATCAACATTTGCCTATTTCTGAAATGCAAATGCTTACATTAAAAATTCAGCTAAATCAAGCTGGCTCCAACAGACCCCTGCCTTTCCCTAAATGTTCTATTTGCTTATAGATTGAGTAATAGTCTTTATTATAGATTCGAGTACCACATGCAGCCTAGAAGCACTACACAGTTTGGTTCCCTAAGTTCTCTCTCAAACCCGTATAATGGAGATCTATTAGTCTGTTGTTTTCTTGCCCCTCCCACTCAGGCGCCATTTGTAATGACAAATTACATATTTTGCCTAATCATCTTCAAAGTCTTCCTTGACTGCCCTCCAAGTTCTCAGGAGGTAAACACAACTGGTCCTGGTAATTCTTCTATATCTCTTTTATACAATGGTCCTAGAATATCACATACATTTGCCACTATTAAAAAAAAAAAACCACACCAACCTGTTTGCTTTGAAAGAATTTGGCAATGGAAATTGGCTAATATTTTCCTCATTAATGACTGAAGCAAAGAATTAAATTTAATTTCTCTTTCATCTCCTTTTTATTATTGAATCTATCTTTTGCACTCTGATCACTAAGTAGCCCCACTGACTCTAGCTGGCTTCTTGCCTTTCATATATTTAAAGAGCATCTTATTATTAGCTTTGAAATTCTTTTTGAGGTTCTGACAAAATTCTTTTATGGTGTGCCTAATTTCTCATTCACACACCTGACCTGCCACACTTTGTAGAATACCTTATTCCCCACACTTGGATAATCTTTCTCTTCTTTGATGTGTTCCCCAATGATAATATCTTTTTTTATTTTTTGTACCAATTAATTTGCAAATAACTGAATTATGGTGTTTGCATAGGATCATAGGATTCTGAACTGGAATCTTAGAGACCATAAGATCATAGTTTTAGATTTTTAAGGGATATTATAAGTAGTTTATCACAACCTCTTCATTTTATACTTAAGGAAACTGAGGTTCACAGATGCAAAATAATTTGCCTGAAGTTGCATAAGGAATAAGAAGAACAGAATTAATATAACTCTTCTGATTAAGAATTTAATGTCTTTTCAAAATATACCATGTTGTCTCATAGACATATTCTTTTAATAATAATAATTACCACTTATATAGTGCTTCTGGGTTTACAAAGTATTTTCACTACAAGTTTGGGAGAGATGTGCTATTACTATCCCCATTTTATAGATTTGAAAACTAGGTTAAAGAAAGGTTAAGTGACTTGAGCAGCAACACATAGTAAGTCTCAGGCTGAAACAAAATATGGCTGTTTTTGATGCTTGACATACATTTAACCTGAAGGGTTCCTAAACAACCTACAGACTTTTGTAGATCATGTTTTTCTTATTTTATTTTCCCTACCTAATGCCTACATCTTATTATTATTACCTTTTTAAAAACTGAGAAACGAAGTGATAGATCTTTTTGATTTTCCATAGTACATTAGATTATTGGCTTATTTTTGTTGTTCTGATTTCTATACAACAGAATACATAGATGCTTCTAGGGTGTTTTTTAAAAATTCACTATTCAGGCCCAAATTTCTAACATTTCTTTTCTTTATGGATTCTAAAACTGTTCTGGGAAACAGCTATTTCTCCCATCTAAAATCCTTACGCTGATCTAAAATCTCTCTGTGGGTAGACAACACAACCCGTTTTACTGTCTGGTTTAATTTTGCAGCTTCTACAGTCTTGTTTGACATTTCCAACTCAGCATCATTATGGTCTAGTAAAACAATCTAAAATTTGAGCCTATAATCAGTTTTATTAAAGTATGGAATTCCCACTCATGAAATTTCATAGTATTTCCTCTGTCCATATAATCTTAAAGCTATATAATTTCTGCTAATTAAAAAAGAAACTCTCATAATAGCACGCTATGAATCTGATGGCTGTTGAGATTGAGGGACACCAGATGAACAACTTGATATGGATGGGCACTGACAGCTGTGACAGATTAAGCTCTCAAGAATGTTGACTAAAGCATCTACGGAGGACTTAGGGAAGGACGGATACTAGAATCACACTGGATAAGAAGTTTTGTGTGGATCATAAACTTCATTGTTGGAGATTTTAGGCACATTGATTACATTAAGGATCCATAATAGTTTCAAAGTAAAAAAAGCTAAAAATCATAACTTCCTCCTTCTACTGTGGATAAATCAACAGAAAACGCGACTAGAAGGTTAAATATGAACATAACAAACAGGAGTAATTAATATTTGGAGAGTTTTCTTTGGTTTTCCTGCTTAGTCTCTATTTCACTGTAAATAGTACTATATGAATTTATACAAAGGAAGAGATAGCCTTCTCTTTTAAATTTAACTTCTATATCTCCAACACTCTTGATTTCTAAAGAAGTACTCACACTTACTCCTTTCTTATTGTGTATCTTCTAATCTGTCCTTCTTCACTGGCTCTTTATTCTTTGCCTTCAAACACATTTTAAATTATATACATTTTTCCATGGCTTATTATTATGTTTTTCAAAAAAAAGGCGGTCTGATCATGTCATGCATTCCTGTTTGTTAAGCTCCAGTGGCTATTGCCCCCAAGATCAAATATAAAGTCATCTGTTTGACATTTAAAGTTCTTTACAACCTTGCCCCTTCCTTTGCATTCTATTCACATTTTACGCTCACACAAACCAGAGGTACCAGGCTATTTGCTATTTATTTCAAATGATATTCCATCTCTTATATCCCTACTTTTGCACTAACTATCCCCCATCCCTTGAATGCCCTCTCAAGCTCTTGATATCCTTAGTTTCTTTCAACACAGCTCAAACATCACTTTCTTTAGGAGACCCTTCCAGTTCTTTCAGTTGCTAGAGCCTTCCACTCCAAGATTATAACTTCCTTTTACTTTGTATATTTTTTAAACCCTTACCTTGTATTTTAGAATTCATACAAGTATCAGTTCCAAGGCAGAAGAGTGGTAAGATCTAAACAACTTGGTTTAAGTGACCTGCCAAGGGTCTTCTATCTAGGAAGTGTCTGAAGCCAGATTTGAACCCAAGTCCTCCTGATTCCTGAACTCCTGGCACTGTATCCACTGAGCCATCTAGTTGTCCCTACTTTGTATGAATCTTGCACACAAACTATTGACTACATGTTCTCTCCCCCATTAGTATGTAAGCAACATATCCCCAGATATGGGCTTAATTCTTTAAACCAATCTTAATATGTTTCTTCATCTGATTTCATTCTTTGGCTCAAGGCACTTCAACACTTCCCAACATGATTAACTAGGTTGTTCATAACACGTTGATGCCTTTTATTGATTGACTGATTCTGGAAATTAAGGTATCGGGGCACAGAGCATCTTGTTAGTTACATTAATCAAGGTTGGGGGCAAGGAAAAGAATTTGAAAGAATAAACAGGCAAAGAAAAAACAAAATTAGCACTTTTTGCAAATGATATCATGGTTTGCTTAGAGAACCCTTGAGTCAACTAAAAAACTAACTGAAACAATTAACATCTTTAGCAATGTTGCAGAATATAAAATAAGCCCACAGAAATCATCCACATTTCTTTATATTGCCAACAGATTCCAGCAGGAAGAGACTGAAAGAGAAATTCCATTTAAAATTACTATACAAAGTATAAAACTCATGGAAGTCTACCTGCTAAGACACAAACAGGAACTATATGAATACAATTACAAAACACTCTTTACACAAATAAGGACAAATCTAAATATTTGGAGAAATAGTAATTGCATATGGGTAGGCCAACCCAATATAATAAAAATCCACAATGCTACTTAACTTTATTTATTAATTCAGTGTCATGTGAATCAAACCACCAAAGAATTCCTTTTAAGGACTAGAAAAAGTAATAACAAAATTCATATGGAGGAATAAAGATCAAGAATATTGAGAGAATTAATGAAAAAAGTGGGAAGGAAGAAAACCTAGCAGTATTACATCTCAAACTATACTACAAAGTTGTAATCACCAAAACAATTTGGAACTGAATAAGATATGGGTAGATTAATCAGTAGAAAAGATTAGATACACAATATATAGAAGGTAAAGAGTACAGTACCCTGGGATTTGATAAAAATAAAATGTCTGAGCTATTGGGGTAAGAACTTAGTGTTCCACAAAAACTGTTAGGGAAACTGGAAAGCAATTTGGCAAAAAAGTATATATATACTAACATCTCATACATCAAGACAAGCTCCAAATGGGTATATGGCTTAGACATAACGGGTGATATCATAAACGAATTAGAGGAGCAAAGAAGAAATTACCTGCAAGTACTGTGGATAGGGGAAGAAAGACAGACAGAGAGACAAACAGAAGAGACAGAGACAAAGACAAAAACAAAGAGAAAGACACAGCCAGAGAGAAGATAACAGAAGGCAAAATGGACAATTTTCATTACATAAAGTTTAAGTTTTTGCAATAACCAATGCTGCTAAAATTACAGAGAAATTGGTAATAAAAAATCTTTGCAGTAAGTTTCTCTGATAATGAGCTCATTTCCAAAATATGCTATATAGGGAAATGCGTTAAATTTACAAGACTAAGAGCCATTCCAAAACTGACAAATGGCCAAGGGATATGGCAAAAATACCCAAACAAACAAAAAAAAAACCCAAAACCTTCCAAAAACACAAGACAGTTTTCAAAGGAAGAAATCCTAACTGTCAATAACCAGATAAAAAAGATTCTAAATTACTTTTTAGAGAAATAAAAATGAAAACAATTCTGAAGTTCCGTCTCATACCTATCAGATTGGCAAAGTTGACCAAAAAAAAACAAAAACAAAGGAAAATGACAAATGCTGGATGGGCGTATGGAAATTTGGTATATTAGTGTATGATGGAGTTATGAACCAGTAAGGCCATTTTGGACAGCAATTTTGAACTATGGCCCAAAAGCTGTGCATACCCTTTGATCCAATATTACCACTACTAAGTTTATACCCTGAAAGAGATCAAAGAGGAAAAGAACCCCCATGTATAGAAATATATATATATATATATATATATATATATATATATATATATCAGCTCTTTTTATAGTGACAAAGAATTGAAAACTGAAGTAGGGTACCCAACAATGGAGTAATACTTGAGAAAATTATAGTATACGTATGTGATAGAATTCCATTTTGCTATAAGAGAAGACTCTTATCAACTGATGCAAGGTGAAGTGAGCAGAACCAGCAAAACTCTATACAATAACAACAATACTATAAAGACAAATAACTTTGAAATACTCGGGAACTCTGATCAACAACTCCTCCAGATGATTCAAGAGAAAACATGCTACCCATCTCCAGATAGAGGAGTTGGATTAAGCAAGGCCACAGAAAGATAATTTTTTCTGGAAGGGAATGGATAATGTGGGAATTTGTTTTGCTTGACTATATATGTTTATAAGAAGAATTCTGCTTTTTATGTTCTCACTTGGGGAAGGTGAAATAGGTGGGAAGAAAAGAATGAGGATCTGAAAATAGATCTAATAAGTAAAAATAGTCCAAAAATTGTTTAGAGTTGGGAAGCAACCCCTCTTACAGTTACATCTATAGCATATAGTGCTCTGACACATAATAAATATTTAATCAAAGATGTCTTAATTAATACTAACTGATTAGATGTATGCGTTCCCCTTGTTGCCAAAAGAGAATGTGAATTTCTTGAGGACAAGAGCAATGTCTTCCACCACTTTTTGGTATTTTCCAAATAGGAAAACTCAGTGATTACTTTTTAATCAATCAAATAAAAATCAAATCAAAAAATAATTTAAAAATTACTTTTTAATTTTTAATAAAGATATTCATAAATATACCTATTTATTTTAGAAGGTAATGACAGCAATTTGAGGAAAAATAAAGGTGTAAACATTTTTGGGGAAGGGTAATTTTGCCATTCACAGTTTGCTTTATCTGTTTTGGGGACAGAGTAAAAATAATACTTTTTCTTGTGCCTTATAATGAACAAAATGATAAAGCTAAAAGCTAGCAAAGTTGCAGGAAAACAGAAATACTCATACATTGCTAATGGAATTGCAAATTAGTAGAAAATTTATGGAGAGTAATATTGAAACTTGTTGTAAGAATTTGGGACTGTAATTCAGTCTTGGGCACACTTGTCTCTCACAGACAAGGGTGTGGGAAGGGCTAAGAAATTGAGGTTAAGTGACAAGTGTGAGATCACAAAGCTAGGAAGTATCTATCTAAGGTCAAATTTGAATCCAGGTTCTCCTGTCTTCAGGTCTGGTTCTCTATCCACTGTGATATGTAGGTACTCTGGTTGATAAAAATAGTCATACCCTGACAAGTTATCGAATAACACTATCAAGGAAAAAAGGGATGGAAAAATTGTGCCTTTTTGAAAAAAACTTTAATCTGAAGTTTTTTGATGGAAAGATATTGCTACTATTACATTGTTGCAGCAAACTCTTAGATTTTAAAATAACAGACGAGAAAAGATAAACATTTTCAGGACTCATTGTTCCACAACAATAAAAATGAAGGTGCAGAAGTCATCTTCCTACCCCAAGCCTCTAAATAAGCATCATAATGTTCAAGAAAAAAGTGAAGGAGTTGACATGGCTACTCTGTTAACATTTTAGTACTGTCACAGCTTTGGGAAACAGCTGACTATTGTTAATCAACTATAATTTATTAAGGGGCAGTAGGGGTAGCACAGTGGATAAAGCGCCAGACCTGGAGTTAGTAGGATCTGGTTTCAAATGTGACCTCAGACACTTCCTAGCTATGTGATCTTGGGCAAGTCATTTAACCCTGATTGCCTAGCCCTCATGGCTCTTTTGCCTTAGAACTGATAAAAAGAATCTTAGCACTGAGATCTAAGAAAGAAAATACAGATTAAAACAATCATTTATTAACTCCTTATGTTATGCCAGGCATTGTGCTACAGAAAAATGAAATATCTCTTGCCCTCAAGGAACTTATATCCTATCCTGTTCTATACAATGATGATAACATGCTGAAAAATTGTGTCTTTAAAGAATGGGTGCAGGTTCTACCTGAAATATATCACATCTTGTGTAACAGAAAATGGGGCATACACACAAGCAACAAAATCACAGCAAGATTTCTATTTTGTATCTGCTGACTTTATGAAGTAATAATACCATTGATGGGCTTGAGCTCTTGAAAGCTTCTCAGGAAAGTTTGACTGCTTAGAGAAGCTTGCTAAAAGAGTAAAGCCTCTTCCATGAAGATAAGGCCAATTATGCCAGAATCCAATGTCCTCACAATCACATTCCCCATTACCAGTGGAGTAAAACAAGGTTCCATTATAGATTCCATTTTTGTTCAATCTATTTTATGTTGCTGGGCTTGAGGACAAAAAAAAAAGGGGTCCTGGAAGCTGGTGTAATAATACTCTACTTCCAGTCCTCTGGGAAACTCTTTCAAGTTAATAGGCTACAAACATCCTGAAAGGTCCTTAAGATAGGCATTCAGGAAATGCTGTATGCTGATGACTGCACTCTCAGAACACACATGCAAGAAATTATGGACCATTCTGCTGAGTGTGCACAACATTATGGACTGACAATAAGCCTCGGGAAGACCAAGGTTACACATTAGCCAGCACCAGGGAAATGTAAGACAAAGAATTTCATCCGGAAAATATAACTGAAAGCTGTCACTGAAATTCTCCCACATTTTACTATGGGCTTGTACTAATGACTAATCAAAGAGTTGAAAATTAGAATAAGGTGCTAATATATCTTATGGTAGAAAAGGAGAGGGAAGAGAAGGATCAAGAGGGAGGAGAAAGAGGAGGGAGGGAAGGAGAGAGAGGAAAAGATTGAGAAGGGGAGAAAGGAAGAAGAGGGAAAGAAGAAAGGAGGGGGAAAGGGGGAAAAGAAGGAGAAGAGAGAGAGAAAGACAGAGACAGAGATGAGAAAGAGAAAGAGAGAGAGAGAGAGAGAGAGAGAGAGAGAGAGAGAGAGAGAGAGAGAGAGAGAGAGAGAGAGAGAGAGAATTCCAGGTGAATGTACAGAAAGGCAGAGTAGTGGTAGAGCATTGCCTTCTTTGTTGCTAGACTTGGATTTACCCCAGGTGTCACTTCTAACTTCTCTTTCACTTTCATTAGCATCATTTAAAAACCAAATCCAAATTCAACATTAAATGGCAAAAAAAGTATTAATTTAGAGGCTCTCAAATACAGATAATTGGACAACACTGGGCCAGTGTTAGCTGGAAGACAGCGTGCAGTGAACATGTTGAAGAAAAGTGACAGCAAGATAGTCAAGCCAATGCTCTATGGTAAACTGAATGGAGGTAAACATAACAAGATGGGTGGGCAAAAGGAATGCTTTTAAAGCTCACCGAATCACAACTTTAAATATGAAGCATAGCTCTGAAATTCAAGGCGAAACAATAGCAGAAAGTAAGTGACTAGATAGCTTCTATGGACCTTGGATTTTAGGAAACCTGCAAGGCAAAAATAGTGAAGAGCAGACAGCAGTAGACCCAGGAAATAGTAGTTTAAGATGTAAAGCAAAAGAAAATCTGTGTATTAGCTGAAAGGACTGCTGGTCCTACTGTTCTTTTTGGCTAGAAAACACCATTGAGAGCAAAAGCCTCAAAACACAAAGACTATTGTATCAAATCCTTTACTTGATGTCAAGTCAATAATTAAGTTAGGTTTCTGCTGTCAGCAATAAGGGAAAAAAATCATAATGAATTGTAACTTGGGAAACATTTACCTGGGCCTAATAGTGTTGGAATGTACCTAGGAAATTAAGAATGAAATGGATTGTCCTACAGTGTCAAGTAAAAAAACAAGTTTTAATCACTAAAGTCAAGAAGTTTAAAATTTATGGTTTTCCAAACAAAGTTTAGCTATTAAATGTAACTATCAAGTGTGTGCTTTAATGAAAGTCTGTATTATGCAAACAAGTCAATACTTCCTAAAAACTATGTGTCGAAAAATCCAGCCTGAAAAAGGCAGTAATACTGTACTATATATATATATGATTTCATTTCAGAGAATAGTAATTAATACCCTCAAAAACCCTGACTGTAAAGACATCAGAACAATAATTCAGTTCAACAAATATTTAAGTAACTATGCTCAAAGCACTGAAATGGAACAGGAAAGAGATCACTATTGGCATTTGAAAGGATCAATAAGAGATCAGTCTTAAATTAAGGCAGAGTTTTTCCAACCATGGAGCCTTGCCTCTCTGGGAGGAGAATGAAACTTTAGGTAGAAGGCAGGAAGCAATGGGCAAAATGATTAGATTTTTTTTGGCACATTCCTGCATAAAAACTCACTTTTTTCAGTGAAAACAAAGTGCAAATTTAAATTTGCAAAAGTGAACCTAACACACAATTTAGCCAGTGAGTAAACTCAAAGTTAAACAATTTTTGTGTGAAAGTTAAAAGTATCATAAGTGCAGCATACTAATCTAGTTTATAACTACCCTATAATGACAGAATAGTTATGGATAATTGCTGACACATTTCAACAATTAAATTTAATTTACTTAATAATGCTACTTTGTAATTTTAAAAAGTGAAATAATTTATCTTAGTGATTTTTAACTAGTTTGATGAGGCAATCTACTGAAGCAACTGTATTAGCATAGGCGATAGAAATAATTTTTGTAGCAAAAATACAAAATAAAAAGCCCAAATCCAGAAAATACTACCCACTACGCTTATCACTACAATTCACAAGTAGTTTTAATGGTGGAACAGAAAGACTATTCTTTCCTTTGTAAGAATACTTTAGATGGAAGATAGTACTAAGCCTAATAAAGTGAAATGATACATTAAAGGTATCGGTGACATTGATAGGACTAATTACATCATAAAAGACTGCTTATGGAATTACTAAGTGTAAAAAGCCTCATTTGATGAGATAAATATTGATGCTACCTGCAGCTATTAATAGAGCAAAAAAATCATGCTTTGTGAATCATGTATAAAGCAGCTTGATAATAATACAACAGGAAGGAGAACTGTTCATGTGTCTTTGCAATCAATTAACAGAGAAAGTAAAATGTTCCTATTTTTATATTGCAAGTGAACAATGCAACACACATACACATATATGCTAATTATTAAGATTATTAAGAAATTTGTTAGTTTGCAAACTATTCATGTCAATACCATATTTTGAGAAATTTTGAATATAATTTAAGGACATTTTTTGTGAAAATTATAAAATGTGGCAGAATTGTATTGGATTTTGCAATGATGGAGCTTTATCTATGCCATGACAGAGTTTGAGTCTTGTTTGTCCCCTTGTGAACTTTGGACACATTGCTGCTTTATTGGCAGTCACATATATCATGAAATGTAAGTAAAGTGCTCAAGTTTCAAAGTATTTTGAAGAGTAACTGAGCTAAAAAGACACTGTCATTTTTTTTTAGCAATTTTCATAAAGATGAAGTAAATGTGTTTTATGTCAAAAAATTTCCTACAAAACTTGTATATTTAGTGGATGTTTCTGAAAACTGACACTTTAAATAGATTTCAGATGTGAATTGCGATCTACCAAGATAAAGGGACTGAATTCATAAAAAAGTTAGAGCTATGGATAATGTTTATGAGACAATATTTTGATATGTTTCCTAGGGCAGCTAGGTGGCATAGTGGATTGAGAGCTAGTCCTGGAGACTCATTTTCCCTGAGTTCAAAGCTGGCCTTACCAATTAGTAGCTATGACCCTGGGAAAGTTATTTCACTTCATTTGCCTCAGTTCCCTTATCTGTAAAATGAGCTAAAGAAGGCAGTGGCAAACCACCACTCCGGTATCTTTGGCAAGAAAAATCAAATGGGATATGACTCAAAAATAACTGAATGGTCACTATAAATTTAGGCATTTCCTTATATAAAAAAATCTGAACTGCAAATGAAATAAAAGGTAAAGACCCATTTATTATTCATTTGCTAAGTTTGTAGAAGCAATTGGACAGTAGAAGTAGGTTCTAAGTCCTATGTCTACTACCAATTAGCTGTGTAATTGCATAAGTGAGTTTACCTCTAGATCGGTGATGGCAAATCTATGACATGAGTGTCAGCACTGACACGTGTAGCCAATTTCGATGACATGCTGCAGCATCGGCCATATACAGAGAAGTATGGGGCGGCATGCTGAGGATAAAGCATTTGCTGTAGGGTACTGTAGACACTGTGCACTTTAGATGACAATTCTACCTATATTAATTTACCTATTTTGGTTTATTAAATACAGTTATATATTACAATTATACATTTTTGTTATTTAAACTATAAATATTGTGAAATTATGGTTTTTTTTCTCAAAGTGACACACCGCCCAGGTTATGCTCAGTTTTTTGGCAGATTATGACACACCAAGCTCAAAAGGTTGCCCATCACTGCTCTAGATGATAGATCATTGAGCATAAATCCTAAATTTAGAGCTGAAATAGAACTCAGCAGCGATCTTGACCAACTCCTTCATTTTACAGATGAAGAAATAGGATCAAAGAGGTTAAGTCATTTGCCCAAGATCACATGTTGTAAAAGTCAGAGGCTCTTATCTAGTGGAGTTTCTCAGTTTCTACAATATTATAGGGAATAATTTATCCTGGAGTTACATATTTGATAAAAAATTTATTATTTTAACTGATAACCACAATCATTTACTAAAAAATTTAGAGGTAAACATGTCCAGATCTGAGCCAGGAGTACCATTGCATCATACAGAAATAGTGACTGGTGCCAAAGTGGGGAGAGGTTGGACCCTTGTGAGATTGGTTTATGGAGAGTGAGTTTAAGTCATTCTTAGACAATTGATTACTGCATTGATGATCCTAGAGTCACTTCCTAGATTCACAGAGCTGTAGGAGCCCTTGAGCAGTTCTCTAATCGGGTTCTCCTCCTTCCTCAATGCAACTGTAGTCGAACCATTCCAGAAAGGGTGCCATCCCTTTTCTTAATAATTTCCACAGAAGGTGACTTCACAACCTCTCTTGGGAACTGACACATGCTGGAGCCTTACATCTCAGTGCCAGGATCCTTTTCGGAGTGTCTAATTTTTAAGCGCATTTCCTCTTGTCTCCCATCTCCAACTCAAATGAAAAGAGGAAAAGCAATTTGCCATAGAGTCCATCCATTTCATAAGGGTTCTGCACACAGCTGTTGTGGGTCAGAACAAGTTGAGACTCTGGAAATAAGGATGTGGGTAGATATGAACCAAGGTATTCACTGGGGTATTTGGAGATCAGGATGAAATCTCCTCAATGTCCTATTTCCTGAGAGAAGTGATGGAGTGCTAATGGTGCCCCTTGGGGAAGCGAGGAACAGGATGGGAGAGACAAGGAGAGTGCTTCTTTCTCCCACAGCTGCCAATCTGGTGCCCTCTCATTAACACCCACATCCTTTCTTTACATATGTGTGTACATGTATTCTTAAAGACCCTTTGACTACACTACAGCTTGTGTACTTGAAACATGTCATTGAAAAAATGCACAGATGGGATCTATTAGATCTAGAGAATGCTTTCACAGCTTTTGAAAGTGTGCACTTGTTTTTTTTCTTCCTTGAGGAAAACTATTCTTCTATTTTCCTCACTCCTACCCATTTCCACTCTCTCATCCTTCTTTAGAACATGCGTATCGCTGAAACCAATGTTCCGGGTAATAATAACCAATTGTACAGTAATTAGGGATCTAGTTCTTTTGATTTGGCTGATTTTTTTTACCCTACAGCAGCTAATTTTATCTGCTAATCATGTCTTCTATAGTTCACAGAGAGGGCACTGCATCTGAAATATATTCAACATTGGCTGAAACCTATTGAAATTCAATGTAGGGCCAGAAGGGGAGACAGCAGGGCAGGCAAGAGGGGAATTTGACAGGTGGTACCCTGAGGGAGACTGAATTCTGGTGAGAAAGAGGTGATTTGGGGGAAGGGCACTTGGTTTTGGTGTGGAAGTTCTGGGGAGGAGGAAGAAGAGCTCAGAATGTACAGAATATTTCAGAATGGAGAATTCTCCGGGTTTCAAAATAGTAGAATCATGTCAGGAAAGATTTAGAAGAGTAGAGGGAAAATATCAAAGATGTATTAGTTTGTCCTCAATAGGGATGGTACATTGAGAATACTACTTCATCCCTCCTTGGGAGCCATTCTGCTCCCTTTATCACCATGAGTGATATCCGTATCGCCTTCAAACCATAATGTCCTTCTAGGTCTTTACTGCCAACCCACACACTTGCCTTTCTGTAATGCATAGCTAAAATCTCACTCTTTTGCCAAGAAACATTTACAGAGAGACCACTAGGCTTTCTGGTTACTATAGCTCTAAAAATGAAACTCTGATTGTTTCAGATGAAGGGGGAAAAAAGGTAGATATTTAAAATAAGTTCAAGGAAAGGCTCTGCTTGATAGGATAGGATAATTACTGATGCTAGAAAGAAGATGAAATTGCTCAATTCTTGCCTTTCTTTTCTCTACAATGGAGAAAAAATGACCTTCAAATTTTTTTTGGCTACTCATAAAATATGATGCTTCAAAAAGTCACAACTATACAAAATTCCTGGGAAGATAGTTGAGTTAAAAGATGTGGGTTGTTTTTTTTGTGCCAGCAAACAGCTTTGGATTATTGAAAGTTTTCCAGTCTAATCCAATCTTTCAAGCATGTCCAAATACAATATATTCTCCTCTCTTAAGCCTATTCAACTCTGTTCCCATTGTCTATCTGCAGTATCTATCCCAGGTATATGTACTAATATATTAATGCATTGGCTTGCAATATTATGAAGGTAAATATAATGCAATTTGACCCTATATCATAAACTGAACAGTAAGTATTTTTCATCCATTTAGTTTTTCCTGTATGGATTGCTGCCCTCTCTTGAGTAAACACAGATCTCATTGAAGAAATCCTGTAATGTTCTGGGACTTGATGCAATCAGCACAGTGTCCTTTATAAAAAGGAACATCTGAAAACTTTCACCAACTCTAGGTTCTTTCATTTAGACCTTGTGCAGGTCATCTTTCATGTCAGTAGCAAACACCTTTGATGAGTATACATCTCCTTATTTTATGCCTACTTCAACATGAATGATGAAAGGACCATTGAACAAAGTTATCTCTGTGGTTGCATCTATTCTGGAATTTTATGTGATCTCAACACAAGCATGAAAGACTTCTTATAGGAAGAGAGCCTTTATAGCTAGATTTGTTCTAGCAACTAAAAAGATTTTTTTTCTAACTATAACCCCTGGCTCAGAACCACAACCACTATATGGATTCAGTTCAACTTTGAAGGCTTTTCACTAAGTAACTCTACAGTGTGTGCTACCTCTCAGGATTAAATTCCAAAGAGTATCAGAACCTCATAAATGTCTAGGTTTTTCCCCCAAAAGAAAAAATTCCCTTGTAAATGTTCAGTTTAAAAAGTAACATTTAACTCTTCAAAACAATGCAGAAAAAGTTTGGTTTTTTTCTTAGTTGTTTTTTTTTTAACCTGACTCCAGATATACAAGAAAAACTTTTGTGTGTGTGTGTGTGTTCATACTTTCCCCAAAGACTTGTATAGTCCTCAGGGCCAATGGTACTGAAATGAAGGTAGATCCAGACTATCCCTTTTCCAGCCCTTAGATCTTTCTTTCCTAGGGGACTATCTAGGACTTTTTCCAGAGAACCCAATGTCCTGACCATGAATTGTAGCCCTTTGTTCTGGCTCAGTAACTCTATCTCCAATGAGGGCATCTGTGTGCCCTCTTTGCTACTAATTCTGTTTTGATATCATTGCTGCTTTCTTTCAAGGATGGTCATTACGTACATTTCTTCCCCCTGTATCTCCACCACAGAATGACTGCTTTAGACATACTGGCATCCACTCCTAAGGAAGACTGCTCTCTGCTTTTCCTTTTTTTTCCCCATCTTGCACCAGTCCCTTTACATATATGGCTCCCTTCAAAGGCTAGATGCATGGATGAGGTTTTCTCCAAGAAACTGAGTTTTTCCTTACTTATGTCTAATCTTCTCTTTATTGTTTTTTTCTGTCTAATCTCAGTTCTAAGGATATAATTCTGATATATGAACTAGTTGTAAACTTAAATCAATGCCAGAAGAAAGACTTTATCACAGTATCCATAAGAATTCAGGACAATAAAAATTTCCACCTTGTCAAGGAGGCCAAAGAAGGAAGGGACCCTTGTTCTGGGTCACGTTTGGGTATATCTGCTAAATAAACAACATATACTAAATACAGCATTTTTTGAATCTTTCAGATAACTATGTGACTGAAACATGTTGTCCTTTGCAAGGGAAGAGTCACGAAAGCCTACCTACTCTTTCCTCATATTTTCATCAAAGATACTGTTGGCATGTGTGACCCATTCTCCTAATGACCTTACAAAGAAGAGAAAATAGGTCAGTTGTTATTGAAAGTCTCTCAATATTAAGTCAACAGTGTGCCAGACATTGTACTAAGACTGGAGGATATAAGAAAAAGACAAAAAGGCTTACCTTTCATGAGCGTACATGTTAATGAGAGGAAAAAAATATAAGCAACTAAGTGGATACAAGATATAGATAGAGTCAGTGAAAAGCACTGAGTGAAAAGGGAAGGTATTAGCAACTAACAGGACTGGAGAAGGCTCTCTGAAATAGATATGACTTGAGCTGAGTCCTGAAGGAGGCCAGAAAAATCTAAACTAAATTTAAACTGAAAAGTGGAAGTAATGGGGCAGATCATTGCAGTACAAAGACTTGGAGATAGGAGACAGAGTATTGGAGGAATATTAATAAGGTCTAATGCAGTGTGACTAGAGAAGGGGAAGGTATATAAAGATTGGAATAGTAGAAGGGGGTGAATGAAGAGTTTTAAATGCCAATAAAACTTGTAATTTGAACTTGGAATTAAGAAGGAGTCATTGGAGCTCATTGAGCAAGGGAGTGACATATTTAGTATTATAGTTTAGAAAAATCACCTTGTAAACAGAGAGGAGAATGGACTGGAGTGGGGAGAGACTTGAGCCAGGAAGACCATTTAGAAAGCTATTGCAATGACCTGATGAGAGAAGTGGGGGGGCCTAAACTGAAGGTTGTCTTGTGAGTGGACAGAAGAGGGATATAGTGAAGGCAGAAATAACAAGATTTGGCAATGGATCGGCATAAGTGAGTGTGTAGAGTCAGGGATGACGAGCCAGGATTACTGGGAGTATGGTGGAGCCCTCAAAATAAAAGAGAAGTTCAGAAGAGGGAAAGATTTGGGAGCAAAGGCAATGAGTTTTATTTCATATTTTTTTTTGAGTCTGTGATGATATGAGACATCTAATTTGGGACGTCCAAATGGGATGTAGAAATGAAGCTCAGAAGATTAAGTAAGGGTGGATATAGATATGGGAATCATCTACACAAATATGATAACGAAATCCATGGCAGCTAAAGAGATAACTAGATTGAGAAAAGCGGGTCAAGGACAGACACCTATAGTAAGAGACCATGCCACATAGAGGAAGACACTTAAACTTCTCTGAGTCCTCTGAAAAATGAAGATGATAGCCCTTGTAATACTTAAGAGTTTGTTGTGATGCCCAGATGAGACACTATATAAAAAGTACTTTGCAAACTTTAAAGTGCTATATAAATACAAATGTCAGTTATTATCTATTCTCACCTGCTTCATTTTACAGATGAATGAAATGAGGTCTAGAGAGATTTAAGCAATTTTCTCAAGGTCAAGAGAGTAGCAGAGCTGGGAGTGGAACTCAGGTCTCCTGATTCACTGAACAAAATTAAAACATTCCCATCAGATCATCATCATATTGCCCTATCAAAATGACTTCCAATATTAATGGGTTCAGTGTTGTGAGTCACAGGGTACATACAGTAAAGCTCAAAATCATCTCCTAAAGTCAAGTTCAAGTCATTTCAACAAATATCTCAGGGAGGGAGGAAAATAAGTTTGCTGGGCAGTATAATGGCTAGAGTGCTGGACCTGGAATCAGGAAGTCTGAAATTCAAATTCTATCTCTGCCTTTTCCTACCTCTGTGACTCTGGGCAGGTTATTTGGCCTCTCTCAGCTTCGGTTTTCTCTTCTATAAAATGGAGATAATAGTAACATCTATTTCACAGGGTGGCTATGAGACAATATATTTAAACACTGCAAGCCTAAAGTACTACATAAATGTTAGCTGCTATTATTTTTGTTATTATTATATAATGATAATGATGATGACAGTTCTTTTTCTTTTTCTTTTCTTTTCTTTTTTATTAAAAACCCTTATCTTTTGTATTAGAATTGATACCAAGTATCAGTTCCAAGGCAGAAGAATATTAAGGGCAATTTGGGCTAAAAGGTATGTGAGTCACATCCTTTGGAAGTATCCGAGGCCAAATTTTTAATTCATGACTTCCAGGCTCCAGGGCTGGCTCTCTATCCACTAAGCCAACTTGATGCTCCAATAGTTCTTTTTCTGTCTTCAGATGAGTTCAGGTATGGAGAGGGAATCAGTGCTTCACAGGCATTAGGAAGATAATTTCCAAGGGTGACTTTCCAATACAATACAATACAATACAATACAATACAATACAATACAATACAATACAATACAATACAATACAATACAATACAATACAATACAATACAATACAATACAATACAATACAATACAATACAATACAATACAATACAATACAATACAATACAATACAATACAATACAATACAATACAATACAATACAATACAATACAATACAATACAATACAATACAATACAATACAATACAATACAATACAATACAATACAATACAATACAATACAATACAATACAATACAATACAATACAATACAATACAATACAATACAATACAATACAATACAATACAATACAATACAATATAATACAATACAGTGTCTCCCCTAGAAATATCTGTAACTCTGGAATTCTCTTCTTTGCTTATTTTACCTTTTAAGAGCTTATTCTCAAAGAGAGAGAGAGAGAAAAAAAATGTCAAGTCATTAATAGTTAGGGGCAATCAAATAGTAGTCTCAGCATTCACGATAGACTTGGTCTCTAGGCCTTTCTGAATTTATCTGAAATTTTAAGATATTCAAGTATCACCTCAGTATTTTAATTTAAACTAATTAAAGTTTTTCATGTGGGAGGTATGAAGAAAAAATCCTTACTGTTTATCTTTTTGTGGAATCTAAGCCAAACTGGTCTTCTTATTGCAACTCATACACTCTGGTTTCTTGCCTGGTCTAGACCTTACTGACTACAGCTAGAAGGCACAGAAGATAGAATGCTGGGCTTGGAGTCAGGAAGATAAGTCTTCCTGAGTTTAAATCTGAACTCCAACATTAGCTCTGTGACCCTGGCCCAGACATTAAACCCTATTTGCCTCAGTTTCCTCGACTGTAAAATGAGGTGGAGTAGGAAATGGCAAACTACTCCTGTATCTTTACCCAAAAAGACCCCGAATGGGATCACAAAGTCAGTCACAACTGAAAAATGATTTGAAAACAGTCTTGATGTTACTCTTAGCTGAAATTTATTCCCTCCACCTCTGTTTCTTGCATTCTGTAGGAACGCTCATGACTCAGCTCCGCTCAAGTATCACCTTCTTTTTTTATAATTTTATTTTTATTATCATGCAAAACACACTTCCATATTGATCACTGTTTTAAGAGCACACTCATCCAAACCCAAACCCCAAAATAAAACCATAAATATACTGATGTGAAAGACAGTATGCTTTGATCCGTATCCATCCAAAGCCAACAGTTCTTTTTCAGGAGGTAGATAACATTCCCCATCATTAGTCTTTCAGGATTGTCCCAAATCATTGCATTGCTGAGAATAACCAAGTTTTTACAGATGATCATCATACAATATTGCTATTATTGTGTATAATATTATTGTCCTGTTTCTGCTTATTTCACTCTATGTATGTAAATATTTTATGTAAATATTTTCAGCTTTTTTCTGAAATCATCTTGCTTACCATTTCTTATAGCATTCCTTCACCATTATAATATTCCATCACCAATACGTACCACAATTTATTCAGCCATTCCCTACCTGATGAACAACCTCTCAGTTTCCAGTTCTTTGCCACCGCAAAAGAGCTGCTATAAACATTTTTGTATGAATAGGTCCTTTCCCCTTTTTTAGTGATCTCTTTGGGGTACACACCTAGTAGTGGTATTACAGGAAAAGAAACTTTGTAAATTGAAAGAAGCTAGGCTAAATGGCAGATTTGGGAACTTAAAGTATCTCAGGTAAAAAGGTATATGGATGAGTAAGTTATAAGATTTTTTACTGAAATATATTCCAGAGGCAGAGGTATCTTGGCTGTTAGAATTAAAATTGATCTTTCATAAAATCAAGAGTTTAAGAATAAAAACATTTTTTTTGCCTGGACTAAATCTGAATTTTATTTTTTACAAAAACCTGATAGCTTCACAGTCACAGAAATAGACCCCTCTTCCTGAAGAAGAAATTAATCTGAAAATGAATGGGAGATTTGTGCCTAAGGACTGCAGTCATGGACAGGATCAACCCACCTGCTGGGAGGAAGCAATAAAATGTTTGCTCATGGGATTGAAAGAAACATCAGGGCCAGTCATAATGATGAGGATAATAAAATAGGCAATGATAATTCTAAAATCACATTTTTCCAGATCCTACTCTTTAACTGCAATACACATTATTTATATGAAAATTTTTCAAATAATTCCCAATGCTGTCTATAATGATTTCTGCAGATTTTCATGAAAGATTTCTCAAAACTAGTTCTGTTTGCATTTTGATCTCTCTCTATTTCTTGCTTCCTATAAATGCAAGCAATATCTGAATTTATACCTTCAGTACTCAGTGTATAAACTTACCAAATGTTCAAAAATTTAAGGAACAATCATTTAGTTCAATAAATATTTATTAAAGACACTCTATGCAAGGCACTTGGCTAGATGTTAAGGGATGAAAAGATGAGTGAGATGTAGTTCTTGTATTTATGAAGTTAATAGTCTAGGTAGCTGGAGAGATAAGAGAGAGACACAAGTCACTACAACAAATTAGAATATGATTGATGTAAAGAAGTACGAAGTAAAGAACTGTTGTAGAAAAACTGCTCAGTGTCTGGAATTCAATTTCTTTTCCTGAGATGTAGATACCTGTTCAATATTTTCCCAAGAAAGGAGGAGAAAGAGAAAGCAGGAAAAAAGTGGGGGTGGAGGGTGGTTTTGGTTGAAACTAGTGATACAGTTTTGGATACTCTCTTAAAAGGTAACTGGCCATGATACTGTGGCCCAGCTATTCATTGATCATACAAAGAGTAGCATAACATATTTCTATGGTGTATGCTGTTTCATATTTATTGAAAGAAAAAATATTTAAAGAAATATTCATGAAACTGTTCCAAAAATACAATTCTGCTCCTCTAAAACACATCAGTGTTACCTTGGAAGTCTTCTAGGCAAACACTGAAATCCTGATTTGTTAATCAGAGATTGCGTTATTTGAACACAAGCATAAAAATTAGGGCATGGAAGGGAAGGCAGCCAGGTGATGCTGTGAATAGAGAGACTCATCTTTATGAGTTCAAAATTTAGCCTCAGACACTTATTAGCTATGTGATCCTGAGCAAGTCACTTTACCCAGTTTGCCTCAGTTTTATCATCTATAAAATGATCCAGAGAAAGAAATTGCAAACCACTCCAGTATATTTGCCGAGAAAATCCCAAATGGGGTCATGAGTCAAACATATCTGAAAAATAACTGAATAAAAATGAATGATCTGTAGAAACCCATGTATACAACAACACTATCCATTGGTATAAACAAGTTCATATGCTTTTCTGGTCTTGTAAGAACTCTAACTAAAGCTATCCTTTGCCTAAAAATTGAAATGCTGCTCACAAAATATCTGCTATCTTTTAAGTTTTAGAAGGCTCATCTATTACCCATCCCTAGGAGAACTAATGTTTAAGCCATGTATATGTAGCTGCATATTTTAACAGCAATGATTCATCTTAGTTTTTAGCAATTATCAATGCATCTTTCATTAAAATATGAAAGTTCAGAATGAAATAGAAATAGTGTCATTTATTCATGTTATTTTAACGATAATGACAACAACAATATGATTATCTGTTCATTAAATTTCTAATGAAGCTAGACCAATAACTCAAGGCTGGATTCCACAGTAGACTATCAATTCAAATTATTGGCATCAAAGGCCATTTGATAAGTGAGAGTTAAAATTGGTGTCAGGATTTTACTGTCAAAAAAAATCACTCTGGTTGCTGTGTTTCTGGCTGTTTTATTCTCATCCTGCTGGGTAGTAAAGATCACCATAAGGAAGCAGGAATGACTCTAGTAAAAGGAATGAAATTAAGATCAAACACTTGCGCATCACATTAAAATGAATGGAATAAAGCCACATGTCATCTGGTTTTACATGCTCCCACTGAAAGCACAACTGTGCTCTGGGGGCTGCTGAGGTGTCTCCCTGTGACATCTTTCACTCTGATGCCTGTGATTCATACATTGTCAGGACTGTTTTTCCTCTCTAGAGGGACCAAACAGAAGTTTGCCCTTTGAGAAAACCCCCAGGGTGAGTCACTAGTGCAATCAGTAGGCTCTCTCAAGGTGAGAGTGGAAAGTGTAGCTGCAAATGAAGATCGTGTGGTATAAATGAGTGTGTTTCAGGTTATGTAGTCCAGCCACGTGTCTGAGCTTCATGGGAAGTTCTTCCATTCTTCCATTGCAAGGCAAACCTTATGAGCTTTCATGTCTGAGTCTCACTCTACATGGAGGACCACCACTGTCTTTCAAAAGATGGAGAAATGCAGCCCACTGTGCGAGTGCACCAATATACACTCAGGGAAACAGATGGCCCAGGAAGAAACAATCTGCTTAGAATGTTGGGGGTGTGGGAGTTGGGATGCAGGTTTGACAAGGACTGGGGAGTAGGGCGAATGGAAATCCAACTGTAGAGAATGATGGTGGAGGACTGCTTCGAATACACAGTGGGGAAACAAGTAGTAAGTTTGTTCCTGAGTATGGAAACCCAATCGCTACCAAATTCCCCTTCTCATGGCTCCACTTAGCTAGTCCCACTCAGTTCAGAGGCAATCAGCACAGAACTCTTTACATTATAGTCGAAGTAAAGGTTACATGCTATTCCAATAGGCTTTCTATTTCTGATCGAAATGAATCCAAACTGAGCTAATTTGTGTACAGCTGCAGGCAATATAAACATGGCTGTTTAGAATTCTTTATATAGTATAAGCCTTTGTACTCCATACTTCATGGAAGTTAATAAGTAGGTGTCAAACTCTGAATTAAAATTCCCAGAAGAGGACACAGCACAAAGGACAATAAAAATGATTTTTAAATAATCATAGGGATAAATAGCATCCACTTCTGACAAATGTAAGTGCTGGTATAAAATGTTATTAGGCTACAGAGATTTTCTTTTGTTCAGGAAGTATGTTTTATTCTCCAGCAGTGTCATTCATCATCCTAATGAGCCCTCAAAATGTAAATTAAATAGCAAAGACTGATTCATTCGAAAAACATCTTTGTGCTGGGTGTTAAACCATTTTTCTACTTTTATTCTTATATATTGGTTCATTCTTTCATTGAGGAAAAAAAAGAGCCCCCAGTTCTTGAACACTTTATGGGGCAGGTTCATGCAATGCCTATTTTCAGTAAACAGTGTTTACTCATTCTCTGGCACTTTTGGTGCTGCAATTTCAAGGGGGAAAAAATCTCATTTTAAAATGTTGCACCCTGTAAATTATATTTGATCCAGAAAATCTCAGAAACCTGTGTATGCATGTGCTTTTTTGTTTTACTCGGGAGTTATTTAGTCCAGGGAAACCCTCAATAGAAAAGGATTAGTGGAAATTTCAAACAGCTCTAATTTACTGAACTGAATGCATTAACAGCTAAGCAAACACCATTTCAACCATTAATGATAAAAGAATAAGGTCGTGAGCCAAATTAGTTGAGATTTCTTGTTATGTATTGATAACAACATTACCTATTCTTACCATGAATAGAGAAATCAGGTGTTTGTACTTGACCTGAATTTATGCATGAGCACGCTCATGACAACAAGAGCAGGCTAGAAGCAGAGCTTCTCTGGAGTCAACCCAGAAAAAATACATCAGTAAAGGAAAATAGCAGCAAATCATGTCTCATTTTGGCGTGATTGGTCCTCACTTGCCTTGTTCTCTCTTTCTCTCGGCCCCCTTCCCTACTGCTCTTGTAAATCATCCTTGGGCTCGACAGGCGTGTGTTAGCACACACACAAACACAAACGCAACACGCTGGAGTATATAAATTGAAGATACAAAGAAATGACGGCTACGGTAGAGTTTGCCCGGTTGACATCATGAGATTTAAAGCCCCGAGCTGAAGAATAAATTATCATTAAGAAATCTAGGTATTTTGGTGACATTATATTTTTATGAGGTCATAATGTGGCGGGAATACCCCAGAGGGGTGCCTGAGATTCTCTAGCTGTGCAAGAAGCAAGTTGGGAAGCGGGTTTTATGGCCCGAGTTCCTGAGATGGCTGAAAACTAACTGCTGACCCGACTGGCCAAAAACCCAGGAAAGACAATGACTGACTGATTCATTGGTGTAATTATATTTGAGAAGCATCAATGTGCGTGGTATTCTGGGCCACCTCTTGAGGACAGGTGTCTCCCTTTGTATGTTTGGCTGAAGGTAGAACCTGCTCTGATTAATGATGCCTCATCATGAATTTTGCACATTACATTAAGCCACACTGGGTTTCTGGTGTGTGTGTGTGTGTGTGTGTGTGTGTGTGTGTGTGTGTGTGTGTGTGTGTGTGTGTGCAAGCAAGACCTCATGGTGTGTTCCCACATGGACACACAGGGGCAAAAAAAAAATCAAAGATGCTTATAATTCATTTTAACCACACTGTATGGTGAGACCCATTGAAGTTAAGAAAATCATTTAAGAAGTTGAACATTCTGAGCCCAAGCCAAGAGCACTTAATTGTTACCTCTCAATTATAGCGTGATGCCTGTTTGGATGAATACTCTGATTGGTAGAGGAGCTAACTCTAACTCAGTAAAGAGAAGGAGAAACCAATGTATGGGGCAAATGGAGCCCTTAGGATTTCTCTGTGCAAAAGGAAAAGGAAGGTTTGGGGGAGTCGGGGAAGTACTGTTGAAAGAATTCTTTACTACTAAGAGGGTAACATGATGTATTACTGAAACACTCATTATTATTTTAAGGGAAAAAAATGAGAGACAGATTTCCACAAGGAAGCTGATGCCTTCCTCAGGGACTGGAAAGGGGACAAGTTAACACAGAAGTACTGCTTCATTTCAAACCCCAGACAAAGAAAACAATGTATTTATTCAGAATGGTGTTGGGGTCCTACTGTGCCAAATGTGAATTTTAACCTTTGCAGCATGTTAATAATTGATAAGAATCCATGCCAGTATGGGACTTTTGCAAAAAATCTCAAACTATCACACATAAAACCTTTCAAGTATAAAAGAAATAAGCAACCCCCTAAAGGTTTTCTGAGAAAATCTCCAATGAAGGAAGATCTCACAGTCTGAATTTATAGTCTTTTAACCAGATCTAAAATTCCAGAGAATAGGTCCCATGTCAAATGACTGACAGCACCACTAGGAGCTGTGCAAAATAAAATACATGCTTCATTAGTCCCTCAGCTGAACTCTTGAATTCTCTGGTGCAGAATAAATCTCAGCCTTTAAAAATAAATTCTCTACTGAATTAACATCTCAGAATCATTCATCTTTGGAGTGACCCTTCAATTTCATTTGGAAGAGAACAATCACATTTCAAAAGAATCCTTTTTCTTTTAGGGAAGAGAACCTTTTCAAGAAGGAGGAAAAAAATATTCTTGTTCTTTCCTAGTATTCCTATTCATATCCACAAGGTGGCTTCTTTCCACCCCCCTCCATTTTACACTAGAACTTTCAGAAGTATTACATATATCACTCTTCACCATAGTCCATTTACTGTGTTAGCAAGAGACTGAATTTATCTTTAAATACAGTACTTGTATTTCTGTGCTTCCTCAGCTGTCCATTTAGAACCAATGTTCTTTTAACTATTTTAATGTCCAAATTGTAGATGGCTATCTCCCTTAATTAAGGCAAGACTCTGTGACTTGGTGCTCAGGAAGTTATTTTTTTTCAAAAATTATTTTTGATAATTATATTTCATTATAATTGATTCCCTCTGGAATCTTATGCATTCTTAATCTGTACTTTTAAAAACATCATTTTGAGAAAGGGCCAATAAACTGTTCAAGGGGTCTGTGACCCAAAGAGGGTTAAGGACACCTGCAATAAGATTATAATTATGCTACAAAAGGATCTGAATTTCATTTCTCACTGTAAGTGAGGTAGCCTAAATAGAAAATGATTTCAGCATTTCTATACCACATAGACCAAAGAGATTTTTTATTTATTTAGTGAGTTCACCAGTATTAAAATTGGAACCTAGGACTAGTCAAAAGCTATAATGGACTTCACTTTACAATCAAGCATGTTGCTGAAAAACTTCATGAGAGTCTAAAGATAATTTAAATATGTTAAGAGAGCTTGCAGTGAAAAGAAGTCCTCTATTAAATTCTTTGAAAAAGGGAAAATTTTTTTTATAAAACCAGTTTTGCTTTATCTGTTAAAAACTGATTTATTTTTAAATTTATTCTAGATTTCTACATTTTTTTTAAACCCTTGTACTTCGGTGTATTTTCTCATAGGTGGAAGATTGGTAAGGGTGGGCAATGGGGATCAAGTGACTTGCCCAGGGTCACACAGCTGGAAGTGTCCGAGGCCGGACTTGAACCTAGGACCTCCTGTCTCTAGGCCTGACTCTCACTCCACTGAGCTACCTGGCTGCCCTCAGATTTCTACATTTTGAGTTGGCTTAAAGCCCATTCCAATACATTTTGCAATGTCTAGTTCTGAAAACAATACATTGTAAGATTGGGGGCAGGTGCCTATATAGAAGTAGATTCTCCCACTACTTTACAAGATGAATTATTTTTTTCCAACTAGGCTTGTCACCTCCGCCTTGTAAATACATTTCAACCTCTGCATCTTTTTTATGCTGTTGAGACTGTCTGAAATTACATCTTAAAGGTCATCCACGCTATACACCATCACCAAAATAATTTTATTAGAAGCTGATATCAGGAGGTATCCATTCACTTACAGGATATAGTAGACACTTTTCATTGTGGCATTCAAAACCTTCCATAACATGGCCCCCACATAATATTTCTAATTTAATTTCCTGCTATGAGATCTGGTATGAGGCCGAGTAAACTGGGGCCTTCAGAGTGAGGCAACCTAGATTTTGGTTGTAGCTCTGCTACTTTACCAGCCATGTAATATTGAGAAAAATCAACCTCTCTGGGCTCAGTTTCCTTATCTGTCCAATAGACACTTGTGTTTGCCTTGCCTACCTCACCAGGTCATTTTGAGGATCAAATATAAAAACATATTTCAAAATACTTTCTTAATTCTAAATATACTGGAACTCTCCTTAGTGTTATGATTTCATTATTATCCCATTAATACACTGTATTCATTTGCAGTTATTTTGACTTTGCTCATAATATTCCTCTTGCTTAGAAATCTCTCAGCTCTCAAGGCTGCCTGCTTAAATCTTATCTATCTTCCAAGGTCCACCTCAAATTCTACTACTTATTCTATAAATTTTCCCTGATATATATAAATCAAAATAATATGCATATAATATGTATATACAATAGTGTATAATATGTAATAACATATCTGAATGTAATGTGTAGGTAAAATAAATGTAATAATTCCACAAGTAATTTGTGGAATTATTACATCTATTTTTATTTTATATTTCTATATATAAATATGGAAGCATTGCCAAATGTATGGATATATTGGAAGGTGATGGATATATATTTGCAAATCCTTCCACAAACATTAAATTACATATACATATATATGTGAATGTATGTATGTATTTATCTATCACTTTTTGTAGCATTAATTTGGTACAACACATATGAGCTAATATTAGCTCACTTTCATCTGTATGTGACTTTTCCTCTTGATGAGATAGTATACTGAAGGCAGGGATCATATTGTATATTTCTTTGTATCACTAACGTCTAGCAAAGTACATTAAATACAGTAAGTATCTAAGAAATATTTTAAAATTATTTTTTCAGGTGCTCTCTTGGCAGATACATTTCCTTCATTTGAAAGACATGATTTTCACTAGAAATTTAAAATCTAAAATATATTGTGCTTGTACTTTGTACATCATTTTAATTATTTTTATTTTTTTTTCACTTACATGTAGAAACAATTTTTGAGAATTTTTTCTGACATTTTAGAATTCAGATTTTCTCTCTCCCTCCTTGCCTCCTTTTCCCCAAAGGTGTTAAATAGTCTGATATAGGTTATACCCACTTTATATATAACTTTAATAGACATGAGGGCTGAGAGTGAGAGTGGGGTGAAAGACATTTATAACATTTCTGTTCATGATCCTTAGATATCTTAGAAATGGCAAGGGCTACAGTACCCCAGAATCTATTTTTTTGAACCAAAATATGTGGCAGATTGGTTTAATGATCATGTTGGATTGCCAGTCACAGACATTCAGAGTTGTAAAGAACCTCCAATGTTACCTAGTCCAAGGAATGTCTAATGAGGAATCTTTGAGGCTTGCTTGCTTCCCTTCATCCATCTATAACCCCTCAGTGATCAACTGGGCTCTCCTTAAATAGTTACACATTTTAATATTTACAAGGTGAGCTCCTTTAAGTACCAGGTGTGACTGTTTCAGTCTCCTTGATTGTATGGGGACCTTTAAAATTTTCCTGATGGGGCTCATATCACTGTCAAGTAGTGAGATGAAAGAAAAAGAAATGAGGCTTACATCCATGGCTGAATATTGACTTATTTAAAAAATATAATGTTATCCATGTTTTCTTGTAATTTTTATTTATTTTGTTAAATTTTAATTTGGTTTTGGCTACATGTGGAGATAGCAACATGTAGTTCTTAGTTTCTCACCTCTGGTCTAGTGCCACAGAAGCATACTCAGGAACTGGTAAGATATAGAGTATTTTTTCTAAAACTTTTCCCACCCTCAACATATTATTTATACAATCTTCTTTTGAGGTAAAATATGGATGCTGACATTCAGAGGAAGGATGGTGACTATCCTACATGTATTCCTTTCTTCAGATTAACATTAAATGTCTTATCTTGGTCAATCTATCAATAATCATTAAATAGGCACCTACTGTGTGCTGGGGATATAAATACAACGAATGAAACAATTCCTACTCCAAGAAACTACCACTCCAACAACTTCTTTCCAAAAGAATCAACACAACCTCATCTTCATTCAAACTAGACTCATCACTTTCCACATATTTTGAAATCACTGAAATCTTGCCATTGAATTATTTCCCCTAAACTCTTTTATACCTTGATACATTTATACCCTGAAATCAAATCACTGTCCCCTACCCACACTCCATGCCCCAAGTCCTAATTTAAAACTAATTGTTCAGTAATGGACTTCTCTACTAGGAGCAATACAATGATCCAGGACAATTCTGAAGGACTTATGAGAAAAAACACTACCCACGTCCAGAGAAAGAACTGTGGGAGCAGAAACACAGAAGAAAAAAATTTCCTTGATCACATGGTTCATTGGGGATGGAGCCTCTAAATGATCATTCTAATACAAATATAAATAATAAGGAAACATGTCTTGATCAATGACACATTTGTAAAACCCAGTGGAATTGCTCATTGGCTATGGGAGGGGGGAGGGAGGAGGGGAAGGAAAGAATACAAATCACGTAACCATGGGAAAACACTCAAATTAACTAATTAATTAATTGAAGTTATGAAAAAAAGATAACTTCAGCAAAAAAAATAAAATGAATTATTTAAAACTAATTTTAAAAATAGCTGTTTGGCTGATTAGGAATGTCACATGAAAAATAGAGATGCACTAAGGGTCAGAAGACTTCCACAAAGTAAATGGTCAAAGTTTCAGAGACAATGAATAAACAAAGGTTGTAGTACCAAGCTGCTACTTTCCCTGGAAAAATTTTAAAAGTTCATGTTCTCTCACTGGCCAGTTGTCTGATTGGTCTTTGAGGCTGTTAAGTGGGTCTAAAGCCACATATAATGTTTCACGGAAGAAATTATATTAACCAAAATGAAATATTAATATCAATAAAGGCAAAGTGAGCTCTATGGCTTACATATTATATCAAATTGACAGGTGCTAAGAAGGATCATGATAATCCTTGATTTATGTACTATTGCTATGGCACATAAACAACAATATTAATGAAAAAAGGCTTTATCTGATTAATTTGCTGTTCAATTTTAAAGGTTGGTTTCTAATGGAAAGAAACTAAAAGAATTTTGCTTTGTCATATAATCTTCCCATCTTTAATGAAATAACAAATTCTCCTTTAATCTCCCTGTTTTTAATGAAACGACAAATTCTCCTTAAAGGTACAACTAGCTCCTCTTAATTTTTTGGAATCTTGGCACTGAAAATAATTGACATCTTTAATTGGGAATGGGGTGGATGACTCATTCTTAAAAAGCTATTGAGCCAGTCTATTACCTAGAACTTCCTGCTCCTTTGAAAAGAATATACAGGGATAGTTAAGTAGCCAAGTGGATTGAGAGTCAGAAGTAGAGAGAGGAGGTCCTGAGTTCAAATGTGGCCTTGAGCTCTTCCTAGCTATGTGACCCTGGGGAAGTCACTTAACCCCAAATGCCTAGCCCTAGCTGTTCTTCTGCCTTTGAACCAATACACAATATTGATTCTAAGATATAAGGTAAGGGTTTAAAAAAAAAGAATGTATGCAAAACATTGGTTAGACCTGATTGGCCATATTCCATCTAGAAAGTTTGGTTTCACTGCTTAAAGATATGTGGAAGGAGGCTGCAGGAAATTGGTCCAACTGAATATTTCAAGTGATATTCAATGTGGCAAAGCTAATAAAACATAATCTAAGAGGAAAAACAAAAAGAATGAGCAGCACATGTGGCTTCCTTAAAGACGATTTATGAAGACAAGATGGAGACACAAGTTTTGGGGGGAAGATTTTCTTTTTCAGCCTCATTCACAGAAACAGATTATGATGATCAACTATGTTATCTATGTAAGACAGGTAAGACATAAAGATTAAATTTCAATTTAGAATTTCCTCCCAGTTTGGTTTTCTTGTGTGTGTGTGTGCGTGTGTATAAGCCAAATACCATAATTTTAAGATAGTTGTTTGCATTTATTAGCTTTAATCAAATCCAGTAACTATTATGGCATTAACCATGCAACACTGTCATACACAATCAAGCTTAGCACTGAAAACACTGCAAGAGAATTAACATAATATTTAGGGCTGTCACCTTAGGCAATTTCAAACTAATGGTAGAATAAGTATCTTATTGCTTCAAAACATAGAAAAGATATATATAGATATATACATATAGCACAGATGTGAGTGTGTGTGTGTGTGTGTGTGTGTGTGTGTGTACACACTGATTACACCCATCTGAGAAGCAAAGACCTGAGAGATTTGGAAGAGGACCAGGTGCAAAAGAAAATGGCTTCAGTTGTTAACCATCCTATTTATTATGACACACATATATACCTACATTTATTTATCTACAGGGCTTAATTTAAATACACTGGAAACTTATTACAACATTATTTTCTATTGAGTCCTGTCAGAGCTCCTGAAATAGCAAAGAGTCAAAGTGGACTCACCCACAACATGAAATCCTCAAAACAATATTATATATTATTTCCAGTGTATAGGAGTTTATAACTAAATAAAAATATTAGTAATAGGGGAAATAGATACAAAATTTTAAACTTTAACAGCTTCAAGTCATTTTTAATTTATTTCACTTTCTGGACAACATTGTGTGCTTATGAAGGATGTGATAACTACAGGACTTAGATTTTTTGATGTCAACTAAATAAATTGGTCAGATTAAGTCACACAGTTATCTGTAGGTAAATGTATTTTAAATCATTTGTATTATGATACATGTATAACCCAGTGGAATTGCTTGTCAGTTCTGGGAGGCGGGAACGAAGAAGGGTGGACAAAATCATGAATCATGTAACCATGAAAAATATTCTAAATAAGTAAATTATAACCAAAAAATTAAATAAAATCAAAATGAATAAATAAATATTTTGTGTTCCTGCTCACTAGCTTTTTTGCGGGGGTGGGGAGGGTTGTGCATAAATAGTGTTCCCTTTGAAAATTCTCAACACAGAATAATTATTACTAGTCAGTACTGCTGATGGACATCTGACCTGAGGTATCCTAAAGAAATCTTTCTCTTTTGTCTGGTCTAATCCATCAGCAGTCCTTCCAAAAAGACTAGGGCATTTGCACATCAAAAATGAATTTTTTTTAAAAGAAAAAAAGTATGCAGCTGTCACTTTCAAAAGCATTGCCTCTTTTCGGGGAAATGTCAGCAATGTTATTCTTGGGTGTCCCTCTGCCCAAGAGGCCAATGAGGGCTGAACAATGAAGCAAACAAGACAGCCAATCAATAGTAGTCACAGCACTATTTTTTATCCTCCAACATCTTCATTTTCAACTTAGTACACGTCATTATAGAAAGAAAGCAAGACCGTCAATCTTCATTAGTTTCGAATGCTATATGAAAGAATTAATTTTACTGTCATAAAACAATGAGACAACTGCATGCCCTTAAACCTTTTAAAACTCAATTTTTAGTTTCAAAAAAAGAGGAAGAATCAGATTACCTAGAAAAAGAGCAGTGATATAGCAATCCATTTTCTTCTTTGATCATAATATATTATCAAATTATACCAGGTTTTAAAAAGAAACTGATAGGCTTCAAATACAAGTCCTTTAAAATTATTCAAGATATACTCTTTTTCCTTGGAACCAATACACAGTATTGATTCTAAGATGGAAGGTAAGGGTTTAAAAAATTACTCAAGGTTTAAAAAAATTACACGGACAGTATAGATTTTTTTAAAAGTACCAACTGTAATTTGGGTTAGAAAAGCAATGAAGAGGCAGCTAGGCATTTATATGGCATTTTAAGGTTTTCAGAATTAGGTCTCAAAGTCAAAAAGGGTCAAAATACATAGCTGAATATGGCCCCCAATACATCTGCCAGCCAAACCAGATGAAAACATAATTGGGAAATATTTAATAAAAAAATAAAGATACAACAAAATATAAGTAATGGCAATATGTGGTATTCTAAGTCAACATGCAGCCTGTAGGAGTTTAGTGGCCCCTGTTTTTATCTGCTTGACACAACTGCATTATATTTTGTTATGCCATACAATCCTCATAACAACTCTATGAGGTAGATACTATTATTATATTACAGGTAAGGAAACTGAGGTTGAGAGGTTAAGTAATTTGCTCAGAATAACATAGCTAGTGTGTCTGAGAAAGAACCTGAACTAAGGCTTTCCTGACTCCAAATCCAGCACTCTATCCACTACGCCTGCCATCCATTTGCCTCAAAAAGCAGTAAAATCCATCATTACTTTGGTAATTCCTACAAAGGCATTTTGGAAGAAATAGGGCTAGGTATACATGGAATAGTGACACATTTATGATATGATTGAGGAGCAGCATAAATGTTCCTCTGCCCTCAATTATCTTCACCACTGATTTTCCATGGGACTGATTAGAAGCATTTAAGGCTTTGAAACCTACTAGCTTTGTGAGCACAGATAGGACAGGGTGTCTCTCTCTCTGAGCTTCAATTTCTTCATGTATAAAATGAGGATAATAATCTTTATACTCCCTCTGCCTCAGTAGTGTCCAATTCAAGTAGAAACAAGTGCCAATAAATCATACCTAAGGATCCCTGTGGGCTGCATACCGACTTAGAAAACCACATATTACCATTATCTACATTCTATTGCATTTTAAAATATTTTGTTAAATGTTTCCAAAATTACATTTTAATATGATGTCCTTGGTACTTGGGAGTGTTGTGATGTGAGCCACTCACCCTATTTTACTGAACTTTAGTGGAGAGAGATTTTGCAAACAAGGCACTATGTAAATATAAGTTGTTATTATTACAACAATTGATAATAATAATACACATAATAAGTCATCAGTCCTTGTTAAAATGGAAATGTTCTTGGAAGGGTAACACATTAAGCTATTAGTCATCATTAACATCTTACTATGAATTAATTGTCAGACGGCTTTCCAGCTTAGATCAGACTCCCTGAGGAAAGGGATATAAAACGTGATGAATTTTGAGAGAGGAGACAGACATAAGTCCAGAACAAAAGTACTAGAAAAAAAAAGCCTGCATTGAGCATCCTACTGGGAGAACCTAGGCAATCAGAGGCTGGGAGGTTGATGAGAAGGCTCTTCCTGGACTGAGGACAGTGTACACTAAGAGAGGAAAAAAGAACATTAAAGATAAATAGGGGTTATCTTGTAGTTTTGCATGGGCTCATGACTTCATACTCCATGATAGCTATGGTCCCCTGCTTAAGGGTGTTGTACAGTTTAATAATTTATATACCTGTCAAATAGGCAAATATTTGGAAAAATTGGTTTAAAATGGGGAAATAGGCAAAGACTGTCCCTCTGAAGCTATTTTCTATCTTCTAAAGTTTTTATTTTTTGGTAAAAAAGAATATATACATCTCAAAAATATAGAGAAAAACAAGTAGAAAGATAAATAATTGGATTTCTCAGAATGTCTTTCAAAACCACTCAAAAACAAGTCTGAATTATGTAAAGGATTCAGTTTTAAGAACTAAATGGTGAGTTGTTAGCTCTAGATAGGAGGTGGACAGGCATCCTCTCTTGCTTAGAGAACCTTTTAAATTTAAGAAGCAGCTTAAAGACAAAAAGATTAATCTCTTCAACTCTCATAGACTAAGCAGTCTTTTTTTTGCGTTTGAATAAATGTGTCTTTACTCTCTTGGCTTCTTAAATGATTCTAAACAAAGGATGAGAGAAGAAACATATGAAAAGATTCTGGACCATATAAAGTATTTCCTTTTCTGAGTCCCCCCCTTTGGGACCCACAGGATACTAAATAAAATGGTCAATAGGCCATTCAATCATGTCTGACACTTTGTAATCCCCTTGACCATAATGTTAGTGGGATTTTCTTGGCAAAGATATGGAGAGATTTTCCATATTTCCCTCTTTAGTGAATTAAGGTAAACAGAGGTTAAGTGACTTGCCCAGGGTCACCCAGCTAGTAAGCATCTGAGGCCAGATCTTCCCTCTTTAGTGCATTAAGGTAAACAGAGGTTAAGTGACTTGCCCAGGGTCACCCAGCTAGTAAGCATCTGAGGCCAGACCTTAAACTAAAATCATCCTGACTTCAGTGACCAGTATTTTATTCCCTGAGCAATCTCATTGCTTATTAGTAGGTCTTTTAGCCATTATAAAAATTTCTTTAGACATTACAAATTTTAAGGATCTTTGCTTTATCCCCAAACCTGGTTGATCACTATATATCCAGATGCAAGATAGGCATTAGAGAATGATGCAGGATCAAATGTCTTGGATCCATGGATATGCAGAGAAGAGGAACCAAATGTGTTCTGAAGCAGAGTTTGTTTGGGGAGCGAGGGAGGGTGTTGAGACACTTGGTAGTTCTATGCATCCTTAAGCTTGTATTAGAAAGGAGGTAAAAATCCAAAGCAAACCACAGTCTACAATTGTTATGGTTGTTAAAATTCTGTAGTATATAAATTCTGCAGATAAACCTTGTATATATAAATCTGCAATTATCACTATTAATGAGATTGAGTGAGATAATAATTTTAAAGTACTTAGTACAGTGCCTGACACATATATGTGTCATATATTATATATGTATATAATTATTAATATTATTAAATTTTTTCAGTTCACCTTGAGTATGGTTTTCTTGTATTCTCAATTGGGGAGGGATTTGAGAAGGGAGAGTGAGAGTAAGTAAAACTCTTGGCTAATAAAAACAAATAAAGATTTTACTGTAAAAAATAGTTATCATTAAGAAATTATTTTCTAAAATTTACTACCTTTTTATATATTCTATTTTCCTTCTATACCACTCATTTCTCTGTTATTTCTAGAACTATCTTCTTAGCTTCAGTGACTGAAATTCTTATTGATGGAATCAAATACCCTGGTGCATGCCTAAAACCCTGAGATCTGAGTTCTTTGGAGGTTTTTCTCTTAAGCTAATTTTTTTTTCTGTCTGCTTTGATTCTTTTTCTTTCACTGTCATCTGCTTGAAGAATACAGTTGCTGGCTTTTGCTTGACAAGATTGTTTTGACAACAGGTTTTTTTTAACCCTACAAGCAAGCTTTAAATTATTTATCTATTATTTCCTATTTTTCTATGGGGATCTAATCTGGTATGGCTGCTGATACTTCATCACCCCTTCAGATGTACAACATCATTTACATACTATGAATGAATGGCTAGGCTAAGGGACAAATATTGTTATACTTATAAGAGGCCAGATCTAGGCAAAATAGACCCTAAAACAGCATGGAAAATAGCTGAATTCTGACACAGATAAATAAAAGACTCTGAAATATAAGTTTCTGAAAAACAAAAACCATGTTTTTGAGATTATGACATCCAAAACAATGTCTTATACACCTAAGTACTCAATATTAGGGAACAATTGATGATAATGATAATAATCATGATGAAGCTCTTATAGACATAGAACAGATCTTTTCAGTGGTCCTGCCTTCCATTAAAAAAAAGTCAAATTAAGTACTTTTATGCCACTGACAAAAAGGTGTTTGTCAAGGTTTTATCCCCTTTTCTGCCAGTGCCATCAAAAAGGAGTTCTTTATTGAAAAACAAAAGATCCTGAACATCAGATCTTAAAAAGTGCTCTCCTTTCTGAGAAGTGGTAAGAACAGAACATACAAATCTAATCTTGAAGACCTGAGAAAAGAAAGAGATGGTGAGTAAAGAGGTATATGCCAACAGATGAAAATGACTGCATGTGTGCAATTTGTGTAGAGGGTACTGGCACATATGACTAGCAGGTGTTTTGCTTTCAGCATATTGGCTATCACTAATTTCGTTCCACTGTATAAGTACTTGTTACAGCTATGTGGCATAAGCAGACAGAGTGCCAAGCTAGGAATCGGGAAGACTCAACTTCCTGAGTTCAAATTTGTCCTTAGACACTACTTGCAGTGGGACACTGGGCAGGGCACTCAATTCCATCTGTATCAGTTTTCTCACCTGTAAAATGAGCTAGAGAAAGAAATAGTAAACCACTCTCATATCTTTGCCAAGAAAACCCCAAATAGGGTCATGAAGAGTCAGAAACAATTGAAAAACAATAAACACTTCTTAAGAATGTACTAAGTGCAAGGCATTGTGTTAGAGAGTGGAGAAACAAAGATGAAAAGAAGATTCAGTTCTTTGCCCTGCAGGAGCTTACATTCTGTTAGGACTAATACAACTGATCTAGAAAAGAATATGATAGGAGTAGCAAAAGAGAAAGTCAAAGGGGTCTGAGAAAACTAAGGAGGGAGGGAACACTTCTATTGAAGAAGGGCAGGGAAGAATTCAGGGAGCATTTCCCACATGAAGGTGAGAATTTCAATAGGTATTGAGTATGGATAGAATATTCATAAGAATAGAGTACTGTGCTTCAGGCCAAAGAAATGTACAAATGCAGAGACAAGAGAATACAGGACAAAATTAGGTTTGGTAAGACCATATCAAACATGAAGAGGAGTAGTAAGACATGAGATTGGAAGGATCATTTATATAAACAACAGGTTGACTACATGATTTTACATATAAATATAAAGGAAATATTAAATGCTTTTTGATCAGGGCAGTAATGTGATCAGAACTGTTCATTAGGAAGATCATTTTCATAGCTGTGAGAAGGATGGATGATGGGACAAGGGAGAGATTGGAAGCAGATACAAAAGTTAGGAAGCTGCTATAATTGTCCAGATGAAAGGTGATAAGTGCTTAAAGTAATGTGGTAACAGTGAGTTATTGAGGGCAGAAGGAAAGGAAGGTGCCAGACTGAGAGAGAGGTGACCGTACAAAATCAATAGGAATTTGTCAACTATTTGACTGTTTTTTCAAGTGTGAACAACTGGGAGACATCAATGGACATGAAGAAATTAGGAAAGTTAAGTTCCAGAATAAATATGATGAATTCTCTTTTGGACATATTGAATTTAAAATGTCAGCAAGGCTACTTATTGTTGTTTGTCAATCATTTTTGGAGAAGACTAATGGTATCACAGGGTGATATCTTGATGAGTATAAATTAGATTTAAGTGAGGCAGAGTTGCATGATGTTGTCAACTTCACATTTTCTTCCATTCATGGAAGTACAGAGGCAAGAGAAAAGAAAAGATGACTGGTGATGACCAGGGATGCAGTGGATGACCTGGGTATCTGATATCTGACCAAGCTCTCAGTACTCTACAGCCATTGCTTCAGTTACCTTCATGGCCATTGGAAAAATTGTTCCCATTTGCCCATTCTGCCAGGAGAAGTCTTCACATGCTTGGGGAAGACATCTCCTTACCTCTCCATTGGGTTTGAGACCTGTAAGTTACCCTAGATTTTTAGAAATGTACTATTGGAACTCTGAGGAAATTGGGGTTCTGTGTAATACAATGTTCCAAAAGTCTTAATACGGTGTAAAAAAAGTACATAATCCATTAATATATAAGTATACACATACACATATACATGTGTTTACATACCACATATGTATCTTGTAGTCATATGGATAGAAGTACCATTTGAAGTTATAGATTAGAATAGATGGCCAAGGAAGAGAAGAAAGAGGAGGCGAAATGATGTTGCCTTAGGAAACATTCACATTTGTGGAGGGTAGAGATGATGATAAACAGCTGAAACATACCAAACAGTAGTGGTTCAGAGAGGTAGGAAAATCAGGTGAGAGTAGGGTCACAAAAGCCAAGGGAGGAAAAAGCATTCAAAGGATTGCCTCATGCTTTAGAGCAAAGCAAAGGAAGATGAGGAATCTTTGACAGAGGAGTTTCAGAAGAATTGTAGCATCAGGGATTAAATACAAGGTGTTGTAAAGTAAATGGATAATAAGGAAGTAGAGGCCTGTGAATATAATTTTATTTTGATAAAATTTTCTTCCAAGAAAGAAAACAAATATTTTCTTCCTCTAATATTGACTTAGTTTCTCTTCCCCTTTTTCTGTATCCTTTGATTAATGGTGCTTGGAGAATAAAACTCTGTGTGATTCTCTCTAAGCTATAATACCTAAGAGAGAAGCTACAAAAAACCTTCAGTCCCATTTTCTTCTCTCTCTTCTTTCTCCTGTAGCAATGTTAATTCCTGGAGCAAGGAGAAAATGAGCCTTCTCTGAGCCACAATTCTGCTTGTAGCCACCATCTTTGTTGCAGCTCAATGTAATGTATAGATTACTGAACTTGGATTCCAATGGCCTGGGCTTGAATCCCATCTCTGATACTTACAAGCTCTGTGACCCCAGGCAGATCATTTTATTTCATTAATCCTTAGTTTCCTTCCATATAAAATAAGAATAAAAATATTTAAACTCTCTTTCTCATTGGATTGTAGTGTGGAAAACATTTTATAAACTATAAAAGACTTTACAAATGTGAGTTTATTAGCGAGTTATTACTAGTAATAACTAAAGTTATTATTATGGTTATTGTGAAGACAAAATCAATAGTTATTACTAGTAATAACAATAGTTATTATTATTGTCGTATTTGTGTGAGGTTTTCTGAGCTGTGCAGAAAAAGGTAATGGCAGGTAGGGAGATACACAACTTTGCTACTGCCAAGAAATCTGGGAGCTAGTGCTCTCAATTCCCCAACCAAAAATCTTAAGACTTTTTAACAACAGGAATCATTCTGCCTCTCATTTGAAGCCTATTGATTCAGTAGTTTGGGAAAACTGGTAGAAAACAATGCTATATCCCATAATTTTATAAATGGTCTTTGTGTGAGGGGAAGAAAGACGTGAGAGACACTAGTATCCTCTGAACACTTCAAATATGGAGGCTTGTTGAGTATACCTACTGTGTTCAAGAAGTGGTGCCAGCAATTTCCAACTTATTTCCTTCTCCCTACAATTTATTTTAATTGTCTGAGGGCTAAAGACGAAGGCAAGGGTGGAAGTTGTAGCCTCACCATCAACCCTATCAGAGTTGAAAGCAGATAAATGTCTAAAATTAACCCATTATGGATCCATAAATATGCCAGAATCAGAGTAAGCATGTGAAAAGTTATTTCAATGGCATTCAAGAGCAAACAAACATTCACTCAATGCTTACTAAATACAGTATACATTGGATATACAAAGGTGAAAAATGAACTTCTGAATCATTGAGGAACTTAAGATTCTATAATGAGAGGGGGCAGCTGGATAGCTCAGTGGATTGAGAGCCAGGCCTAGGGATGGTAGGTCCTAGGTTCAAATCTGGCCTCAGACACTTCCCAGTTGTGTGACCCTGGGCAAGTCACTTAACCCCTATTGCCTCATCCTTACCACTCTTCTGCCTTGCAGCCAATATACAATATTGACTCCAAGACAGAAAGTAAGGGTTTAAAAAAATAAAATAAAAAAAAGATTCTATAATGAGGGCTATGAAAAGTATACTTATAGATAAGCACAAAACAAAAATAACATAGATTCTGTGCATATATAATATAGCTCTAGGTATTTATTGGTGATTTTTATGTCACAATTAGAATGTGAGTTCCTTAAAGGCAGGGACTGTTTTTGTTTTTCTTTGAAACCACCAGAACTTAACATGGTACCTGGCTCATAGTAAGCACTTGATAAGCTTTTGTTGACTGATGAACAAAGGGAATATCCAGGATATTTTTCTATGAAAATTTGAGGAAAGAGAGCATTTTCAGCTAAGGACATCAGGGAAGACTTTAGGGAAAAGTGGTCTCGAAGGAAGAAGTAGTTTTATATGCAGAGGGAAGAAGAGAATGCAATGCATCATAAGGGCATGGTTTGAATAAATCCATGGTGGCAGCTTGAGATCATGGAATTAACTAAAATGGACACTTGAGTTTTAGCATGAGTACAGAGCAGTAATATGAAATTGAGCTTGAAAGGGAAGTTGGATTCAGACCTTAGAGGGCCTTAAATGCCAAGATGAAGAGTCTGTATTTTGTTCCACAGGTGATAGAACATCACTGAATGTTCTTGAACATGGTCAGATCAGTGCATCAGAAAGATTGTTTGGTAATCATGTGTAGAAGAGACACAAGAGGGACTAGAGGCACAGAGGCCAATTTGAACATCATTACTGTAGTCTAAGCAAAATGTGATGAAAGCCTGAATTAGGGTGGAAGCAGTATGCTAGTGACTGGAGAGATACTGTAGAGGTTATATGAATAGGATCAGCTGATTAAATATGGGAATGAGTCAAAGGCAACTTCCAGAATGGTAGAACTTATAAAAGACTGAAGTTATTTCATGAGAGACTTCATTTCTAAAGTAAGTATTCATTTTTTGGGGTTTCACTGACTCTTTTGGAAGTCTGGTGAAGCCTATGGACTCCTTGTGAGAATAATGTTTTTAAATGCATAAAATGAACTACAGTTTTCAAAATATAAAAAAACAAATCCAACTTCACAAACTTTGTTTATGAACTCTTGCTCTACCATATACTACCAAATAGAAGCTTTTAAGCAATATAAATGTAACTAATTTTTAAAAATTAGAAATGTTTTACAATTTAAGTAATTTAAGGTATTTTAAGACAAAAATTTTCATAAAAAATATAAAAGGTTTTAATTTTAGAGACACTGAAGGAAAAATATATTAACAAAGACTGTGGAAAAGCAACACTAAGTATGTGGTATTTAAAGCAAGATGTTCTTGTAATCATTTAAATAAATTTTATGAGCGGGTTTATAATACCAGAGTCAATTATTGACTATGAAAGAATAGTCATCTGTGATACAGCTATATAGAAATTACCTTTATGTAGTATCAATGATACAAAGTATTAAGAGTAAATTGGTGGAAGACCCACAGATATTTAGGTTAACGGAACCATATACTTTCTAAGAATTTACTCTAAATTGGAAAATCATTTGAAAATGAAAAAGCAGGAAATCTCTGCTCTTAAGACTTTATTAATAACTGGAAAGAAGAGTGAAGTTTGATTTACCAGTAAAGTCTATTATGTAAATAGAGTCAGACATATTATCTGAAATAAATAATATATTATACATTATTTAATTTGTTTTTGACATTATCTCTGACCAGGGAGCTTCCAGACAAAACCAGAAATATTCAGAATTTTCCTTTCATAAGCTACCCTGTCTCAACCCCTAATTATTGAAACCTGGAAGTATATACCCTAGTTTATAGAATTGTATAGAGCAGTGATGGGCAAACTACGGCCCTCGGGCCAGATGTGGCTCCCTGAAATGTTCTATCCAGCCAGACATTATTCCTAATCTGATGAATACAATGAGTAGGATACAATACAATGACACTTCGAAAGAGTTTCCTTAGAAACAGATTGACAGATGAGCATTTCCTTTCCTTTTGCCCCCTCTTTAAAAAGTTTGCCCATCACTGGATAGAGAAACACCATTTCTACCTCCAGCTGTTAGCACAATTTAAGCCCTTAACTACTCATTCATTCATTCCTGACTCTACTGCAATCTCATCAATGTCTGGCAAAACCTGCAAAGTTTTATTTAAGAACCCCTCAGAAGTGATGCTCAGAAATAAAGTAAATTTGACTTAAATCCATGCTACATAAATTACCATTCAGAAAGTTTCAATGGATCTACTTTTCCATTTAAAAAATGCATTTTTTGTTTTCTTATAGAACAGGAATACATATTCTTTACTGTTTAAGAGATAGATGTAGCTTTCATATTTCAAAAATTACATACCAGACATTTAAAGGATTTATTTTTCCCAAAACATATTCTGAAGCTATCTCAAAATTAAATGATGGCTTACTTATTTCATTTGCTTACTTTATATTTCTCAAATATTCATGATTAATCTGTTGAATTCCTCTCCCAATGATTTCACAAGTATTTGTTTCATTTAGATTTAGAAAATAAAATAAACAAACCATTACTTAGTTTCTTGGAAGCTTCTGTGGAAATATCAAAGAATCAAACACAAAAATAACCAAACCATCATTTCATTTTTATTTAAACTTGCATGATTTATTTCCCTGAGTAAATGAAACAAATATCTGTGAAATCACTGGGAAAGGAATTCAACAAGTCATTCATAGATACTTGAGCTATAGTTATTCAACCCTGTATCAGGAAAATACAAAATATACCCTCAAATGCCTAAATGACAAATATTTGAGCTACTTCTGAAAATTATTCAACAATGAAAATTTTAGATAATTATAGTAACACAAGGAGATATATATTTTAAATTAATTTATTTTATTTAGAATATTTTCCCATGGTTATATGATTCATGTTCTTTCCCTCTCCTCAACCCCCTTCACCCTCCGGCCTCCATGCATTTTTACTAGGTTTTACATGTATCATTGATCGAAACCTATTTCCATATTATGGATAGTTGCACTAGGGTAATTGTTTAGCGTCTACATCCCAAATATTATCCCCCTCAACCCATGTGTGTAATAAGTTGTTTTTCTTCTATGTTTCTACTCCCACAGTTCTCCCTCTGGATGTGGATAGTTTTCTTTCTCATAAGTCCCTCAGCATTATTCTGGATCATTGCATTGCTGCTAGTAGAGAAGTCCATTACATTCGATTTTACCACAGTGTATCAGTCTCTGTGTACAATGTTCTCCTAGTTCTGCTCCTTTCATTCTGCATCAGTTCCTGGAGGTCGTTCCAGTTCACATGGAATTCCTCCAGTTCATTACTCCTTTGAGCCCAATAGTATTACATCACCAGCATATACCACAATTTGTTCAGCCATTCCCCAATTGAAAGGCATCCTCTGGTTTTCTAGTTTTTTGCCACCACAAAGAGTGCAGCTATAAATATTTTTGAACATGTCTTTTTCCTTATGATCTCTTTGGGGTATAAACCCAGCAGTGGTATGGCTGGATCAAAGTGCATACAGTCTTTTAAAGCCCTTTGGGCATAGTAAGGAAATATATTTTAATTGTTTTTGTTTTGTGAAATATGGTCAAACAAGCCTGCACACAACCAGTGAATTATGTATGCCCATTTAAATGGGAGATCCGAGAATTCCACAAAATTCATTTGTTCTTCATTGGGCTCCACTTTGCCTACTCAATTGTCCATTAATTTCCAAAATTCCCTTATAATCCTAATTTGCTGTTATTGTGGGAAGTCAAAATACTCTTTGCTGTCTATTGAGACTTCTAGAATCTCCCTTTTCTGCTATTGCTCTGTAATCTTCCTTCTCTGGAGTCAACTGTATTCAAATTTATAAATCAGTTTAGTTCTGCTAGTTCTTATTTATCAATGCCTTCTCCCTACCCTCAGGATATTCTCTTTCTTTACTCAATGAGTTTAATGATTGGCTCACTGTCTTTTTCTCTGGCCCAGCTCCTACTCTCACACCCAATACTTTGAAATACATATTGATATTCCTTCAACTATCCTTCCTAGTTTCTCTATCTACTCAATTTCCACAACCTCCTCCACTCTACCTCAGCTTCCTAGAGTTGGCCATGGTGTTGTTCTTCTCTGTTCATTAACTCTGAAATCCATTTATCTGATCAATATCTTTTATCATTCTATCTTTCCCTATGTCTTATAACCCTCCCATTCTGAACATCTTCATCATGTTCTCTATTCCCTTCATCTTTCAATTCTTTTCTAGGCTACCATCCCTTCACTAATTATGCTCCCCTTCTTTCTCTATCTTGTCTTGCTGCTGAACCAATTAAATGCTCCATTGTCATCTATTCTCAAATCTCTTGGACCATTCTCTTGTCAAGAAGTATACCTTGCCAAATTCCCAACCCTAGGTTTTTATTATCTGCCTCTACTCAAGTACCACTGAAAGAAGCTGAAGGAAATCAGGAAAGCATGATGACCAGACCCACTAAATATGTTATCTAATTGAAACTGGACTCTCTCTGTAGGGTCTCTAATCAACTTGCCATCCTGCCCTAAAAGTGAAGGTCTTCCAAACCTTCTTATCTCTCATTGAGCCTGACACAACATTCTTTTCCCTACCCTTTCACTGAAGGTCTCACCTCAATCTTCATCCAAAAAAATGAAGGGTATTCATCAAGAGCTCCCTCTTCTCTCCTCCTCAACTAACATTTCTCACACATCTTACCTCAATGGCTCCTCATTCATACTGTTCTTTCAGGAAAAGATGGCCCTTCTCTTTGCCAAAGTCAACCCTCTACATGCACCCTTATTCTTATATCCTCTTTTCTTCTCTAAAAGATTGTCTTCCCCTATCATTTTCAGTCTTTTTTGACCTTCAGTCTCTTATCTACCAACTACTTCCTTGCTGCCTACACATAAGCCCATTTCTTCACCATTGAAAAAAAAGAAGCTAAAAAAAAATCCAAACTTCACTTAATTTTCCAATTCACAATTGGTAAGGTCTTAATCATGGTGACCCAAAGGTCTTAGAAACTTAAAATGCACTAAGACTTTTGGGACTTGTATTTCTTTTTCTACTTTCATGTAAACTCCTTGAGAAAACTGCTTAGAATACATTTGTTACTTTCTCATTTTCTTTTAAGTCCTCAGCAATCTGACTTCTGACCTCATTATTCAGCCAAAACCACTCTCTCCAAAGTTGCCAATGATTTCTTTTTTTTGACTCCAATGATCTCTTAATTGCCACATCTAATACCCTTTTCCTCAACCCTCATCTTTCTTGACCTCTCTGCAGAATTTGACAGTCGATCACTTTAGATTCCTATGTGCAGGTCTTTATGACACTGGTCTATTCAGGTCATATCCTTCCAGACTTGTTATGTTTTATTTTTCCTCCCATGTTTTGCAGTCTAACCAGATTGAACTTCTTTCTGCTCATCACATCTGATGTTCCATTTTTTATATATCTTTATACTGGGTAGCTTCAAAACTCAGCTGAAAGGTCACTTTCTAAGTGAAGCATTTCCTGTCCCCACAGCTGTACTATTATCCTATTCTCACAAATTTTCCTTACACACACACCACACACACACACACACACACACACACACACACACACACATATATATATATAAAGGTATATATGCAATATATACACATATGTATTTGTAAATAGATGCATTTATTAAGTATTATTTTCTGTCACAGAATATTTCCTTTTATCTCTTTGGCACATCTGAAGGCTTATCCTTGTTGAAATGGCAATAGTAGATTCTCATCCATCAAAGGAGGAAAATAAAAGTAGATCATAGGTGATGAAGTGTGAGGGCAGGGAAATATCAATTTTCCTCCATGTTTATGCATCAAATGTGTATATTCTTGTGTGAATATATGAAAGCATGAATGTAATATATTTATACATATATGTATATGTAGCCATCTGAGCACAAACACTCATGTACTTTTATAAATAATTTTATATAGTATATATTTATGTGTGTATGTGTGTTCATGCTGTCTCCCATTATAATGCAAGCTCCAATAAATTATATTTCTGTTTTGTATCTCTAGCACCAAGAACATACATAACACATATTGTTGTTGTTCCGTTATATCTGATTCTTCACGTCTTCATGGATCATAGCACACTATTACTGTCTACAGGGTTTTCTTGGCAAAGATATTGGAGCAGTTTGCCACTTTCTTCTGCACTGGACTAAGGTGCTTAGTGTCACTGGACTTAGGTTAGGTGACTTGCCCAGGGTCGCAGAGCTAGTGGGTGAGGCCAGACTTGAATCCAGTTCTTCCTGACTCCAGATACAGTGTTCTATCCACTGAGCCATATAAGGTATTTAATTTATATGTATTAGGTATTTAATAAATTCTTAACTAATTGATTCCTCAATTATTTCTGCAGCTGGCTTATTATTTACCTTAACTTCCACCATCATCTTTGATGGCTTCAATATTCAGGTCAATTATTCTTTGTGAGAATTGTCTCCATGTTTGACTCCATGTTTGATTGCTGATTGAAAGGAAGTTCTTATGTACCTATCAACTGATTCAATCAATTATATTTAGGTTTAAGAATGTTAACACTAGCAGCTATCAGCTTAGCAAACTTCACTGATCCAAATATATAAGGCTGGCAAACTTTTCTAATCATACTGTACTTGTGATTGGTAAGGAGGAGAGGACTTACAATCCATTTTACCCCTTGTTACCAGCTCCTTCCTTGCTTCCTATAAACATGCCCATTTCTCCCTCATTGCTACCCACTTACTGACTGATTGTACATATGGTCCCTTTTCCACTCCATTCCTGGCAGTCTGTTCAAAAACAGCCATCAAATATGATGCTCAAGCCACTATTAGGTGCCCATTGAGTTTTTGTAAGGTGAAGAAGTTATATGTTTGCATGGCCATAACAAACTGCCAGACTTGTGATCTTTTGATTTAAAATTTTTTAATTTATTATTTATTTTAAATCTTTTCTTTTTAACTTCTAAGTTCCAAATTTTTGCCCTATGTCCTACCCACTGAGAATGTAATCAATGATAAATGTGAATTTATGTAAAACATATTTCCATATTAGCCTTATTTCCAAAAAAAGGAAGAAAAATAAAGAAAGTGAGAAAATTATACTTCAGGGGTAGCTAGGTGGCTCAGTGAATAGAGATATAGAACTGGAGACCAGAGGTCCTAGTTGTTCCACCCTGGTCGCAGATACTTCCTAGCTATATGACCCTGGGCAAGTCACTTAACCCAAATTGCCTAGCCCTTGCTGATTCTCTGGAACTGATAATTAGTACCTGATACTTAGTATTGATTCTAAAGCAGAAGGCAAGAATTCTATTTTAGAAAAGAAAGGAAAGAAAATTATATTTCAATTTGCAGTTCATCATTTCTCTCTCTGAAGGTAGATAACATTTTTTCCTCATGAGTCCTTTGGAATCCTCTTGGATCATTGTATTGATCAGAGTAGCCAAGTCTTTCACTGTTGACATTCATTACAAAGATCCATGATCCTTTGAGCACTTGTGTTCTTTCTGGGTACTTCCACCCCCACAATCCCTTTACATGCTTTTAATACCCAGGGCTCCTAATTAATCAATCTCTTCAACTACTATGACCTTGAAATTGATTCTACTTCAGCCACACAAAGCAGTAATTATCCTTTAGATCTTGCTATCATCTGAAACTTCTCTTCCTTTCATATTGTGAATTTGAAATTCCAGCTCAAACCACTGTCTCTTGTCCTTTGACCTCTCCTTCCACTTTGGCCCTCTTAAAACCTACTCTTCACCGTTATTATTACTTTAATCTCCTAAATTTTCTCCTGCTTTTCTACTTCATTTCCCATCATCTATCTTCTCACTTCATGGTAGATAATCTACTGTTGGCCACTTCAACAAGGTACTTAGTTAGCCCTTGACTGTGCTAAAGAGATAAAAGAGAAGTATTCAATGGTGGATTCTTCATACATACTTGGATGCCTTGATCATATAGGCTTTGTAGCCCAAATCTAAGAGTTTAAGAAAGAATGAATTATGTTGGGCCTTGAAGAAAATGAATACACCAAATCCTGGCAAAACTCTCTTAATAGACAATGTTAATTTGCTTCTCTTTTCTCCTCCCTCTTGCACACACACAAAAAACACATAGACCTACAAATAAATCCCTTCCCCTCCCTGCCCTTCTTGGCAGGTTTAGACTGCAGTTTTCCTGAAACAAAGGTCACTTGCTCAGCTATAGATAAATAAAAATTCACAAGCATCTCCAGGAAAATCAATATAGGTACTAAAAAATCTAAGTTGATAATAAATTTTAGTTCCCTTTGCACATAGCTCAAGAATGTCAGTATTTACTGGAACCACTGTAATATCAGATATTTCAGAAGAATATTGATTTTGCCACTGAAGTGTGACTAAAGGGATAAATAAACTGCTCTTGGGGTCAATCGATCCATTTATCTTCACTGTTATTTTATAAAAAGTCAAAGTAGCATAAACTTTGATAAATAAATGTTATCATGAAAGAAATACTGCTGATGTAGAGATTTGAGGGGAATGAGAATATACATTCTCCTCTCTGAAAGCTTCAAAATTGGCTTAACATTTTGGAAACTGATAATGATTACTAATAGAGGCCAATATCTTTTCACTGGTTCTATACACTCCATGGGGACACAAAGAAAATTTTGACCCACAAGACCAAGGAAAATAGGTGTAATAAAGTCAAGTCCATAGAGAATTGAGATGTAATAGGAACTAACTTCTTTTGTTTAATTTGCAAGTAATTGCTGTAGTCCCTAAGGTAGACTTTTGATATTTTGAAAGTATGTTTGGAAGCTGCAGGGATATTTAGAATTTAAAAACCAGCACTGTGCCTCTTCTGAAGGAGCTTTTTATAGCTTTATTGTTAAATCAGGCTATAGCAAAAACCACTTAACTGAATCATAATGATCATATAAAGATTTCAATGCAAGAACATAAGAGATCCTGGCTATGGGGTGACAATAATGGGAACCAAAGCCTAAGCAAGGGTTTTGATATAAAGGCAGGAAGAGTAGAACTCTGTGAGGATGTAATACTTACTATGAGAAATTATCCTTGCAAAAGGGTTGAATACAGATGTCTAAAGCAATGTTGTAACCACTAAATGAAACACAGTCATTATGATGGATCACACAACAAATAGATACTACAATCTCAGCAAGGTAATGATCAGTCAATTATTATAGACAGATGATAACAAGAACCAGCGACTGGGATGAAAGAAATCTTGAAATTCTTACAATTTGGTATATATATATACACACATACATACGCACATATATATCCTCTCTCAAAAGAAACTTAAATGTTTCTTTCCCTTCTCTGAAGCTCCAACAGCACGGGTAAATTCCTTTTCCTGATACTTTTCTTCCTTAATCATCTACAAAATTAGCCCCACCTTTTACTAACGTTTTCAAATAGTCTCTAATTACTTCTTTCTTTATATAGAACAGTTTTTTAAAGCTCCAGTTTCCTGATTTCCTTCATTTCTAACTTCTTTTATCCCCATCAGAGTCTTGGTGGGGAATTGTCAAAGCAGCAGGAAGCGATTGGCTCAAGAAGTAATGTCTAAGACCTCCTGACCCAATAGTTCAACTCCTGGGTATATATTCCAAAGCAGTCAAAGACAAAATGTATGTGTGTGAATACCAATACACCACATCTGTTCTTATATACAAAATATTCACAGCACCATAGTTTTGTGGTAGGAAAAAAAAACTAGAAACAAAAGTGGATGCCCCTTGATTGAGAATAGTTTAACAATTTACAGTATATATATATAGCATTTGATATTATCGTGTTATAAGAAATTATAAACATGAGGAATAAAAACCATGGGAAGCTTTTTGTGGGTGGATTAAAAAACAGCTACACATAAGCAGAGCCAGAACAATCCAGCAGTTAAGTGGCACAATGTCTATGCACTGGGAAGCAAGCACTTAGGTGGCACAATGGATAGTATTAGGATGACCTAAGTTCAAATCTGGCAAGAGACTAGCCTCACAAACTTCAGACAAGTCACTTAAACTCTGTCTGTGTCATTTTTCTCAACTATAAAATGAGGATTACAATAGTACGTACCTCACAAGGTCATTATGACTGACACACAGAAGGAATTTAATAAATGCTCCCTTCCCAATGATTGTGACAGTGTAAATGAAAATAACACAAAAAGACAACTAAACTCAGAATAAACAAAATGAGTAAAAATGAATTTAGAGGTCAAATGATTAAAAATGCTGAATGTAGCAGGCACAGATATAATTGATGTATTGGTTAATTCTGTTTGACTTTTCTTTATTGCACATGACAGCTGAGGATAGAGATAGAGCTATACGAGGCAAACACTACAATTTAATAAGCCTAAAGACATTAGTAAAAATTATTTTTAAAAAAAAAAGTCTTCCTGGGTGCTATACCACTGTAAGCAGTTAAAAATGTTGACCGAAACTATTTGGGTAATGTGGGAATAGGATTCTGGCAAGACAATTGTACTAGTCAGCAAAATAATCCTGCTTGGAGGAGGGTCAGAAGGAAGCTGGGAAGGAATAAGAGCTCCAGACTATAGTTGAAGCTTTGGGATTCTTCCCTTTAACAGTTCTTTCATAAAACTGGCTTGGCAAATTCCCATGATCCTAAGGTCACTAGACCAAGTTTACAGAGGCAAGAGGCCATTGCTGTTCCTTTTTCTTTTTCTTCTTTCTCCTCATCACTCAAAGGGCAAAAAGTGAAGGTTCCCCCAAAGACCACTGGGTGAATGCCTGATTGCCCTTTGGGGGTAGTCAATCCTTGACATCTGGAAAAATAAGGTTTTTTTTGTGTCAGCAACTCAGCCATAAATTCGCTAAAATATGACTACCTGATTTTATGGCAATAAAATAAATTAGATAAACCAGATCTCCCTTGAGACTCTCTTTGGGAATTTTTTTCTCCTCCGCTTCTTTCTGATGACTCATAATCCCTTTGGGTTTTTAGGAACTTGCTTTACCCTGTGCTTGCCACTCACTGCTTATATTTTGCTTAATCCTTTGTTCCTTTGCCATATTTACTGACTGTTGCATATCCAAAATGTTAGTTCCTTAGATGGAAAATGAAGTAATTTTCTGGCCTTTTGACCTTCTTTAAAAAAATAAAAAGATGTATTTGTGTGTGTCTGTAATCACACATTTAAATGCAAGTTTAAAAGGTATCACAGCAGTGATAATATTTTAGCATCATAATACCATATAATGATAACATCACATCACAATGTTGGGGTATTTTGTGTTTCCATAAAGCATCTTTATCAAAGTGTTTCTTGAATAAGGCAATAAATGAGTGTGTACTCAAAATGTAAAGTCATAAAATAAAATGGAACAAATTTATATGGTAAAAATTATTGCTTTATAGATCTTTTTAGAGGTTATAATAAACTTATTCTTACAATTAGTGATAAATTGCTATAAACATAGAGTGCAATAAATATGATTTCTTTTACGGATAGAGAAATTGAAACATACTGATGAAACAGACTCATTCTAGGTGAGTATAATTCTAAGGTCACCATTAGACTGTCAATTTCTTGAGAGCAGAGATTGCTTTTTTCCTTTCTTCATAACCCTAGCACTTAGCATAGTTCATAGCATATAGCAGGCACTTCATAAATGATTGTTTTCTTGACTATGCTCTAGTTCAAGACTGCAGTGAAAAAAATCATTTGGATCACACATATATATCTAGATATCTATCATTTCACATGAGAGTTATAGTCCTAAAATATGCATGTAATTTATATTAATCAAATTTAATTTTAAAAGTGCCAGGAGTTTGATATTTGCAAAAGTCATTCTATAAAGAGAACTATCCTCCTCTAATTTAACTTTGGGGTTTGAATTTTCACAATTTGATTTGTTTACAGCAAAAACATAAAAATAAAAATAGAACAATATCAAAGGTAATTTAATATTTTACAATCATAAAACTAAACTCAGTTGCATCAAAGAAAAGTAGTGATATATATATATATATACACACATATATATGATGTTAATAGATATAAGGACTAGACTTGCGATTTCTTTATTTAAAAATTTTTTTGTAAAGTTATTTTATTTTACTGATTACATATAATAATAATTTTCCACATAAGTTATCTTAAGCTACATGATCCAAATTGTCTCCTTCCCTTCCTTTCCATTCCCTTCCTGGAGATGGTAAGCAATTTGATCTGGGTTAAACATTTCTTATGCAAAATGTATTTCCATATTGTTCGTTTTTGTAAGAGAATAATCATATAAAATCAAAACTGCAAAATAAAAATCCAAATAAACTAAAATGAAAAATAGTAGTTTTGATCTGCCTTCCAACTCCAACAGTTCTTTCTCTTAAGGAAGATAGCACTCTTTGTCATAAGTCCTTTAGAAGAGTCCCAGGCCATTGTATTGCTGAAAGTAGCTAAGTCTTTCATAGTTGATCATCCTGCAATATTGCTGTTATTCTGTACGATGTTTTCTTGGTTCTGCTTATTTCACTCTGCCTCAGTTTATGTAGGTCTTTCCAGCTCTTTCTGAAATCATCTTGTTCATTTCTTATAGCACAATAGTATTACACTGTGATTTCTTTATGATAGGAAACTATTGGTTCTGGAAAATCCCAAGTCGATTAGTTCTTATTTTAATTTTGTATGCTAGAGTTGTCAAGCACATACGCAGAGTTTAAGTGACTTGTTCTGGATGCCAAAGATAATTCATATGAGAGACGGGATTTGAATTTGTCTTTCTGGCTTTAGGACTAGCTCTCTTATGTTCTACCATGATGCTACTCTTAAGATGTTTATATACGTTATATATACCATAGTGAGAATATTGTATCTTACTAGTAATAACTCACCAAATTACTACCTGTCTAACATAAATTGAGCACTACAACAGGATTGTTATATAATTTACCTTTCATAAAAGACATACATTATCATATATGGACACAAAGTATCATTGTAATTCTTAACTATCGTGGAAATAAGTGTCAAGAAGAAATTAGGGTTATTTCCTCAGAAGGGTTTTCTTTGGAAATTTTTTAAAGCAAAGTATTTTAAATGTCTATGCTACATATATACATACATATGCACACATATTTATGCATGTGATTATATAAATACACACATTGAAGCAAGTTTTTAAAAAAGGTTTTTCTGATGACTAGAATAATTGTTAAAAATATAAAAAGGAAATAATAAGAAAGCAGTGGATATCACTCATAATAAATTGCAATCAGCATTCCTGTTAAATTATACATTATCTTATGTGACTGAAATAGAAATGCAGAAATGAATAACAAAACCTCATAGCTATGAAGTACTTTATGTTTAGAAAGTGCTTTTATATTTGTAATATTATTGTATCATCAAAAGTCCATAAAGTAACATCAAGATTATTTCCATTTTACATAAGAAATTGAGGCTCAGGAAAGTTAAATGAATTGCCTAAGGTCACACGGCTAGTAAATTTCACAATTGGGACTCAAATGTAGGTCTGTGGATCCCAAGTTCAGTGCTTCCATGATGTTGCCCCTTTAGGACATGTTCAGTGAAAACTATAGTAAAGGGCAGGGATGCTTGAAGAGAGCCCATTTTCTGGCATGCTTAATTGAGTGGCTCTTCTCCCTCTCTTCAGAGCCAGAATGGCTCTGGGCTCGTACTTGGTAACAGAAGTCTTTTAATTGATTGTAGAGCCTGAATTCTTGAATATGCTAAAGGGATGTCTCTACCCCACTAATTTTCCTTTTCCTGCTGGCTTTGAAGTTCAAAGATGTCTCACTACTGAAGGAGCAGAATGTGGGAAGGAGTATATGTCTCCCTATTAAGCTCCAAGCCATGACATTATGGCCAACAGAACTACCACACATTTGTGTCTTCTTTCCACTGGTACAAAATTGTTTTTGTTGTTGTTGTTGTTGTTTTTGTTTTGTGTTTTTAAACACATATTCTGTCTTACAATTAATTCTGCTTTGGTTCCAAAATAGAAGAGAGGTAAGGGCTAGGCAACTGGGATTAAGTGACTTGCCCAGGGTCACACATCAAGGTCAGACAAATATAATCTGAATTATATTTGAACCCAGGTCCTCCTCACAACAGGTCTGTGCTCTAACTACTGAGCATCGAGCTGTGTATAGTGTGTCATGAGATCTCTAAAGCCAATTGTAGCCTTTCCTTCCTAGGCACAGGGGTTTCCAGTAGCAGAGCAACTCCTGTGGCAAAAGTGGTAGAAATAGACTAAGGGAGAGACCCACTAAAAAGTAAAAGGCCACTTGGTGTTGATAGGACTACTTTCAGTAAAAGTGAAATGTAAAAGAACTAATTAGCAGCACGGGCAGCAGAGAAACTGATGCAAACATCCCAAGCAGTGATAAATGCTTAGCATTGCTCCTGACACAAAGTACTTAATGCTTGTTGACTTGAGTTGATGTTACTAGAACTATTCTAATCATTCTATGATTATCATTTAGCATTCTCTTTTCTCTGTGGAAATTTCATTACCTCTTCCGGTCCTGAATTATGTTGTAAATTTGGTGCTTCCTTATTTCTTGGATACTATACTAGAACCAAATGTGACTATGTGGTAAAAGGTGGGGGAAGGTTAGTAATGAAATCCTGGGGAATCCAACTCCCTAATGAGAAAGCAGGGAAACTTAAAGCAAAGAACCCAGTGAAAACTCTTAACAGAGAAGCTTGAAATTTGGAAGAAGGGTGGGTTGCAAAGAAAGATAATGAGTTCTTTATTGCAAATGTTTTTAGTGGCATAAATTTAAACTTAAAATCTATTCTCCTGGAGCAGCTAGGAGGCTCAATGGATAGAGAACCAGACTTGGAGTCAGGAGATCCTGTGTTCAAACAAGATCTCAAATACTTCCCAGCTATGTGACCCTGGGCAAGTTGATTAACCCAGATGCCTAACCCTTCCTGTTCTTTTGTCTTAGAACTGATACTTAGTATAGATTCTAAGGCAGAAGGTAAAGTGTTTTTTGTTTGTTTGTTTGTTTGTTTGTTTGTTTTTTAAAGAATATTCTGGGAGCAGCTGGGTGGCTCAATGGATTGAGAGCCAGACCCAGAGACAGGGGGACCTGGGTTCAAATTTGACCCTAGACACTTCCTAGCTGTGTCCTAGCTTCTTGGGCAAGAAACTTAATCCCCCTAGCCTAGCCCTTACCACTCTTCTGCCTTAGAACCAGTACACAGTGTTTATTCTAAGATGGAAGGTAAGGGTTTAAAAAAAAAAAAAAGAATATCCCCCATCACACTCAAAGTTACAAAAAACAAACAAACAAACAAAAAAACAGATAATACTATCAATTGCAAATCTCAATATAGCTTTAACTTGTTAAGATGCAAATATTCCTTCCTCACCAGCTCTATCTAGTGTTTGCATATTCATAGTGCTCTTAGAGGAGAGGATCAGAATTTCACTGAAGGAAGTCAGGATTCAAGAAAGCTTTTTTTTTTTTTCACTAATTCTACTTGAGAGTATCTACCAATAATTTCATTTCCTTTGCTAAAAACTAGTTACATCATTTATTAGAAAACTTCTATTTCTCTTGATATGGTCCCTGCAACCAGTGGAATTGATTGTGAAATAGATTAGTAGTGTCATCTCTGAGACCTTTATCATCACAGGATCATAGAATTCATAGAAATGAATGGGTCACTGCAAATAATCCAGGCCAATCCTCTCCTACTAAGCAAAAAGAGATCCAGAGAGGTACTGTAGCAGCAGGTTGGGTTTAAACCATTTCTGACACTAAATCCCATACTCTTTCTATAAACACCATCATTATTCATATTTTCAGCGTTTTTAGAATTACAAAGCACGTTCCTCACAATAACCCTGTGAGGTAGAGAGTTGTTTTAGGCTCTTTTAGGGACAAGGAAACGAAATCTTGAAGAAATTGCTGACATTTGCCTAAAGTCACACAGCTAGTAAGTTTTTTAGTTCAGAGTCAAGTCTGAATCTTCTTATCAGGACTAATGTGGGGGCAGCTAGGTGGCTCAGTGGATTGTGAGCCAGACCTAGAAATGGGAAGTCCTGGGTTGAAATCGAGCCTCAGATACTTCCTAGATATGTGATCCTAGGCAAGTCCCTTAAAGCTCTATTGGCTAGCCCTTACTGCTCTTGTATCTTGACTCCAATATACAGTATTGATTCTAAGAGAGAAGGTAAGGGTTAAAAAAAAAAAAAGACCAGCAGTCATTTCACTTAATCACAATTGCCCAATGGTCTTGATCATTGGGGATAAAAGTTTGAATTTTTGTGATGAGAGATCTATTTCCCACAACTGAGACAAATCTGTGATAAGGTGAGAGGACTGTGGTCCAATAAAGTATAAATAAACTCATGCCTTTAGAAAATAAGGAAATCCAGGGGCAGTGTGATACAGTAGAAAGATGAATGGTTTTCAGAGGATTTGTGTTTGAATCATATCTCAGTGGTTTTCTATCTGAGTAACTGTGGGAAAGGTACTTCATCATTCAGGTCTCTGTGGATTCAGTAGGAAGATGAAAAGATTGGACCACTCACTAGATGGTGCCTTATAGCACTGATACTTTAATCTAATGATGCTGTTTTCTAGTTATCCTATGTGAAAAAAGAATTACCCTCCTTTTGTCTTTTAATGTAATCAATTAGCAACTTTTAACTTGATCAATCAAGAACATGAAATTCCCCTCCTTTCTAATTTATTCAGTCAGAACCTTGAAGATCCTTTTGATAAAAGTTCATACCCTCAGAGACAAGAGGGGGATCCAAACTGTGATTGGTTCCTGAGATGTGAGTGGGAGAGCTGATGGGTGGAGAAAACTGCATATAATGGGAACCCAGGGACCCCCTCAGCCTTTTCAGCGGGACACTCTCTTGGGGAGAGACTCTCTTTGGCACCTCATTCTTTGCAGCTCACACTCTCTTTTGGTTGGTATCACGCTTGGCTGGAGACACTCTTGGCTGATGAGATTCCTATTTGGACTCAGGCACTGACTGAAGGAGCTCTCTCTTGGGTTGGTGAGACTCTTGCTGAAGAGACTACCATGACTTCTGGCTGGAGATTGGGACTTGAGGGAGCCTTTGTTGGTGGCGAACTCCATCCCATCAGATGGGCTCCTAGGGTATTTAGCTAGGCAATATATTTTCTACCGCCTTCCTACATGTCCTTCTTTTTTACTATATTTCTATTAAATTGTTAAAATTGTTAAATTGTTAAAAGCTACTAACAGCCTCATAACTTAGTGTTTAATTATTATAATTGGTGACCACAATCTTTTTAACTATTACACCTAAAATGCATATTATTCCTTAAAGTGCAAGTCCACCATTTTTATAGGCTAAATCAAATATTACTTGTACACGAATTCTAGTTGGCTGAATTTAGGGTGCTGGAAAAGTCTAATTTGGGAACATTTTCTGGCTTGAGGCCTGTAGTATTTATATTTAATTTTGAATTAATTCTCTTTCTCCTCTTGCCTCAATATTTTGTTGTCAGATAGGCAAACACATGTTGATAGCAATGCCAGACTCTGTGGTGCTACTATTGCCTTTACTTAGCTACAATCATCTATTTCAGCAGTACTGTACTGTTGCTAATTAAAAAATAGCTTTATGTTTGCTGACACATTTTCAGTACAAATAATGATGATACTGGCATTTTCCTACATGGCTTTGTCTCTTCATTCATCAACGTGGCCTTTTTTTCTGTCTTTTGTAGGGTTCCACCCTTTCTCTTTATTGAAGTAATTTCTCAAAGACAAAAGGAAGGTCCTAATCAAGAAATACCAGTTTCATACCCTTCTTCCACCCCTAAATTCTTTTTTACCTTATGATAATTTTAGGCTAATGCTAAAATTTAAACAAACTCTCTTCAGGATTTTTTGGGCAAGTATTTTCTCTCCCCTCATGCTCTCCCATTCTTTTTCTCAAAGGTTTTCTTTCCCATCTAGCTTATGCCTACAACACCATACTGTTCAGCTTCCTCCTGGGTGAATACCAACTGAACATTTCTTTGCTAAATTCCCCTTCTCCCACCAATTCTTTCTCCCTCCCCGCCTCTGCTTATTTCCAACCCATTGCTGCTGCTGAGGCCTACCCACCCACTTTCTCATGAAGTGTTCTTCTAGCTGGTTACTTTCCTCCCTTGTCTCTCTCCCCTTCATCCTATCAGCTTATGTCAGCACAATTTCCATGCTTCAGCAACCTCCAAGCCTTGCTTCTTCTATTTTATGAAGGCATCGCAAGATAGCATAGTTATCTTAGAGATGGGACTGTGCTGCCTACTATTTTGCATAGGATCTGCATATGGCTATGTGCCAGAGAAAAAGAGAGAGAGAGAGAGAGAGAGAGAGAGAGAGAGAGAGAGAGAGAGAGAGAGAGAGAGAGAGAGAGAGAGAGAGAGAAA